>NC_046610.1:1635653-2005765 GCF_900324465.2 Anabas testudineus | reverse complement strand
TGGACGAATGTGGATTTGTCTTTCATCCTTTACAGGATGTCTTTGAGAAGGCTCTCTTAAAGTCTGGCATTAAGAGAGGACCTTTTACTTGGTTTTGTGTACAGGCTTTACCTTGAAGAAGGCCTAGCCTGAGAGGAGCTGTCTGTCGGCTCCAGGTGTCGTGTGCTGCATTCAGGGAGTGTAGGTCATCTGTGTTGTAAAAGCCCCCAACCCTAAAAGAACAAAATATGAACAATGAACCGAATTATTACTATTGTGGTCTGACATGAACCATGGTTTTGGAGAATTGTTAAACCCTACTCAGCAGGAACTCAGGTCAGTCGTTGTAAAATCCAACTGCAGCTGATCACATTGTGACAATACTAATATTTGTGTTTTATGAACGCATCATAATACAACTAAGAAAATCTAATATATATAGTAGAACCTCTTATTGTTGTTCAAATGTGTCAACATGTGATGCATCAGTTGTAAAGTGTCTTTGCCAACATGGAGCCCAGTTACAGACCACTTAGTCACTGCCCAGATTGAGATTTCTTTCATCAGTCCCAGTACGTTTTGTTTTAATTGACGGCTGTTGGAAAACAGCAAAGCCAAAGAGAGGATTAGGAACTGTAGCGTCACCTTACTGTGTCACAACCAGAACAATAAAGACAGAGAAATGATGACATAAATGGTGACAAGCGTGAATGTGATGAATGCACCTTCACAGGTTATTCTAAAGTCAGATGCAGTACTTCATTTAGACCAGGAGTGGCCAACCCTGGTCCTCAAGAGCATCAGTCCTGCTTGTTTTCCAACTATCTCTGCATTTCCTGCTTATGATTGGCTGAACACACCTGATCCATGTAATCAGCAGAGGGTAGGGCAGAAATAGTTGGAAAACAAGCAGGGCTGAGGCTCTTGAGGACCAGGGTTGGCCACCCCTGATTTAGACCAAAACATGCCCCCCTCCCAAACAGAAAATAACTAAGATGTATGCAAATATTGGCTTAGGAGCTCACAGAGACACAGTGCTAGACGTTTTAGTACGTTTGCATGATTAAATTGCTAAACACAGATAAGTGTAGCAGGATGTAATCTGTTGGTGTCTGTGTTTGTCTCTCTGCAGGTGAGTACATCAAGAACTGGCGACCACGGTACTTTCTGCTGAAGACAGACGGCTCTTTCATTGGCTACAAGGACAAACCACAGGACTCTGACCTGGCGTACCCACTCAACAACTTCTCTGTAGCAAGTAAGACATGAGGAGGTCAGGACATATTTCGTAAACTCAAAACAAATGCCTGTGTCACATGAACGTGTCCCTCTCTGTCTGTGACTTCTAGAATGTCAGCTCATGAAGACGGAGCGGCCCAAGCCGAACACCTTCATCATCCGCTGTCTGCAGTGGACCACTGTCATTGAGAGGACTTTTCATGTTGACACTCCTGATGAGAGGTGAGCCTTGATCATCGTCCTGCTCCTCAGTCCTGAACCAGACTGCAGGATTTTTGTGTTAAATTCTTCTCAGTGGACACAACAGGACTCAGTCAACACATGGAGAAGAAAGACAGGAAACAAGGGTGTGGGGCTGAGGCTGGACGCCAAGTTTTTAAAGGGTTTTGTTTTGAAAAAAAACAAAACAATATAATGTCTATGTTATGCGTCGTTAGCTGATGCTCGGGGTGTGACAGAAAAGGCTAATACCATCTAGCTGGTTTCATATACAGTTCATGACCAGAGGTCATGTGGTCTGAGTAGATCTGTAGGTAGCAGACCGTATTTTTCATAATCAAATTGTTGATTCATAGCTGTGATTTCTTTAATCATGATGTAGTTTTAAAGGATGTTTGTGCAGTGCGGTAGTTGCCACGAGCACATTCAGGATACAAACAAAACAATTATAAAAAATACAAAAGCAGCATGATCGTACCTGGAACTTTGATCAAATGTGCATTTCCTGTTAAATTTAATTATTATAATAAAATAATGAATTTAAAATTGAAGCTTTTGTTGCTGTTCTTCTGAGAAGAAAAAGAAAACTTAAGGTTACGACTGTAACCCCACTTCTCTGATAGGATACGAAGCAAATGCTTGAACTAACAGTAATGGTTTTTTAAGGCTCCATATTTTCCAGCCTAATTGTCTCAACAAGGTTTATTACAGGTTTATTAGCTATACAATTATTATTACTATTATAGCCCATCAGATTTTATATTCATTATAAGCAAGTAAAGTGTGAAAGTGAGAACGATAGTTTTTTCAGTTCAACAGATATTAAATAATTGCTTAATATATTTCAGCTTTTAAAGAAGATACTGGAAAATTACGTAGTAGTGAAAACTGTTTTTAAACAGTAAATATACACGTCTGAGTTATTCAGCTTGGAGATTAGCTGGCCCTTTAGTACAAAGTCAGAAAACAGAAAAAACTGAAACTAATGAACATTCTGGATTCTGGAAATATGGGAAAACAAACCTTTTGACTTATCTGAAGATCTGTGCTAAAGCTACGGCTAAAGCTGCATCAGAAACCGGCTCTGCTGGTGTTTTAACCAGTTGTTGTTGTTGTTGTTGTTTTGATCTGTAGAGACGAGTGGGCCGAAGCCATCCAGATGGTAGCAGAGTCGCTGGCCAAACAGGAGGAGGAGGGCATCCTGTGCAGCCCCACATCGCAGATCGAGAACGTCAACGAGGAGGAGATGGACACGTCCATCAGCCACTACAAACGAAAGGTGACAGGGGGCTGATAACAACCTGTGTCTTCTTAAATTAAAGCTTTTCTGTCCTCCATGTTAAAATCTTTTTTACATTATAGTCCAGAATTCTTCTGCTATTCTGTTATCACAGTCTAGTTCCTCAGAATGGGCGAGTAGAGAATTCCTTCCATGTAGGATCCAGTCTATCTAAGTATAGACTAAATATTGTGTACTGTAATTATACTGAATGTTGGGGGAACAGTTTCCTCACACATGCCTCTTTGTCTTTGTCCAGACAATGAATGACTTCGACTATCTGAAGCTTCTGGGTAAAGGCACTTTTGGGAAAGTTATTCTGGTGCGGGAGAAGGCGAGCGGCACTTACTATGCCATGAAGATCCTGAAGAAAGAAGTCATTATAGCCAAGGTAATTTCAACATTTATCAGCTTTTGTCTGTTGTTGTTTTGTCGACTCAGTTTTTACTCTGTGGCTTTGTATTAGTTTAATCTTTGATGTCTGCATTGGGTAGGTTACCGTGTGGCTACCGTTCATATTGAGAACTCTCTATTGTAGCTTAATACTCCACCGTGATTTTGACACATTTTCCATCCAGTTACTCTGCAGCTTCAGTTTTTAACATAAACTTGCCAGAAGTCGTCGGCAGGCTCCCGTTGACTCTTAACTAATCACTCTGCCTTCTCCTTTTTTCATCACAGGATGAAGTTGCTCACACACTCACAGAAAGTAGGGTATTAAAAAACACTCGACATCCATTCCTGACTGTGAGTATCATCATGTCGATAACATGAAACGTTACGTGCAGAAAAACCTGCGCTGATGTGATTTCACCTCCTACTTTTCACTAAGTTTTGAAGCTGTGGTTTTGAGTGTAATTCAAGACTCTCATGATAAATGTTATGCAGAGATAACAGCTGGAAGGATGAATTCAGACTACAAAGCTTAAAAATAATAAAATAAATAGCTGAGCACTGATGAGTTAAAACATTATTTATATATTGTGTTGCAGTCTCTGAAGTACTCGTTCCAGACTAAGGATCGGCTGTGCTTTGTAATGGAGTACGTCAACGGAGGAGAGGTGAGGAGGCACTGGTTTGCTTTAAAAATGTTTTTGATGCTCAAAGAGTTTGTTTTTTTCCAACATGGAAGTTATTTCAAGACTTACTGAAGAATGTCGAACAAACACATCCATGAATAAATCTTAATCAACAATATCAAGAGCTTGGTTTATGAGGTGCAAGTGGAGGTGAGTGCAGCAGTAGCCTTACCATGAGCATACAGGTATATTAAAATAAAGGAAAGGCAAGTGATAGGTCTGCTTATGACAACAGATATCAGATTGTATAAAGTTTGTGGGCGTCAGGGAGCTGGCATTTATGTGAAGGAGGATTCGGGGTTAGCGGTGTGGTGTTTTGGTTTTGGTTTGAGAACCATTACATCTTGATAAGATCTCCTTCATGAACAACTGAAATCTGCTTTGTATATTATATAGTAGCAATTTTTTTATTAGCATGATGTAATATCTGATCAGTTTTAAAGTCTGCTGTTTCCCCAGATGTCAGCCTCTGTAATGTGAGAACATCTGTTGATAATTCTTCAGCTCTCTTCTGTAAAATGAAAATTTGATTAGTAAGAGATTTACAGACAGTAGCTGAGCAGGTCCCATGTAGCAGGTCCTCTGCTGGTTTTATCCTGTTTCACTGGATTCTTTAACTCGATGAGACAAACATCTGAGGTGTATGAACATCTCTTTCTCTTTTCTCGGCAGCTGTTTTTCCACTTGTCAAGAGAAAGGGTTTTTTCTGAGGACCGCACCCGTTTCTACGGCGCAGAGATCGTCTCCGCTTTAGACTACCTACATTCTGCCAAGATCGTCTACCGTGATCTAAAGGTAAACTGCACATCAGACACCTGCACAGGTTTACCATTGTTACTTTAACAACTAGAAACCTGAGGACAGGACAGAGGAGATAAATATGGAGTAGTTTCTCTGTCTGAGAGAAGAGAACACAGTGAGACGAGCGCAGGCTTTTTGGACGAGCTTGTTCAACCAAAGACTCAGTTAAGGCAGAGGTCTGCTGCACAGGTGTTGACTAAGAAACAGAGAACACTAACCCCTGAAGTCTTTACACTGGTTGCCTATTAGCTTTAACATTGATTTTGTATTGTTTTATTAGCTTATAATGATCTACGTGTTCCAGGTCTACACCAGACTGTCTAATGTGTAATGAACCCTCAGATCCCCCAGTTTCTCTCTTCAGCTGAACTGGAATACTGATATTAGTCAACTTAAACGGGTCTATTTATTTAGCTGTTTTAATATTTTAACGAGTTTCAGTCCCTGGTTTGTTTTTTGTCCTTTCATTCCTGCTCTTATCTAGTTTTTATGCTCTAGTTAATTTTTATTTTATTGGTTTGTATTTCAACCATTTCTGCTTGATTAGTAAGTTTTGCAGCTTCTTATCATGGAGCACAGTGAAGCAGGGAGAGGGCGGGCTGATTGAAAGTGGAGTCTCATGCTAGAGCTACGCTGATATTTCTCCTATCGTCATCAGCTGGAGAACCTGATGTTGGACAAAGACGGCCACATCAAGATCACAGACTTTGGCCTCTGCAAAGAAGGCATCACCGACACTGCCACCATGAAAACCTTCTGTGGAACACCAGAGTACCTGGCTCCCGAGGTCAGACATCAGCATTAATTATGTTCGTGCAATGACTGTCTGTTTAAACCCACACTAGGATTTCAAACTCCTTTGCTTTCGTCCTATATGATGAAATCAAGACAGAAACAGTTTTCTGGTCTGTTCGTTACCACAAAAGCTAAATGTTAAAGCCAAAGTGGAAGTTCCTTAAGATATAGTTCCTCCAATGACAGCTAAATGTTTTCTTTACAACAAAGTAAAATGTCAGTGACTCATTTCACTTCTTCTAATGTGGATGTCAGTGGAGTTTTTGAAAGTTATTTTTCCATTAAGAGGATATGAAAGAGGATATCACATAGACCAAGGTCAAGAACAGCTACGTAAGAAAGGAAACATGAACAGGCTGTATTGAATTGTTCAAAGTGCCTCTTGACTTTTAATACATCACAGTACAGGTTTCTGTAAATACCAGCACATACACATACAGTAAAATGAATGGAAACTCGTCTCTCTGTGTTGTACGGTACCAGGTGTTGGAAGACAATGACTATGGACGGGCGGTGGACTGGTGGGGTTTGGGCGTGGTGACGTATGAGATGATGTGCGGCCGCCTGCCGTTCTACAACCAGGACCACGAGAAGCTGTTTGAGTTGATCCTCATGGAGGAGATCAAGTTTCCACGAACTCTGTCTGCCGATGCTAAGTCGCTACTGTCAGGACTGCTCATCAAGGACCCCAACAAACGGTACACAAACACACACAAGTCGCATGTGGAGAGCTGCACGCCACAACCGAGCTTTGACAGACGAGCAGAGAAAGAAAGACGCTTATCAGTGAGCGTTTTTTTTCTCAGTTTCTGTTTTGTGTCACAGTTTTGTCCCGATGAGGATGATGTGAAAAACAATTTTAAAAAATTGGTGAAAGGGGAAAAGCTTAAAATGCTATCGCTGTTTTTATTTCAGGGACACACGTTATTCAACATTACTGTAAATGTGCCAGAGTTACGCTAACCAGCCACTAACACAACAAATAAGAATCATGACAAGCAAGACGAGACATGAAGCAGCTCAATAAGATGTGGAGACAGTGATGGTGAAAAAACATTTTTTTATGATTCATAAAAGCTTTGAATATTTTTGATATTAAGGTTTTTATAGATGTGCGCCGTTAGCTGAGAACATTATCAACACATATAAATCAGGTCTGAAGAAAACATCTGAACTTTTCCGTCACGTACATTCATACTGTATCTGGGAACAACACAGCTCCAGTCCGTGTTTAAAGTTTAGTTGTAAATAAAATGCAGCTGCATTAATGAAACCCAGCATCCTGACCTTGGAGGGATCCTGCTTGTTAAACACGGGACAGGAAATAAAGTGGTGTCCTGTACGTGTCTGAATCTACGCAGCCACCTCGACATAATGACGAGAACAAAATCTCCTAATGATAACAGAGATTCAAGAAAAGAGCTTTTGGAGAAGAACTGTTGGCCGGCTGCTGATTATCTCTGAGGCGTTTTCTGTCTCGGACAAAGAAAATGGTAAAACGAGGCTACTGCAGCTTCAGAGAGCAAACCCGTTCACCCTGCAAGTTATTTTAGGATCAGTAGCAGGTGGATATTCTGGTTCCATTGATGGAGACTTTGTAAGAGCAGCGTTTGATGTCTGACTTGAACGTCGTCTTCTTCTCTCTGTGTTCGCTGACAGGCTGGGCGGCGGACCGGATGACGCTAAGGAGATCATGCGACACAGTTTCTTTGGCACAGTCGACTGGCAGGATGTCTACGACAAGAAGGTGAGAGCAGGATTTAGCTGCTAGACGTCATCTTATCTTCAGTGGTGATTTATTCAAACAGTGTACCTGAGATATTCTGGTACCAGGGTTACCTGGTTTTTCAAAAGAAGTCTGGATGGGATCGAAAATAGAAACAGCAAAGAAAAACTTACCTCATCTTTAGCTCTTTTTCAGCTTTATGTCCCTTTAACAGCCCAGAGAGCTTCTCAGTTCTGCCTCAGCTAAAGTCGTTGTTCCTTCCTGCACGTCCACATCAGATATGTGTAGAATTAAGTCATTCATGGCTTTTACCCCGTTTCATTACAAGCTCCTGACTTTGTTACACACAGTAATCTCCATAATGTTTGGGACAAAGACGCAAAATTGATCCATTTGCTTCTGTACCCAACAATTTGAGATTTGTAATAAAACAAAATCACATGTTTAAAGTGCTCATTCTCAGCTTTTACTAAAGGCTATTTTAAAACATTTGGTTTTACTGTGTAGAAAGTTCAGCGCTGTTTAAACATCGTCCCTCTAGTTCAGGGCACCGTAATGTTTGGGGCGCAGCAGTGTTATGTAAATGAAAGTAGTCCTGTTTGTCTCATGTTCTTTATATAAAATACCTGAATCTTCTCTGGTGATACTCTGCGTGACCTGTGGGCAGCCATGTTTTGTTGATAGCTTCATGCAAGTTTCCCTTAAAGAGTTGCAGCCTTCGTCCAATCCCAGCTGACACTAAGAACATAATATCTTTGGGTACCCTCTGAAGGCACCACCTTGAACTCTGCAGCCATGAGACTTTTAGAACAGAGGTAGATGTAAAGTGTGATATATTTTTTTCCCACTCGGATTCATCTTTATTCGTCTGTTGCAGCTGGTCCCACCGTTCCAGCCCCAGGTCAGCTCAGAGACGGACACGCGGTACTTCGACGAGGAGTTCACAGCACAGACCATCACCATCACTCCGCCAGAAAAATGTAACCACGACTAAAAATCTATCATTTCTATGGCAGCAAACAGTTTGTTGAGGCAGGAATGTGATTAAATTGGTGCATTTATCAAGATGATTGATGCAGTATGATGAGAGGACACACACAGTGTGTTGAGAGTCCACCACTGGACTTTAAATCAGCGTGCCAACATGTTCACTACAGCTGTACACACATGCTGATATTTAGCAGGTAAAACGTTTTATCATGTTCACGCTAATAACTGAACACAACAAGTATCTCTAAGGCTGATGGGTCAGTTTATATTTGAATTAATGTTTTAAGTCATTATAAGAAAAAAAAGAGTTTTCATTTAGACTCTGACCTGATGAATCTGAATGTAAAGTCAGACTCTTCCTCTGGAGTCTGTACTATACCTCACAACAATCCATACAATAGTATTATTACAGTAGTAGTAGTATGTACTAGTATCTGGATTGTGGGAATTGGAAATATATGTTTTCAGCACTTTCTCTTCATCTTTAGTTCACTGTCTTCTGATCAGATGCTGATGTACTTTAATACTCCAAGACGTTTCTCAGAGCTCACATTAAAAGAACTGAACTCATGCAGATAAACTTATATTCATGTTTGTCTCTAATGCGTCTCCACAGACGACGAGGACGGGATGGACGCAGCGGACAACGAGCGAAGGCCTCATTTCCCACAGTTCTCCTACTCAGCCAGCGGGCGGGAGTGAACGTCCAGCCCAGCAGCCAGTATCGTCCCCATTCGTGGCCATTTTGAGGAAAACACGTAGCCATTTTAGGAAAAGAAATACCAGTCTCCCCTCTTTTTCTCCTTCTCTGCCTCCTCGCAGATGGGGAAAAGTCTTTTTAGGGACTTTAAAAGAGGTTTTTGCACAGTGGGATAGACTCCAGTCGGTCTCCCCACATTAAAAATAAGTCTCCTACATTTTCAGCGCTATTTACTGCAGAAGGCAATGTTTTTGTTATTTATTATTTTTCTCCATCAGTATTAAGTTGTCGACCCGGGTTGCAGTCATCTTCTTTTTTTGTTTTGTTTGTTGTTCCTGCCCTTCTTCTTCTTCTTCTTCTTCTTCTTCTTCTTCTTTCTCTTCTTCTTCTTTTGACTTTTTGCACTTGGTTTGGAAGAGCCGTTTTAGGGAACAAAAAACCAAAAATGTTGCCTTACGTGTGCAGATGTTTCGTATCATACCGACAGGGTGGTTTTGTTTGTTTGTTTTTTGGGGGGCGGGGGCGGGCGGGTTTTGGGTAGCGAGGGATCATTCTTAGTTGAGAATAAGTGCATGGCTCGTGGTTGACTCAAAAAAAAAAAAAAAAAAAAAAAAATCTTTTCTTTCTCGTACATTTGCCATGGCAGCGCACATCCTCCTTCCCCATGGCAACAAGCATCACTGTCTACAGGTCAAAAAGAGAAAAAGTAAAAAAACAGAGACAAAACGAGAATGGACGAGTCTGTATCATTCCTTTCATCGCTGCAGTGTTACCACGTTCCTCCTGTATTTCTGTTTGTTCTTTCTCGCGCTCTACTTCTAAGTTCTTTCAGAAAACACTAAACTGCCAGAAACTGCACAGTTCACTCAGGCGCCACAGAGCACAACCGCGTTCAAACTCAGCTAACCGCTCCAGCTTTCCACAGCCGGCAGGGGAACGAGGCCTTTCTCTGCGCTCTCACCGCTTCTCCTCCTCTCTTCTGTTTCCTCATCGTAGCTGTAGGACGTAGTGGGATGGATGTTTACACAGGGAGATGTGGCTTCATGTATGTATGTATGTACTGTATGTATGTGGGGAAGGGGGTCAACCTTATGCTGTCATAGCACACACACACATTTTCACTCAGCAACAGGAAACAGCTGTGAGTTTTCCGTACAGACTGAAGTCGGCAGTTTTCTCTATGAAGAATCAGATCAGAATAATGGACTCGACTCGCTGGAGGTGAAGCTGCAGCCTGTCGATCAGTCAACATGACTCTACGAGTGATGTCATATTTTATTTATTCACTTAATTATTCTGTTATATTTTTTTGTAAATTTAAGCTCCTTAAATTATGGTGTAATGCTGCAATAAATTCGAGTCCTGTATGTATGTATGTATTTATTTATTAATTAATCCCTAAAAACGAGTCCAGTTTAAACCAACTGATCCTAAAAACACTGAAAACTCATCGCTGTGCTGCTCATGTCTCTGGCACTACTGTAGCTCCGACCATCAAACATTCACACAAACATCGTTCAATTTCCAACAGCCATCAGGACTCCTGGTCTGTGGAGGGGAAATGATAAATATAGGAGCGTTCCTCCGTTTTCCTCCTGAATATTTATGGCACGTAGCTGTTGTTCTTCCCACTGTCCACAGAACACACTGATACCTTTAGAGATATTTCTGGTGAAGACAGTTTGTCCTTTCAGCTTCACGGCTCCGGATCAGAACACATTCAAATACTGAGCTAAAATCAAACGGCAGTGTCTCTTTAACACGGTTAACTGCTGTAAAATAGGACATAAACACTAAATAGAACCAGGGGGTGAAACGTGTCCACGACATGGACCAGAGGTAACATCGTCTTGGATCCTGGTCCATGAGACACAACCTGGGATATTTAGTCCACTCTTTAAACTAAGCAGCAACACCTGGATGTTGCAGCTACATGTACAGCTACAGCTACTGTGGACAAAACAAACAGTCAGTTGCCAGTTTATTAGGAACGCTGAGCTGCAGGGAACCCTCCTCCATCATGTTCCGACTGTTGATTTAACTGATGATCATTTTGGAAGCTTTTCTCTTATTTAGCCTCAATGATGTAGCCTCGTTGTGGGGTGGACAAAATAATAGAAACATCAGTCAGTTACAAAGGACCTCCAAAATGACCACACAGGTGAATGAACACCAGTACGAAAGCTTTATCACCTTCATGAAGGAGGATTTGCTGCAGCACTGTTGGATCTGACTGATTTAGTTACTTGACATAATGATCCCCAACCCTGGTCCTCAAGGTACCACTGTCCTGCTTGCGGATTACCTGGATCAGGTGTTTTCAGCCAAGCAGAACGGTGTGCTTGAGGGTTGGGGACCGCTGACTTTACAAACTGACAACCAGTTCCCACTCAGTAGTGGCCCAACGTGAGTGGATCCTGCCCACTAGTGGCCCGAGAGCTGCACAACCCTGAATCAGAATCCACTGTAGACATTTGACTGACTGAGAGGAACTAACCTGCTTTAAAATCACTGCGCAGACTAAAACTCTTTGTGGTTGTGAGCTCACAGTTTTACCTTTGACAACACATCAAATTAGTTTTGTTTCTGGAGAACTCCGCCGACTCAGTCCATACTGTAGTTCCAAGCTGAAATCATTCATCAGGGTTCCTGACACACACACACACACACACACACATCTGGAAACGTTCAGAGAGAATTTGGTGATTTCTGCTGTTTGCATTTGCTCATGAGTTTGTAAAGTTGTTGCTCACATTCTCAGCAACAACACTGTTCATGAGTAAAAGTGATGAGAAGGAGCAGAGAACTGTGAAACATATCGAACAGCGAGTAGAAATCTAGTAAAACTGTGTAGGAACCCTGACTTTTTAAGGTAGAATGAAAAGAGAAATGTTCACACACAAACGCACAGATATACAAAGACTGTTTGTTTTTAGACGATAAATCAGAATAAAGAAAACTTTATTTATCACTCTAACAGAAACTAGGCTTCCAGCTCCAGATCAGTATTATGAGGAAAATACATTTATACACGTTTCTTTTGAAAACGTCTGATCGCAGGGTATCAGTGAATCACTAATCATGTCACAGATCACGAGAAAACTGAGCCGTGACGCACTCGTGTATGAAGACTGTGAGGACTGCCAGTAAAAAGTCGAGTCGCCCCGAAACGTGATGTAAATATGCAATGCCTTTTTCTTTCTTCCTTTCTTTTTTTTTTTTTTTTGTCTTTTGTGGCATCTTGACAGACGAGATTTAGTTTTTCTTCTGTGTGACTGTACTTCAGGCTTGGTGATGAGAATAGTGACCACGACAAACAACAAAAAAACAAACAAACAAAAAAAAAAAGCTGCATTTAAGAGGAAATAAAGTCTAAAAAGTCAAAAACTGGTTTTGCTGGTTTTTGATGTTTTGTTTTTGCGTTTCGATGCACCGCCTCCAGTCGTCCATGGATGATGTTTCCATGGAAACCCCCCCACCCCTCTGCTTCCTCCTGTTGCCGTGGTCCCCAAAGATGATCGATATTCTGCCAGAGGACTTGACTGTAACTGTGGAGTCTGCATCGTCTCTTCAGATTCCCTCCACCCTCTATAAAAAAATACAAAAGTGGAACGTTTTCAGTTTATTGCAGTGCTGGTTTCATCGGGTTCCAATCCCATCATCCTTTGCTACTCATTTGCCCTTTAATTTTTTTGCACCATAGTGTTTGTTTTATTTACGTTTGTCATTCTAGGCTGTGTTACCTTGTATGTCGTTAAAAGGCACCTCTTGAAAGTCGCTGAAGGATGATGATGCATTAACTGAAGTCTCTTTATTCTTTATTTTCTTTTTGTATCATTTGCTTGTTTGTTTTCTTACCAAAACATTAGGGCAAGAACCCCGTAGTGGACTTGCATTGCCGTGGTAGTATTTATTTTGAATTAAATTAAAAGAAATACATTTCAGGGTTTCTGCTGTGGTGACTCTTTATTTCAGCTTCTTAAAACTGTTTTACCTCAGGTTATCTCCAAAACATAAATCCTGCAGTACGTTCTTGGACAGACTTGAAAACAAAAATGAAAAAATCTGAACTTCATGACTCAGCTGCACCTTAAACAGAACAGAAATTACCTACTGTACTTGAACACATCAGCCATTTGGTTTAACTTCATATAAACTGTTAAAAAAATGTTAAAGCAATTAACAAATTATAACAATGTTCTGTAAAAAAAACTAAATATCTTAATATTACAAAATTTGACAGCAAACTCTTTTCTTGTGAATAACAATCAATGATATAAGAACTATATACAGTATAAAACAGTATGAAACTAAATCAAATACAGCTGCTTTTAACAAATTCATTTTTTGCTTCTACTGCACAAATGTCCATCAGATGAACCAGAACTGTGACGGTCTTCAATATGAGTCTATATTTCAACGTTTTTTCAGTCTTACAGAACAAGATTCTAAAAACTTATCTCCTAATTAATAAAATGAACAACTGACATTTAACTAATATTTTCATCGTTTATTGATCTGTCGGTTATTTCGTCTGGCCAACAGTGTACAACCCCAAAAATTCACTTTATCTGACAAATGCAGTTAGTTACACCACTAAACATCCTTTATGTTGAGCTGAGCTAAGCTAAGCTAAACACCTCCAGACTTATTCTTACCTAACTCTCATAAAGAAAGTGAAAACGCTTTTCCCCAAATGTCAAACTTCCCCTTTAACCATCTGCGGCTGCTAAGACGTGTTAAGATGAACACAACATAAAGATTTGAGGAACAGCGTGTTCCTTCCTTTGGCTCCTTCGATCAAACTGAAGCTGCACTGACCTCTACAGACGGACTGACTGAAAACAATCACTGAACACGGACACGACACTGTGGATCACCGTCTGTGATCAAAAACAAAACGAGCCGCCAGCTGATCGACTGGTGTCACGTCCACACAAAACACAAAGCTGCTGAGAGAAACCACGTCAGTCCTGTCCGAGGTCGAACCTGTGGCCTTCCACTGTACAGGTCGGGGCAGAGGTCACTCTGGTATGGCAGGAGGCCAGTCCACATCCACAGACTGAGGGAGAAACACAGATACACAGAAGAATGTTAATAAAGACCTCACGTATTTGTCAGATGAATACTACGCATGTTGAAGTTCTGATCAGATGGTTCTATTTGTTCGTCTAACCTCCACATCCAGCTCCAGGATGTCGGTGTCCGTGTTCAGCAGCTGGCACAGGTTGGGTTTGGTGCGTCCAAAGTCTCCGTGGACGAACTCTTTGATGTAACTGGTGGATGATGTTAAGGTTTTCACAGCTTCAAATGTCAAATCAGATGTTTGTATCTCACTTCGTCTATTTCACCCTGATAAAAAGAACAAAAAAAAGACAGTGTGGCAAAATCAAGCAGAGGAACAGAAAAAAACAATAGTGCAACGTGGGAGTTGTTGGGTCCTTAATGATGTTTCTAACCCTCGTTACCAGACGATGTGAATGAGATAATAATAATTACTGTGTGCAGGTTTCTCACTCCAGGTCTCTGCAGTGAGACCGGTGGTAGAGGTTTTTGAGCTGCAGGTGTAACTCAGTGTGTGAAGAGGTTCTTTTTAATTAGTCGTAAATGTTGATGTTTGCAGCAAGTTGGACTGAATGTTTTATTTATGTGTCTGTGCAGGTGACGGCCGCGGCCAGCGGTAGTCCCAGGATATAGTGCTGATTGATGAGACGTATGGACACGCCCCACTCTTGTGAATACGCTATTCCTTCAGTAATATCTTCAAATATTCTCAACTCAAAGATAAACTGAGTCTGGACAAACATGCACGTGTGTGATGAGTCTTCAGAACATTTTTAGAAACGTTTCACTTTGGCTGATTTTATGGAGGCACAATAGATTTGATGTGAGGATACGTCCCGGCCTGCGTCTTCAGCCCCAGGTAGAAGTGATGAGAGTCCACAAAGCGAGCGTTCATGCTGTGGATGACTCGCTGCCGGACGGCGAGCGCCCGACGATGCAAAACCCTCAGAGGAGTTTTCTGGTCCAGAGTCAGATCCTGATGAAACAAACGCTGACCACATTTACAATTTACAGCTTCCTTATACTGTTAAATGTATTAAATAAATAAGTTGAATCTAAATCCCAAATAAACTTCTAATTGAAGCCTTTTCAGATACAGGATGCTTGTAATGATTCATTTAAATTAGGATAATCTGGAATATGCTCATTTCTAATTAAATGGAGAAGTCTGATGTGATAATGATCTTGTGTGTGTTGTGACCTTGATGTCGTCGATGAAGGTGATGTCTTCTCTCTGAATGGGTTTCTGGGTCCAGACGAGCGCCGTGTACGACTTGGTTTTCTCCTCCTCACCCTCCTTCATCCGACTCATTGCCTCCCTGCACGTTGATGCCCAACAACACACACGGCACAAACATCTCCGTCATATCTTAGTAAGAAAGTCAATGTGCAAAGTGCTTCAGAAATCCAAACATTCAAATGTATCAGTATGAAGTAAAACAACCACTTAAAATCAGGTCGTTTCAGTAAAATCTTTTTATTCATTTGCTGTTTCTATTTCATTTGACAGTTTCACATTTACTCACCTGGTGACAATCTGCAGGTCTCTCACTCTGATTTTGTCTGAAGACTTGTTAATGGTCTGAAAACAAACCAAGGAGAATATAAAGTAAAGGAAGACTGTCACTGTGAAACTACTTCTTCTTCTCACTAAGTATTTATTTATGTAGTTTTTGTGTGTGTGGGAACAACCAGCACCTCCTGCAGCTGCTTCATCTCCACTCTGTTCAGCCTGGATTTGTGTGGATTCAGCAGCTCCATCGCAAACGGACGACCTGCAACACGAAGACAAAACTCAAAGGAAAAATATAGTTGTGCGTCTTTCTTCACACTTCAGGTGACAAATCCCAGAGTTAGCTGAGTTCTCACCGTTTCCAAGAGTCCGCACGTCCACGTCCTCTCTGCCTGAAGAGGAGAAATTAAAACCTGTAATAAAAAGGGAGATCATCAGTACACATCATACACTGTGTGAGCAGGATGAGCTGGTTACGGAGCCTTTGGTAGAACACCTGGTGAGGTGTGACCCACCGTTAATGTATGAACTCACCGTCGGCTCTGAAGGCAGACAGGACGGGCGCTGCAATCAGCTCCTCCACTGAGGACTCCATCCTCCTCTCTCCATCAATCACCCAGGGAGTCTGAGGCAGACTGCGACAGAACTTGTTGTATCTCCCTGAACATGATAAGAAGAAATCTATGTAGGACAAACGCGATCGTCCGAACTTGTTCTGATTCTGGTTTTCTGTTTTATCGTCCTACTTTACCTGCTACGAACACCGACACATGGAGACACTGGACACCCGGAGGGCAGCAACTGCTGGTCGGCTGCGTAGGAGGACAAGGGTAGTGTCTTAAAAAAAAAAAAAAAAAGAGAGAACAGCAATAATTATTTCAAATGTAACTTTAGGAAACAATAAAAAGATATAAGCAACAACACGTACTTCAGAAATTTGGCATCAGATATCTTTTCCAGAGCCTTGACGACCGCCATCCTGGTGAACACCGACTGGACAAAGAAACTAGAATCAGTGCGTTGTGGTTCTAACGTCCACTAATTAGTGACAAAGAAAAACTGAATTCATCAAACAAACATATAAAAATGTTACAGATCTATATGATATGAACATTCAACTCAATCCTTCTCATGACTGACACATGTTGACTCTGCTGCTTCCTCACCTGTTTGTTCTTGGTGGGTTTGAAGCAGTCCGGACAAACTGACGCACTGCAGGAAGAGCAGAAAACCGAGCTTAAGTCCTCTCACTGAGAACCTTGTAAATCTTCCTGCCTTATTGAAATTTAATCTGAATTCTGCACAGAGATACAGCAGCATCCCCCTGAAAACTGTCTATAGAACGATGCAGCTGCAAAACAGGATTTTTACAACTAAAATAAAACCTACAGTATGTTCATTAAAGCTGAGTTATTTTGATAGATGAACTTGTTTGTAGTGTTTAATTCTGACGTATGAGAACCAAATATTTTAGAAGGGTTTTAACCTTTTGTCAGGATAAGTGCAGATTAGCAGCAGCTAAGCAAACAATTAATCTACAAGCTTAAAATCTCAGTGTGTTTTAGAAACTTCCCACTGCAGCTTTTTCTTGACCCTCAGAGTTTCGTACTCACAGGAAGTGGCAGTCAGCGTCCGTGTCTGGGTGAGTGAACTCCACGCCGACCTCAAACATACTCTGACAAAACAAAGGAACATAAAGTCTCTTCTGTTTGTGAACAACACATTGATCATCTCATATTATTTAAATGGATGATTCTTGTTTTTTCCTCTAACCCTCGACTGGACAGGAAACGCAGCACAGAGGCTGTTTACAGGAAGGGACAGAGCAGAATCTACGTACTGAGCTCTTCTTCTTCTTCTTCTCGTATCTACCTTGCTAAACACGGCAACACCACCCAGCTCCTTGGCCACCTGGCCCTGCATGATCCACTTGAAGGCCTCCTTCACCTGGACGACGTCGTCTTTGTCGAGCACCAGGCCCTTCTCCCTGAACGGTAAACGTGATCATAGCAGAAACGTCTGACTGCACCAATTTTCAAAATATATAAGACAGATTTCTTTACCTCACTTCCTTCTTGACATGGAGCCAACAGGAGTGCTGCCGGGGTTAAAGTGAAATTAAATGATCGTTAGCAGACAGTGAAACAAAATCTGAACTCATCATTTATTAAAACTTAATTCACCAATGTCAGAGATTTAAGTTTCTCCTAAGTCAGTTCTACTTTTTCTTGTTTTTAAATTTACAGTAAACTGCTCCTTTTTACATCTATCCTACGTTTTCATGACTTACAGACACTTTGAGACACAAGACAGTCAGTATAAACGGACAGTTACTAATGAACAATCTGAAGATTTTTAACAAATATCTAACATTTTAGTTGTTGACACACTTCTTGCTAAATCGAGTGCACACTGACCTCGCGGACACACAGCTGAGCAGGCAGAGACACAGACAGCACCAGCGTGTCAAACTCATACTTTTCTGCCTTCACTGCCTGAGCTAGCTGTGAAAATATCACAAAACAACACAGCTCATCTCAACAACAGTACAGTCGGACACAGCGGTTGTCACAGTGTATGTTATTATGAAAGCACAAACCTTTACAGCCTGAGAAGAATCACAGAGGTCCTGTAGGATCCCCAAACACACCACACACACACGCGGCTCCTCGTCCTTCAGTCTGACAGCTGCGTCTTCCTCTGATGGAGCGTCTGACCCACTGGGCTCCAGTTTTGCTCGTTTACTGGGTGGGTCTTCAGGTGGGTCTGGCACTGCTGCATCATGGGATTTGTTGTTTTCCTCTGTGGACTCTGGTGCTGCTGAATTTGGGGCTTTGCTGTTTCCTGAATCACTGATGAAAGCTTTAAGTTCCTTTAGTGTGTTCTGTGAGACAAAGAATGTGTAAAGACTGGATCAGGTTTGTTCTAAGACGACACATAAAGGTTTACATACGGGTCCAGACCTGGCTTTCATGTCCTGAACCACTAGTCTGGCTTCCTTCACAGGTAGAAAACCACACACATTTGATTTGGAGCTCACCAAAATTAATTGAATTAAAAATAAAAGTGTTTATGTCATTTATGTGTGGAAAGAGTATGAATTTGATAATGGGAAAATGTTTGTTTATCTCTGCAAGAATTGACTCCATTGATTATTTTTGGATGATTTGGTTTTATATGTCTTGTTTATATGGTTGTATTGTGTTTGTTGGCAGTTCCACAAAGTAGCTGGAATTCAGGAAACTATTCAGAAAAGACAGAGCAGGTACCAAAAGGAACCAAAACTTAAAAATAAGCTGCAGGTAACTATAACACTTTCCCAGTCCCACCTGCTGCAGCTGTCTGTAGGCAGCCTGAACGCTCACACAGCAGAATCTGAGGATACAGCGAGCGCAGCAGCCGGACGACAGCAGCTTCTGGATGATGGGCTTGTCCTTTTCCTTCAGTGGCAGCATGACTGTGGGATAAAGGAGGAGAAAAGACAATCAACAAACAATATTATCATTAAAAAGACCTGAACATTGTAGATTCCTGTGGTTAATGGAGTACTTGGTACCTAAAGTAGTTTATACAGCATATATGTATGTATGTATGTATATATGTGTGTGTGTGTGTGTATATATATATGTGTATACACACACACACACACACACACACATACATATATATATATATATATATATATATATATATATATATATATATATATATATTGTGAACCACGTAATACGTGATATTTTAAACATAAGCAGAGATTTACAAACAGCTTATAACTGTAATAACTCCCTAAAACAAACCTGTCTAATGAAACGCTGCAGAAGCATTACTGCCTCCCAGGCTGCTAAGCTAAGTTAGCTAACATTAGACTTTCAAAAGCCACAATGGCAAGACATTAATGTAATCAGAACAGGAAGCTGGTGCTACACACCCGAAATCAACCTACCTGATACAGATACGGTCAATTCACAATGATTTAAAACAAAGAAAACAGTGTTTAGTCACTTGTTAACATGTTGAAACAACGTTTTCTACAGCTTCTATCCTGACAGCCAAAACGAATCAAACCAGATCGACTCCTCTTACACCAATATTGAAATATAAGCACTAACAGGCATAAAATAAACTCTAAATAAAATCTTAACTTATGATTTTATGAATAACATCATTTCTGTAAATTATAGACAAACGTTAAAGCAATTCAAATAGATAAACACAAATCTAAATTATGTCTGTCGCTTCGATTGTCAACAGCTAATGTCTGAATACGTCATCTGTGTGCGCCGGGCACTTTGACAGCCGGGTCCTTCTTCTCCGCAGCAGCCGGCGCCTCTGGAAGGTTCTGACCGGGACCGGGTGGAGAAATCTGAATCTGAGTCCATCCAAAGTCGATCCGCGGTGTTTCATCCCCGGGACTTACTAGTCCCGCTTTAAAGACTCTTCTTGATATTTTCCATCGATTATAAAGTGACGATGCCCGAACCGATGGCGGCACCAAGAGCCTCAAACGGAGGCAAAAACAAAGGAGGGGCGTATGTGGACCGTGACAAGCCGGCCCAGATTCGGTTCAGTAATATCTCTGCTGCCAAAGGTACGATAAAATACTAATGTGCTATTATACGCTATTACACATCGGACAAATAACATCTCCTTTAATTTCACTTATACTTCTATACTTATACCGTTATTCATTAGGGTGTTCCTCAAAATCTCATTCAAAAATGTCCCAAATGAAAAGCATTGTTCTTCCTGAACAGTGCGTAACCTGTAGCTACAACAGCTAAACTGTGCTTCTCTAGTCCGCAGAAAACTATTTTTTATTCGACATAAATAAATGTAAGGATGCAGCTTCCTGTGCTGAAATAACATCCCTCCTGGTAAAGTTGCTTCGTTCTGCCTTAAAGTGGATCTGAGCATCAGACAACTAATTCTGCTTGTTCCTTCTCTCCCTGTAAGATGCTTATGACTCAACACAATTTCAGCATTAGCTAGCTCGGTGCCAGCAAAAGATGATTTATCATGTTGAAACTACCACATTTAACGTCTGATTTAAATGCTAGGAAGAACAAGACTTATTTAACAGAAACTATGATTTTTAGAGGAGGTGCACAATATGTTGACACACCACTGTTTGTTTGACAGCTGTTGCAGATGCCATCAGAACAAGCCTGGGACCCAAAGGCATGGACAAGATGGTCAGTAAACAGATTTTGTCTTTACGTTAATGTTATCGATCTCATCAGTTGTACACACGTGTCTAAACGGAGTCACTTTTTAAAAAAAATTACAGATCCAGGATGAGAAAGGGGACGTGACCATTACCAATGATGGGGCTACCATCCTGAAGCAGATGCAGGTGCTCCACCCAGCAGCCAAGATGGTGCGTTCAATCAGAAAATCAACAACATGAATGCAGCTTTTCTGAGCCCTGGATTTTAGCTGCATTTATCTTTTCTTGAAACATTTCACAGCATGCACTATTTTTGGTTTGTAAAATTGACTAGTCTTGATTGAAATGTGTTTGTTTCAGCTGGTGGAGCTGTCCAAAGCCCAGGACATTGAGGCTGGTGACGGTACCACCTCTGTTGTGGTGATTGCTGGAGCGCTGCTGGATGCCTGCTCCAAACTGCTGCAGAAAGGTGAGTGCTGCATGGAACTAAAAACACTGCCAAGATAAAGAGATTGTAAATAATTATGTTCTCAGTTGTTCTTTGTAGCAGAGTGATTTCAGTTTTTCTTTATCTCTAAGCATTTTGAATTTGCACATTCAAAACATTTAAATACTGAAGATGGAAGTGTTTGCAAACAAAATTTCAGAACATAATGTCTGGCAAAAGAAAACAAGACGAGTTTTTACAAGTGTGAAATGTAGAAACAAACACTTCAGTTGGGAAAGGAAAATCGCACTGCTGCACTGCAGGTCAAACCCAAGAGATAACTTAAGAAATTGACTGCTGGGCGTGCATTATACCCACTGTTGTTCATCAAGGTTAAACGGAGGTCTGTTAGCTTGTTGGTTACTCATAAAGTTAATAAAACAGTAAATGACTCACATAATAAAGCAAAAAATCACATTTTCTGCAGGTTGCCCTATTTCAGCGCTGACATTTACACTTTGTCCCGTTGGTCAGGTATTCATCCCACCATCATCTCCGAGTCTTTCCAGAAGGCTGTGGACAAGGGCGTGGAGGTGTTGACAGCCATGAGCCGGCCGGTGCAGCTGAGCGACCGTGAGACGCTGCTCAACAGCGCCACCACATCGCTGTGCTCCAAGGTGGTGTCTCAGTACTCCAGCTTGCTGGCGCCCATGAGTGTCGATGCCGTCATGAGAGTCATCGACCCGACCACCGCCACCAGCGTCGACTTGCAGGACATTAAAATCATTAAGAAGTTGGGGTGAGTTTTCCTGTGGTTCTTCAAATGACCTGTTTTATATAAGATTTGTATAAGTAAAACTGTGAATTATTTAATAATACCCACTAATTAAAGAGAAACTTTGTGTTAACAAAATCATTTTAGTCTTTTAATTAAAAATACTGCCAGTTATTTTTTTGACTTATTGTTTGTCCTTCCTGCTTTTGAAGTATTAATCTGGATTTCTGCTTGTGTACTCAGAGGGACCATTGATGACTGTGAGCTGGTGGACGGCCTGGTGCTGACCCAAAGAGTGGCCAACACCGGCGTGACCCGTGTGGAGAAGGCCAAGATTGGCCTCATCCAGTTTTGCCTGTCCCCTCCCAAAACCGACGTGAGTCAGCAGAAAAACATCAGAGAAAAGATTATAGCTTTTTATATTGTTGTCTTAATGAATAAGTTATATTCAGTGCTGTGAACTGAGTTCTGTGTTTATGAATGATATCAGATAAATACCTCATGCTTGGTTGATGATGATTCATATTGTACACTACAAAGCTTTCGTCTGCTGTTATACATATTGATTCTGAATAATTCACACAAAATATGTTGTTCCAGTTACCAGTGTACTTCATAAACAAAACTTGTCATTTAGGTTTTAACTGAGCAGTTATTTTCCTCTCTTTATTTGAGCTAATAATCCTATTTGACGATTTTCTTTCTCTCCTGACCTGCTGTGTATTCTTTGGGCGTTTCAGATGGATAACCAGATTGTGGTGTCGGACTACGCTCAGATGGACCGTGTGCTGCGTGAGGAGCGTGCTTACATCCTCAACTTGGTGAAGCAGATCAAGAAGGCTGGCTGCAACGTGCTGCTCATCCAGAAATCCATCCTCAGGTACATGAAAACAGTCCACTTGTGAACTGATGCTAGTTTTCACATCCAGGCAAATTCAAACACGTTATACTAACAACAAACTGTCCTGTGACAGAGACGCTCTGAGCGACCTCGCCCTGCACTTCCTTAACAAAATGAAGATCATGGTGGTGAAAGAAATAGAGAGAGAGGACATCGAGTTTATCTGCAAGGTGAATCTTCCCTAGGAGAAAAGGGAATCTTAAAATTTAGGGAATTCCAACATTCCAATAAAATTATACACGTTCAGATGGTAAAGTAAAAAGACACAGAAATTAACCCAGTGTATGACACCTTTCTCTTCTCTCCAGACTATTGGCACCAAACCCATCGCCCACATCGACCACTTCACTCCAGAGATGCTGGGCACGGCAGAGCTGGCAGAGGAGGTCAACCTGGACGGCTCTGGCAAACTTGTCAAGGTACGTGTCCAACTTTACACTGAGGTCCTGGATTAGTCATAGTTCATATCATAGCAGGTTTCAGGACCTGAAACACACGACGCTTCACATAGATCAGATAGATAGACGGTTAAGAAAGTTCAAAAGACAAAACTAAGACAGTTTGAGGTTGTGCTTCCTGCAAATGTTTGTTTTTGCTTGTTGCAGATCACCGGTTGCAGCAGTCCTGGGAAGACTGTGAGCATTGTTGTTCGTGGCTCCAACAAACTGGTGATCGAAGAGGCTGAGCGCTCCATCCACGACGCTCTGTGCGTCATCCGCTGCCTGGTCAAGAAGAGGTCAGTAATTTCTGCGGAGCTGATTTCACAAACGAGATGGGGAGGATTTAGAAAAGGAGACAGCAGATTTAGAATAAAACGTGTTCCTCCATCTCTGCTTGGTCACTGCTTGCACATACACCCTCTGACAAAGGCGCTCTTGCATTGGTTCATCCTGCAGGAGTGTAACAAACAGAGGAACAGTACTGTGGAAAGCTCACCTTTTGTTCACTCCTGGTTGTCTCAGCAACCTGGCCGGGGAGCGTTCACACACATTACTCATCCCAGTAATCTTGGGATGGTTTATCAGGTTTATCACAACTCTCAAGCCAGATTATTTATATGTTTACAGCCTGGTTGATTTAGTTTTTGTCCTGCTGCCCAACATGTCGCTGACATGCTAATGTTGCCAGATTCTGTCACTTGGTTTGAGCACTGTGAACAAAAGTCAAAATGTTCTTTGAACTGGTTTTTGGGTTCAGTTTTAACAGATCTTACATCAGTTTATCTCTAAATTCTTGAAACAAACTGAAATGAAGGACAGATGAATGAATTAAAGAAATGGTTATTAGAGGCTTTTTTTTTCTTCATCTCCTGTCTCCTTTTTTTCTCCTCAGGGCCTTAATAGCTGGCGGTGGTGCTCCAGAAATCGAGCTTGCTGTGCGTCTGGCTGAATACTCCCGCACGCTGGCCGGCATGGAGGCCTACTGCGTGCGAGCGTACGGTGACGCCCTGGAGGTGATCCCCTCCACGCTGGCCGAGAACGCCGGCCTGAACCCCATCTCCACTGTGACAGAGCTTCGTAACAGGCACGCCCAGGGAGACAAGATGGCTGGTATCAACGTTCGTAAGGTTAGTTTGCTCCAGTGTGGCGATTTGTTCACTTGACTGGTTTGTCTATGAGTTAGCATGATAAAGTTAGGAAAGTGATTAGGCTTCAGTGCTACATAAAAAAATGAATGGACACGTTTATGTTAATTACATGGTATTGTTACTCTTCAACTCACTGACTGTACTTCACACTCCCGATCATACATAGGCACGTGACTGCTCTTCCTCTTGTCATTATTCCTGTAGTGTTTTATTTTACTGTAACCCAGCATTAAGATGAGTCATAACCTTGGTTTTGACTGTTTTACTGTTACTGTGTCACAGGGTGGTATTTCTAACATCCTGGAGGAGCTGGTAGTGCAGCCTTTACTGGTTTCTATCAGTGCACTGACCCTGGCCACAGAGACGGTCCGCAGCATCCTCAAGATTGATGATGTGGTAAGAATAAGCATCTTAACGCATTGATTGAATTGTGTTTAAAATGAATTTCTTGTACCTGCACTGAGTCATAATCAGTCTGGCCTGAGAATCTGCTCTGTCTTTGTTACAGGTGAACACCCGATAAACACTTTAGAGTCTTTCTAGTGAGTTTTGTCATTAAGCCTGCTCGTGCTGTGAGGGATCAGAGGACTCTTGTCAACGTCAGTCTGTTCAGATTTCCACTGTAATGTTACGTTGCATAATTTAATAATAAAAAAAAAGGCTTTTTTTTGTTGACACTCCTGATGTTGCCTGTGTGATTATTTTTCCTACTATAAAATGATTTTAAATCTTGATATTAGGAATTATTGCTTGGTGTGAGAAGGACGAGATTGAATTTTAAAAGATCATTATTTGATACAAAGATTGTGTCCTAAGGTCCCTCTCACTTCTTGGACAATGAACAACCCATGCCTGGTAAATACATGGCTCTTCACCTGCAAATGGGCCCCAAATATAAATTCTCCCTTATGCTCGCATTAAGGTTGAGATCTGGGGTTTTAACAACTGCAAAACATAAACTCAAGTCGTCATATGAGGAAGTTACATCTTTAATATGTAATGGTAATTAAATGGATACAGTGTCTGTCTTACGTAGCAACATATACAGCAAATAACGCATTCTAACAACATATAAAGTTTTGTTGTATTAGTTTTTTAGCAATATGTTTATTTTACGTCGTCATTTCCGGTCATGGTACGTCACTTCCTTCTCAACGAAGCAGCGCATCTGCTGCCTGGTTACCGACAGACACTGATCAGAGACGGAGAGACTCGATATTTAATTAACACTCGTTACTCTGCTGAAATAACCTTAATCCATCAGTGGAATTAACTTGCCTGTATATCTTACAACATTAACCTATTCAAATTAAACCCATTAAAATACTCGACGACGTCATGGCAAATCCCCACCGGACAAACGTTCTGGTCACTTCATGTTTGAAAACGCCGGTGGACCCACAAACTAAAGCGCCGTTAGCTTCATACGAGCGGGAGAGAGTCCTGCCGTACACGGCTACAGGTCATATGGACAACCGGGACTACGAGAAGGAGGTAAATACAATAATCACTTTAACTAAGTATTGAATGATCTATAGAAGTTATATGTTGTTTTAAACACCTTCTGACGGTTCATTCTACTCATATAAATTAGGCCTAATTCTAAGAAAAGTTAGCTAGGTAGCTAAAAAAATATTTTCTTCGGTTAGAAAATCAGCAAATTATTATTGTTATTTTAATTTTAGCAGTGAATTAACAGCAATTTAAGAGGATATGTCAACATTAAAGAAACTATCGTCTAATAAGAAAGTGGTTTAGTGACACGGCTGCTTGTGTCCAGTCAACAGGCCTTTGACAGTTTCAGGTCACTCTGTGTGCTTCAAGGGATTTGATCTGTATTATGTGGTGGCCTGACTATTTTTGGACTTCCGTCTTGATTAGATTACCAGACGTCACATTCACTTTATTATCCCAAACACTTAAGTGTCCTGTGGACAGCAACACTGCTGTCTTCACCCAGCAGTCCTAATTTCCCCTTCTTCAGGATAATATGAGAAGCGATGGAGCTAGACACCTGATGTAGAGACGTGTGTCAGCTGAGCCCTTTCATGTTAAGCTGCTCTTTGTACTCCACCATATGGCCCACGTCAGTGCTACAACAGCTTACCAGGGATGCTCCAGTTGTACTGGTGATAAAACGCAGCATAAAATATTTCTCTGTGGCAACTTCATACCAAATACATCAGCTAGAGTTGTCTTAAATCCTACTGTAAGAGTATAGTCATACACTGTCGTTTGTGTTCCACTAAGGCCATACAGTGAAGGTTTACTGTTGACGTTTTCAGCTGGAGTATGAGGACTCGGGCTCTGATTTCTGTGATGAAGATTGTCTTGGGAAAAGTGGTACTCTCATAATAAAGGACTATGAAGCAGCAGGAGACCGCCTGGATCTTAGGGAAATCTTTTTCTCCAATGAGGAGTACTACTGCAAGCTGGAGGACCTGAAGAAGGCGCACCTCCACACTATGGCCGAGCTGGAACACATGTATCAGCGAAAGCTGCAGCTCAAGTGTTTGGAGCCATTAGATGTAACGACACTAGACGTAGGACACAGGTGAGTGCTTTTTAGTCAGGATTATGTACGGGACTCAGTGTTAACTGTGTTGGTTTTCTCATTTCTGTATATTTGACTCACTGCTTGTCCTTAACACATAACATTTGCAACTGCACTAAATAGACAAATACAACAAGCACGGAGCAGGAAAGCAATGTAAATTCATCATGTAACTCCTTACTTTGGATATTTCCAATGAGCTCTTTTCCAAAACAAGTAGGTAAATTGTCTATTAAAAAACATTATTCTTTGATTTATTGTGTTTCTGTTAAGTGCATTTTTGCAGGATAAATAAATAATCATTAGAAAACAAAACCAAAAGTATTTTGATGGCAAAACATATTTTCCTTTTTTCATTTCTTTAACAGGTTACCAGTCTATCAAAGGGCTAATGTACAGAGACATACAAATATTCACACTCACATAATGGGCAATTTAAAGTCACCAGTTAACCTTACATGCATGTCTTTGGTTGGTGGGAGGAAGCTGGAGTAGTCAGAGAACACCTACTTAGACACAGAGAAAACATGCAAATTCAGAAAAGCTGAACTAATTTGTTAAACCGTTATTAAATGTGTCAGGTTTGCTGAACAGTGCAACTGTTTCTCACTAGACAATGTGAAAGAAGACAGAAATGCTCTATAAGTTATATTAGATTTTGTGCAATCTGAGTGCAATCTGAACTAAAATGTATGTATATTTATTTATGGAGGTTAATTATTCAGACTCACTTTTTGAGCAAATTGATGGTTGCAGCTTTTTCAATAAGTAGATTAGCTACTTTTATATATTTTATATTTATAAATTGAATATCTTGTAATATTGACCCCAAAATAATTAATAGCAAAATAACAAATGTGTCTAGGTTATGTGTTTTAACATACTGGGCAATCAGCAAGTTACTATAGGTTCTGAAAATTTGTGATCATCATTTAAGTTTTCTTGTATGTTATAGATTATTCAGCTAATTAATAAAAAAAAGTGCAATGTGTATTGTTTGCCTGTCAGATGATTGGCATTGTGACTTACAAGAATACCAACTCAAAAATTCACTTGATGTGAACTTCAGATGATGCCTCTGTTTATATTTGTTTTAGGCTGCCGTGGTCAAACAGCAGCCCAGCAGCCTCAAATCGTTTGAGGAAATCACACTCTGCTGTTGAACTCAGGGGGAACTTTGGACAGTCTGACTCATCAGATGAGGATGAAGCTGCCAGTAACAACATAGAGAAAGGCCTGCTTTTTTCTCCCAAAGAACATATTAAAAACATGTGGCAAGACTTCACACTGTCCCCTCATCATCATCACCTGTCCTCCTCGTCACTGCATAGCCTGCCAGGAGACCAGAAGAGACAACGAAGGGGAAAGGGAAAGAACAGACAGGGCAATAAAGATAGAGAGCAGGACGACTGGAAACACAGAGTGACTGTCCCAAAGCCTTTCCAGATGACACTGCGTGAAGCTGAGAGGAGGAAGCGTGGCATAAAGACTCGTTCCGAGATTGAATTAGAGAACGCAGAGCTGCGTCGGCAGCTAGAAGACCTAACAGAGTGCCAGAGGAAGTTCCGCGCCAGCCCCGTACCAGCTCATGTTCACCTCCCACTTTATGAGGAGCTGCAGGAGCGGAAAGAGGGGCGACATCGAAGCACAAGAGAGAGAGAAGAGCAACATCTTCGAAGCATCCAGAAACCCTTTAGCTTCCTGGAGAGGGAACGACTAAAGAAGGAGCAGAAACAGTTGCGTCACCCACAACCATCCGACCGGGAGAAAGTCAAACCTTTTAAGGCCAAGCCTGTGCCCAAGTCAGTGTACGCAGCAGCATCCGGAGAGCAGATGAAGGAGGAGCAGCTGTATCGGTCTATCAGGATAAATATGAGAGCTCAGGAGTTGCTCCAGAGTGCTTCAATGCCTCCCAGCATGCTTGCACGACGACTCAGTGAGCGCAAGAAAACTAAAGACAGCAGTGCTGGAGTGGATAAAAACTCACACAGGCCTCAGATTAACAAAGAGGTTCCCGACTTCAACGCCAGTTTCAGACGCTTTCAGAAACACTTGGAGAAACGGAAAGAAGTAAAGCCCACAACTGCTTGCGAGCCCTTTGAGCTAAAGACGTCGCAGATTTCCTCACATCGTGAACGCATCCTGGCTGATATCGAAAAAGAGCAGAGCAGTCCTCGGATGCTGCGCTGGCCATACATCAGCCCTAGACCTCGGACACCAAACTCAAGTCTCTGTTCATCCCTCTCTGGCAGCATGGAGGTCCTCCCTGCTAAAGTCACAGATGCCACCAAAAAGCGCCATGAGGCTGTGAGGTACCACTTTAGAAGTTCAGAGGCGTCCACAATTTTAGTTGAAATAGAGAAAGTCTCAGAACCTGAATGTGCTGCGTAGACATAGTGACCTCAACAGCTGGTTTCTTTCCCTAAAGGCTGGATTTTTGTGGAACTCCTTTTCCCAACATCCCTGCAGTATGTTTACAACCCTGCACCCACTCCAAAGCTGCCTTTGCCGATTGTTGCACCCATGTCCTCAGCTATCTGCCCAGCCTAAGTCCCCATTCCTTCCAAACCTTCCTCCATCTGTGACCAGATTGTCTGTCTGAGTAGAAAGGCGCTGGAGCAGAGGAAGAAGGCTGAGGAGGAGGAGGAGCGGTGGAGGGAGAGACAGAAACAAAGGGAGAAGAAGCTGCAGAGGGTTGTGTTGAAACGTGCCGTGGCCAACGACCCCCACGTGGCTCTGTCACAGACCCAACAGACCAAACTCAAAGAATTCAGGTGCCTTAAAAACAACATAACCACCCATGAATTAGTTGAACTGTTGCTAAAAGGGACACTGCGTTATTTTGTGCTATCTGCAGGAAACAAGACCTCCAGCGCAAGAAGGAGTACCAGCAGGAGATTAAAGACATGCAGAGGAGAGTGAAGAGGAGACCACTGCTGTTGGAGCAGGTTGCACAGGTGAACATGAAAATAAAGTATTAAAACTGATTAAAAGCCTTTCCAGTTCAAGTTTTCAAAATAAAATATAATGTGCCTCCTGAGCTAAAAGTGTAATTAAATATTGCAATACAATGTAAAAATTACTGCTGAATTACAGTTACTCAAATAACTCCAGGGGCACATGAGAGGCAGATGAAAGCACTGGGGCCTGATTACTGTGCCATTACTTACACCAGCTTTCTAAATGTGTGCTGTGATACCAGAGAAATGCCAAACAGGCAGCAGAGAAGCGCTACACAGACGCCCTGCACGGATGCAGTCTGACCGAAGAGTTCATCAGCAGCAAGGTGACCAAATCAGGATCTGCATGCAAAGCCTCGTCGTCTACTGACAGCAGACAGAGGTAAACCTGTGACGTCTTTGTTGTGTAAACTACACACTCACTGATCCAGACAGTTTGTTGAGTTATTAAGTTGCTAAGACGTAAAAATGTTCCAACTATGGTCACCTTCAATTATGTAGTTTAAAGGAAACTAAAGCCTCATAGGATGATTTGAAGGACGGGTTTATATTTTATTTCATGTGTTTAATACAACAGTAAGGTGCATTGGATTGAAAAGTTTTGTTGAGCTGAATCCTCTTGCCCCTGCACTAATCATGACGTCGTAGATCTTTGTGGTGGTGACCATAACAACTGTTACCAGGGAAACTAACACAACACAATTGTTCCATCCTGTATGTGTTTTATTTGTATGTGGATTACGTTGTTTTTTTTTCTCCTTCTGTTTGAGTAAGTGCAAGTTGTGTATTGTCTCAGTCATAAGTCATAATTTACGAATAAAGTGTGGGTGCTGAGAGAAAGAAGAGCTATGAACACAGAAAAGGGAAGCTGCAGGTGTAATGCTCATCATACATAACTGCTGTGTGTGTGTGTGTGTGTGTGTGTGTGTGTGTGTGTGTGTGTGTGTGTGTGGCCTTAACAGTTTTAGCTTGACAGCTTGATGTTAGAGAGCCTCTGCACATTTAAATTATGACAATCTTTGCTTTAACATGTATAAAATACAAGCTGAGAAAAGTCCTTCTTCCTGTTTTGTGGCTGAGAAGAAAAATAAAACCACTTTAATTACTAAGAGTAAGAAAAAGGAGAAAAATAAAACATTTTAGGTATTTTGCTGATTTTGCTCTTTTGTTGATTAGTGACCAGTTGGAGGCAGATTTGGGATGTGAACCTGTTCACTACAGAAAGGTTTTCCTGGACGATGAGGAGGTGTCCGATGAAGGAGGGAGAGAAGATAAGGCTTCTCTAAACCATCGTGACAGGAGTCATCACTCGGATGAGGATTACTGTGGTGATGATCACTACGATTCTGAGGAGAGTTATCACTACTCCGATGATCACGAGAATTATTCAGATGACAGCGAGCATGATGCGGACACTAGACAGTATCAAACGTCGTGATATGAGTGAATGGGTGATCTCCAGCTTTGCTTGGTTCAAAAACTGATTGAGACAACTGAACAAATCTGAACAGATGAAGTTGGGAGGAAGCCTGTGAATTGGACGTTATATTTTGTCGTAAATGCATACAGACTGTTAGGAAATTGTATTTTAACAGCACATCCACTAATACAATGCACTAACATTCATGTGCGCTCTATTCTAGGCAGTTAGTGTGCGGCGTGGATTTGACACGCTGCACAGGACTTTTAATCTGAAATCTTCAAAAATTAATTCATCCATCATTGTTTTTAATATTTATGGTGTGTGTGTGTGAGTGTTGGGATCTTCTTCACTGTGACACGTCAAAATCTCTAATAGAAAAAGTTAATCAATGAGTTAACGGATAAAAGATTAAAATCCCACCGGCAAAGTACGTTGAAGAAATATAGACTTTTTTTCACTTTTTTTTTTGCAGTTGCAGAACTTTGTGTGAAGTCAACTGGTTGACAGCTATTGTCATTATTTGTAAAGGCATCCTTGTTTTACTTGTTCTTTTTTGTCATCACTACCTTGTTAACGTAACATGGAATGAACTACAATAAAACCACATTTTAAAAAGTGACAAGTCATTTGATTGAATTTTTAAGAATTTCAGTTGTTTTTAAAGGTGATGGTACATACTGTACATTCAGTGCTCAAGTTAAGTACTGGAGTAAGAAACTGATAAGACTGAGTTACTGGTTAGAAACAATATAATCACTACTGCTGAAGCTCAGTTGAGTTTAATTCATTAACAGATTGAAGGAGAGAATAACGTCAAAAACCTGATATATGAGATATATATCAAACACTGATCCGCTATTTACCAAACATACATATACATAATAAATGGCAAAGAAGATTTCTATATTTAATTTTAAAAAGTGCCTAATATCTGGAGGCAAAAAGCAACTATCACTGTGTTTCTGGCACTACTGAGCAATGGCAATTCTTTAATTATAATAATACCTCATGATTTATTATTTCATTTAGTTATTACTACAACTGCAAAGTAACAAAGCTGTTGAATAAATATAGTGCAGAAAAATATTTCCCTCTGAACTGTAGTAGAGTAAAACCAACTAAATACTCAAAGTACACAAAAAAGTGTACTTAAGTGTAGTACTGCAGTAAATGTACTCAGTTGCTTTAGAGGTCAAACACTGAGGGAGGGAGGGTGGCTCAGATTGACAGCTCCGCTCAGCCTATGGCAGAGCGTGACGCTAGCGCCGCCAAAGCCAATCGGATGGTGAGTGGGCGTGTACATGGTCCAAATTTTACGCGGCGTGCGACGGGCCGAAACACCGAGAATGAAAATCCCGGTCTCAACCGGTTCCAACCGGTCCGTGGTTGGAAGCATGAGCTTAGAGGAAGAGCACTCTTGCACGCATTAAAACATCTCTGCTCTCCAACAGTGTGTGCGAATAGAAACAGAAATAAAAACCAGACTTTTTCAGTTCGTGATTATGACCCGGAATACGGCTCCAAGTGTGACTCCGTGAATCTGTGTTGTTAGCTTAGCTCAACGTTACATTAGCCAGCAGACCTGAATCATCATTGACTTTTCCATTAGCAGGCTAAGTTGCTATTAGCCCGATGGGACTCGGTGGTGACTGATAGCTAAAGAAAGATTTTTCAGAGTGTTTGAAGACAACAAAGAATACCCCGGTGAACTGCTGAGAGATTATAAAACAACGCTAGAACGTAACTTAACGGTATTTTTGAATTAGCGCTGTTAGTGTCGCCCAGGAACGCTAACATTAGCTTAGGGCGATCGGAGGTTGGGACCTGTGTAAACGTGTGCCATGAGATAACGTTGGACACTTTTCAGCGCATTGAAAGGGATTAATACTTCGATCTTCAGCTGCAAGTCACGTCTGTTGACCGGTAATTGTTTTCTACAAGCGGACAGGACACACCAGGTAAGTTAAGCCCGATCGACGTTAACTTACCCAGCGTGAGCTAACGTTAGCACCCGTCACTTTCTAAAGTGGTGTTTTTGCCTGGGGGTTAGCTAACGGCCGCCGTTACACTGACTAAACGGGACATTAAACACTGTATAGCAGGGGACAAGTCTCTCCACAGCATGTTTCCACCATCGTTAACGAATTTTAATTGTTCTCAATAGTCGCTAAACAGGTCTATCACTCGGGCTGAGCTGCATGGAGCTCCACGCACCCGGTTGACCAGCTGGGGGCGTCGTTTCACCTTCTGTGTTATTTCTGTCATAAATGGACCACGAGGTTTCAGGGTGGCTTCCGTGACACATTTAGCTGAGCAAGAAGAACTTGTTTCTGACTAACAGCTATAAAGTTGGGACAAACATGTACCGTGATTGTAATTCTCCTCATCACACTCTTCTTTCCAAGAGGGATTACGTCCCTTAAAGAGCATTTTACAGATCCCCAGGTTCTGACATGATGATAGCAGCTCTCCTTTCTGGCATCCTTACTGTAATCTGTAATAACTAGGGGTGTACAGGTGACATGAGGTAATCCAGCTGAGAGGAATACACTCTGAAGCTGCATTTGAAGAGCACCTCTGTTGACCACAGCCTTGTGTTCTTCATATCGTTTATTTAGCAACTTTGTTGAAGCTGCTTTTCCTCTAATTTTTGAACAAAGTTGGATGTATTGATCTTCTGATGCTGCAGTCGCCTTTTGTGCCTGCTTGTGCTTTGGATACAGCTGGGCCAGTTTTCACAAAGGCTGCTGAAGGGGCTATGCACTGGCTCCCTAGAACCCCTCAGTCTAGCTGTGATCGGACACTCAGAAAGTCCAGCTTCACTCAGAAGAATTGGACTAAGCTCTGCTTAGTTTCCCAGTGTCAATGTCCCTGATGTTTATTTGTTCTCAAACTGAAAACCTGAAGCACCACAATGTTTGTTACAGGTGAACAATAGCTGCAGATTCAGTAAAACAAGCCTCTGACCAGTAGATAGGTAAATAAAACTAAAGGTGATGTAGATTTATCTAAAGAGGAGTTAACATTGTCAGTGCCACTAAAGACTTCTCACCTAGGAGCAGTGCAGTCTTAAATATTACTTTAATGTGTAGTTTATGTTACAGTATCCTCAGACTTTCTCATCGAACTCTGCCTGTAGATGTTTATATGTTTCCATTGTGAGAGATTAAATCATGGCAGAAAGTTAAATGGAAGGTAAATAATTTCTCCTCCTCATCCCCCAGAAGCTCTATGCCAGCAGAAATGACGATGTTGTCAGATCATCCAGCCAGACAGCTGCTGGACTTCAGTCAGAAGCTGGACATCACCCTGCTGGACAATGTTGTCAACTCCATGTACCATGACATTGGATCTCAGGTGAGTATTTGTACTGTGGCAAAATCTAAGAATGTGTTGATGAACATCATCATGGAGGAATATAAGAAGGTCTAATCCAATATGGAGCATCCACCATTAAAGTATCCCTTAATACGACCTTTAAAATACGACCTGTAATGTGTCATTTTTAAAATTACTTTGCACCGTATTGTGCTGTTGGGCCAGAAAGTATTCAGTCAGCGCTTGTCTTCATTGAATGTCTTCTGTTCATCATGTAGCAACGAGTGGCACAGGAGGTGCTCACCAACCTGAAGGACCATCCAGATGCCTGGACGAGGGTCGACACCATCCTGGAGTTCTCTCAGAACATGAAAACTAAAGTAGGGACCGTCTACATATTAACATTTTACCAGAGGAGAGGAGAGGAGTGTCTCAGGGGCAGACCAATAATGTATATGAGCTGCTGCTTATCAGTTTATTTACAAGGCCAGTAAAGCTCCACTGTATTTTTTCCCTCAGTCAGTGGAAGTTTAATTCTTAGTGATGGAGGTGGCTATTTGCTAAATTATTACCTTTTCTCTGTTTGCTGCATGTTTGCATTGCTGATTATATTATTGCCAGAGCTGATAAAAGCTGAATTCTACTGAGATTTTTGAGTTTCACTTAGTGTTGCTGTTGCTATATGTTCAGTTAGGGCTGCTTAAGGTTAAATACTTTGTTTTTCTTTTAGTTAATTCATCACAGACGGAGTTTTTCTTTTGAATAGATAAACGTATAGGTGGTAAAATTATCTGAAAAATGTATCTGTTCCCTAAAATATTACACCCCTGTGGTGATTTTCAGACATCGCTGCACATACTGTGTTGCCAAAGCTATGTGTATGTCAGTTTTTTTTTTCCAGCATGTGTGGATCATACATCTTCTAAGACAGACACTACAGAACAGATAATACACTGTGGTTGGCCTTTGTTGTCAATTAGCTCTAATAAATCTCTTTCCTCTCAGTATTATGCACTGCAGATTTTAGAAGCAGTCATAAAGACACGCTGGAAGATTCTCCCAAGACATCAGTGTGAAGGTAAAATCTGTCTAACGTTAAACCAGTGTTACAGAGACGTTTTTCAGTTTGTAAATAGGGAAATGCTATTTGGATTATCCAATAAAAAACACATGCCTTGTTTTCAGGAATCAAGAAATATGTTGTCGGGTTAATTATCAAGACGTCTTCTGATCCTGCAAACCTGGAGGTGAGGCTTGATTCATGCAAGATGCTGCTCTTTCACCTGCTCATGTGATGTGAATTTCTGCTTGATACTGATGTGACTGTTTGTATTTATTTGCAGAAAGAGGGAGTGTACATTTCAAAGCTCAACATGATCCTTGTACAGGTAAACAGACTTTAATATATGCTACATAAACAGTTGTCACAAACTGAAAAGGCCAGTAACACAAAGCTCCTCCTCTCTGGACTGGTTTAGATCCTGAAGCAGGAATGGCCCAAACACTGGCCCACATTCATCAGCGATATCGTGGGTGCGAGTCGGACCAGTGAGAGCCTCTGTCAGAACAACATGATCATTCTCAAACTGCTCAGCGAGGAGGTTTTTGACTTCTCAAGTGGCCAGATGACCCAGGTGAAGGCCAAGCACCTGAAAGACAGGTAACTTAAAAAGATGATTACTGATGCATTGTGCTAATGGAATAGGTGACAGGTTCACAGAGTCTGTGTACTGTCTGTTGTTTACACATTTATTGTACTGATGTACTGATCAGTTGGGGCAGGAAACTACTACAAGGGACTAGGATGAAGGAAATAGATTATAGTTGTGGGGTTGACTCCTGTTCGTGTTTTTCAGTTTTTGTACATGATTAAAATCCCTGTCCCGGTTTAATCACCTGGAAGAAGTGAGGGGCCTCTTGTTTGTGTCCTTGTCATACACAAATAACTAGTATTGATAATTAAAGAATTTTCTGCTTTAAATGTGCAGTAATGAAAACTGTGCATGTTACAGTAACACATGACTCTGCCATCACTAATATTGGAATATCTCTGTGTTTCAGCATGTGCAATGAGTTCTCCCAGATATTCCAGCTGTGCCAGTTTGTGATGGTAAGACGCAGCAGACACCTATCAGTTCTCAGATTCTGCCTCTTATGTTTCAGTAAATACATCTGTACAGTCTTTTTCTGCAGAAGGACTCATTATTTATGTCAATTCCAGACAGGAACACACTCCCACACTGGGCTTTTTCACAATAAGAGCTCCATCCTCCTCATAGTCCCTTACAACTGTGATGCAGCAGATATTTGGCCACATATCTTGAAGCTAACTGTGTTTACCTTTTTCTTCTGCGTAGGAAAATTCCCAGAATGCTCCGCTGGTCCATGCCACACTCGAGACTCTCCTGCGCTTTCTGAACTGGATTCCTTTAGGTTATATCTTTGAGACCAAACTCATCAGCACTCTGGTCTACAAGGTAAACACACTGATCTAACACTAATACTATTTGAATTTTAAATGATGAAATTTGACTGCGTATTTGATATGATTCAGTAAATGTTAAATATGATGAATAACCTACGTGCATGTGCTGGTGTTTAGTGTCTGCAAACTAATGAAACATACACGTTACGTCGCTCCGACTGGGCCTCATTCACCATTTTTTATGAAATTTCCCAAGACCCATTTAAGGTTTTGACATGTACTAGTGTTTTCTTATTTGGGATTTGTTCTTAGTTTAGAACAGAATCTGTGCACACACGAGCACCTCTGTGTGCTAAATAGGAAAAACTAGAATATAAAAGACAGTGCAGTGATGAATCCTTCTTAAGACTTTTCTTAAGAAGATGTTGGTCAGTGAGGCTTGTTGTGTTGTCATAACATTGAATGTACATGAAATTTGCAAATATTTGGAAAACATTGATTTGGTTCAAAACCATTAAGCAGGAACTGGTTGCTTAGTGATGTTATTTGACCAGAAAATTGACAAAACTTTGGTTTAAACTGAAAACTCACTGGTTTCATCTGCAAAGACCAATTTAACTGGCTCACCGTAGAGACATTTGCACCTGTCTCCAGTCCGCGTTGTAAATAAAGAGTGGATTAATAGATTTTTTTTAGTCATTAAGCAGATGCTTTTATCCAAACTTACAAGTAGGGTACAAGGATAGGCAGGGTAAGTGTGAGGAGGTCTTGCCTAAGGACCCCTACCGATGGTAGGCCACGGCAATATAAGTAATCTATGTTAATATATCTTTGTTTTTGTTTCAACAATGTAGGAGCTGACATCCAGTATAAACAAAGAAAAGCATGCTATGAGAGTCTGCGTCATTTAGCTCAGTGGGATAGACTAAAGCATAGTGTGCACTATATGCAGTGTTCTACCCTGGTATAGGTGGACCACGTTTATTAGCTAGATGTAGATCATCATTATCCATGTGGACCCAGTTTACTTTGGAAAAGACAAGATGGTGTCTTTTTCATTAAATGTGAACTAACCACTGCACAGAATATGAAGAGTATGTAAAGTGTCCAAGGTTAGCTGGTCCACAATAAACCTAAATCAGCTAAGGCCCACTGCAGAATCATCCTGCAAAAAAGTGCAATACAACAAGAAGTACAACAGATGGCAGAACATAACAAACAACATCGGTAATTAACATCGCTGAAGACATGGTCCCAATTCAAACCTGCAGACGGTGCAGACAATTTGACTTATCATAGTATAGTATAATTTGTTATCAGTATCAAACAGCGCTAATTTAAACAGAATTCTAAAAGTTCATTTTACAATGAGAAAAACTAGTAGGAACACTGACATTTAATGTAGACAGTACAGTTAAACCAGTGGTTCACTGTGGTTCTGTGTTTCAGTTCTTGAACGTGCCCATGTTTCGCAACGTGACACTAAAATGTTTGACGGAGATCGCCGGAGTGAGCGTCAACCAGTACGAGGAGCAGTTTGTCAGCCTCTTTACCCTCACCATGTGCCAGCTCAAACAGGTACACAATCATTTGGAGTGGTGCTTAAGTTAATTGCACTCAGCATGATTACACACACACACACACACACACACACTTACATACATCCACACTGTTATTACATGCACACACTGTGCAAACATCCTCCTGCCACACAGTTTCCTACCCCACACAAGTGTGCAGGAAAACATACTAGACTTGCTGTCAGCCTGTTATTGTGCACACACTTCACTAAACTGTGTGAGTGAACACTTTTCTTTTGTTCACTGTTATTACAAATGGACACAAATAACTCAACATTTCTGATGGAAAAACAAAGTTGACAACAAATGGGGGAATTCCAGAAACTCAGCAGTTGTCAAGTATGATTGAAACTCTTTGCATCGTTTGTTAGTTTTTGTTGTCAACAGTTTATTTTACAGCAACAGTCACATAAACAAATCTCATTGTGGATACGTTTTTAAGCAAAAATATTATCTTAATAAAAATATTATGACGTCTTTTTAAAGTTTTTTTGAGTATTAATAAATACTAGAGAAATGTTGTTAGTTTGAATTCAGCAGGATTTAGACCTATTGTCTCTCTCCAGGTGGCACTGAAGGAATTGGATTCACTTTAACTGTATATATCAAATCTGACCACTGATCACAGGTGTAGTTGCTTACACCCTTGACACACCTGGAGAGAGTATGTTTATGCAGCCTACCTGATGCTAAAGGTATGGCCACAAACAGAAGCTTTTTTAGAGTCTATAAATTAACAAAAGCTTTGCTGAATTAATCGAGTAAAGTCACAGAAAACGAAAATGAAGCTAGAACTTGAGCTGGCTAACAATCATTGTTTAGAGGACAAAAAACTTTAGATGTTGGGTTTATAGCAGGTGCAATAAAAAAAAGAAGAAAAACAAGAAGACCAAGTGCTAAAAAACTATGGAAAAGATGCATTGGAGATGTGTTCAAATGGTCTCAGTATTTACCTTCATGTGCACACTCATGTGAACAGCTCCCCCTGCTGCAGCTGCTGCTGTTAAGACATTTCTAATTGGTATGATACCCAAACTTTTGAACTGTAAGAGGTGCTAGCAGACTTTAAGTCAGAGTGTTTTATTTGTATTTAGCAGAAGTTCCAGAGCCTCATCAGTGTGTCTACTGTCACATCTTCTTTTTCTGCTTACTGAAGGCATGCCTGTTTATGTGAAAGTTTTTTTTTTTTCCTGTGCTCTTCACAGTTCACTGAGTAGAGTTTGAATAGTTTTAGTGAGTTATTACCTTAAGTGTTTGACAGCAAATATAAAAAAGGCTTATCCTTTCTCTGTGAGATTTTTCTGAGATGCTTTGGCGTGGTCACAATCACAAAAAACAAAAAAACATCTTAACACAGAGTCAAAGTATTTAATCTCATCTCTGCTGACATTTTTGCTGAGTTGCTTTGTTTAAACTTTTGAATTGATGCTGTGATTTTCTGAGGTGGTCTCGTAGCTCAGTGGTTAAAGACTAAAACCATTTACTGTAAATTCAGCGTCCTCAAACTAAACACTCTGTAGATCTGATTACAGCAACTAAACTGAAGCTTGAGCATAAATAAATAAAGATGAGGCTGTGAAGTAATGTTTTGTCGTTTGGCCAGATGCTGCCTCTGAACACTAACATCAGAGTGGCCTATGCCAACGGGAAGGACGACGAACAAAACTTCATCCAGAACCTCAGCTTGTTCCTCTGCACCTTCCTGAAAGAACACGGCCAGCTCATCGAGAAGAGACCCAACCTGAGGGAGACCCTCATGGAGGTAGGAGGACAAGGCAGAGCTGTGTCTGTTAAAACACAGCAGGCCTTTCAGTGCATAAAGAACTCTTCTCCCTGTACGAACTGAGTGTCATTTATCCTGTGGAACAGTTGGTTCAATAAACAAACACTCTGCTGGTGGTTTAGTCATTTCCATATCCTCTTTAGGGTTGTTGAAAAGAAAACTCCCCCTCATATCCAGAAGCTGCCTTCCCTGCCTCTCTCCTGTTTCCTGCTCATCTGTGGTGTAACTTAAATATGAGACAGATTGCAGTGGGGAAGGCCACCTTTTCTGTGGCTGGCTGTTCATGTACAGACATATGGATGATGATGTTTAATGAGGAAACTGAAGTGAAGTCCTGTCAGACCTGTAATGTTAAACACAAGCATCAGTCACTCACCCAAAAACCTCTAGCCAGAGTTTAATATCCACTTTGCATCATGACTGACTTTTCTTTGGTCATTTTGTGAACTGAGCAGTTGAACTTCCTCATTCAGATACGTATGTAAGACAGTCTACACTACTTGTTGATCTAATGCTATGTCTACATTAGGTCCACATTAAAATGCAGATAGACAGGAAGACAGGTCATTCTCCCCTTACTGAGCGTGCTTGGACTTAGAAGAGTGACAACCAAGCGAACCTCAGAAAACAAGCAAAGACGTCATGTTGTGCTATTTTCACTCCCTCTCCCTTTAGATCATTAACGGTGAACAAGCAAATGAAGCGTCTTTATCCGTCCAGACCGCTTTTATGAGTAAAATCCTGCCACCACCTGTTTCCTTTTCCCGCTGCTAATATTAAGCTAGCAGTCTGATTTACACACTCCAGAGGCTGGTTTGGAAAAGCTCCACTTGAGTGGATGAAAACTGCAGTTTCAGTCTGGACGGACAGTAAAGAGAGAAAAGTACTGTTACGTATTTCCATGACTTCGTGTAGACACAGTGTTTCTTATGTTGAATTTGATTGTAGTGGAAAATGTGATTTGATTTGTGCAACATACTGCAGAGTTGTCACAGTTACTGATATTTTGATATTGTGACCTCACCACACTTTGCCATGTCCCCAGGCCCTGCACTTCATGCTGCTAGTGTCAGAGGTGGAGGAGACGGAGATCTTTAAGATCTGTCTCGAGTACTGGAACCACCTGGCAGCGGAGCTCTACAGAGAGAGTCCCTTCTCCACATCCAGCACCCCACTGCTGTCTGACGTCCCTCCACGCAGGCACCTCTACTTGCCTGTTCTCTCCCAGGTAGGATAAACTGATCCTCTGAGTGTGTCCCCCATGTTCCAGTCTTTACTAAAGCATTTCACATAATGATGCTTTAGATAATTAGGAAGGTTGGTGGGATGACTATTGGAGACTGTTGCAGACTCTCACATCCATCCTCTTCCTCTGCTTTTTGCAGGTGCGTTTGCTGATGGTGAGCCGCATGGCCAAACCAGAGGAGGTGCTGGTGGTGGAGAATGACCAGGGTGAGGTGGTCAGGGAGTTCATGAAGGACACAGACGCCATCAACCTCTACAAGAACATGAGGGAGACTCTTGGTTAGTTTCTTTGTATCTGGGATGATGAATACAAGCAAAAAACTAGCTTGACTTGCTGTTTGTTGGAAACAGTGACTCGGTTATTTGAAACCTTGTAATCCAGGAGCCTGCTAACTGCTTATGTGACCATTAATTCACTCTTCTCTGTTTTGATGTGTAGTGTATCTGACTCATCTGGACTATGCCGACACTGAACGCATCATGACAGAGAAGCTCCACAACCAGGTGAACGGTACCGAGTGGTCGTGGAGGAACCTAAACATGCTCTGCTGGGCCATCGGCTCCATCAGCGGGGCGATGCACGAGGAGGACGAGAAGAGGTTCCTGGTGACTGTCATCAAGGTGGGACACAAACAGAATAGTGGTAATCATATCGACATTAAGCTGGATCTCATTAGTTAGTCCAGCTACCAGTAGCCAATCAGTGGTGTCTGGTACTAGAAGCGCTTGTTTGACTAAATCCTGCTCATTCCAGTTTCATGAATGAGCCAACACAAAATCACATAATAACCCACATGTTGTACACTCAGGACCTGCTTGGCTTATGTGAACAGAAGAGAGGGAAAGACAACAAGGCCATCATAGCGTCCAACATCATGTACATCGTTGGTCAGTATCCTCGCTTCCTTAGAGCCCACTGGAAGTTCCTCAAGACTGTCGTCAACAAGCTGTTTGAGTTCATGCACGGTGAGAAACTGTAAAAGACCAAATTCTCCAAGATCAGATTAAAACCTTTGCTATAATCATTCTCTAAATCTGGTATTTTAAGTATTTGGAATGAACGTGTTTACTGGATGTATTAGATGCAGTAGAAAGAATCTTTTCATCGTGAATTGCTGTGTTTTATCCCATGTTGTCCTCACACAGAAACCCACGACGGTGTTCAGGACATGGCGTGTGACACCTTCATTAAGATCGCCCAGAAGTGCCGGCGTCATTTTGTCCAGGTCCAGGTGGGAGAGGTAATGCCCTTTATTGATGAGATCCTCAACAACATCAACACCATCATCTGCGACCTGCAGCCGCAGCAGGTCAGTCTTCACTCTGGACTTATTTAGTTCTGTCGTGATTTACTACTGGCCCAGTCTTAAATGTTTCATGGCAATAGTGTTTTATTTTGTCGCGGTTGACCCTCTGCCTCATGTCTCTGCAGGTGCACACTTTTTATGAGGCAGTGGGCTACATGATTGGGGCCCAGACAGACCAGGCAGTTCAGGAGCTTCTCATAGAGAAGTACATGCTGCTGCCGAACCAGGTGTGGGACAGCATTATCCAGCAGGCCACTAAGGTGAGGACGGACAGCAGGACTGAGATGTTTGTGGTTCCACAATGGTGGAATGACCTTCCCACCCCTGCACGCTCAGCTGCCTCTCTCTCTCTCTCTCAAACTCTTCCAAACCTTTCTTAAAACCTTAAAAAAATTCCACTTACCCCATGCAACTGAAACAGTTTCACTTTAAAGTCGTGTTCTTGGCTTAGATCATTTCTTGTGTTGGTGTGGATAAAAGTTTCTGCCAAATAACTAAATGTAAATGTTTGTCCAACATTTCTAATTATGCTAAATTGTGGACGCTGCAGAATGTGGACATCCTGAAGGACGCAGAGACGGTGCGTCAGCTGGGCAGCATCCTGAAGACAAATGTCAGAGCCTGTAAAGCTGTTGGTCATCCCTTCGTTGTCCAGCTGGGACGAATCTACCTTGACATGCTAAACGTCTACAAATGTCTGAGTGAAAACATCTCATCGGCTGTTCAGACCAATGGTTAGTTCCTGTCTGCTCCCTAGTAAATGCAAAATATTTTTATTTCATTTAGAACCGAAGTGAAAAGAGAACAACATAATTAAACCGTGAAAAATCTGTGTAACGTGGGTGCAAAATCCAAAAAATGCTTTATTTTCATCTGTAAATATAAAAAGATTTTAAGTAAAGTAGTAAAAATCCTTTCTGAGTATGTCTCCAATAAAAGTCTTCAGCCATTTATGTTTCCTGCTTTTTTTAAGTCAATGTGTTATTTACACAGGTGAGATGGTGACTAAGCAGCCTCTGATCAGAAGCATGAGGACGGTGAAGAGAGAGACGTTGAAGCTGATCTCAGGCTGGGTCAGTCGCTCCAACGACCCTCAGATGGTGAGTCTGCCCTCGCTGAGTTGTTTCCAGTCTCGTCTGTAGCAACAGTTTTTAAATGTTTATTTATATTTAAATCTGTGTTTAATAGATTGTATTTTTAGCAGTTTTCCACACAACCCTCCGTCTTCCTCTAGCTGCAACAAGACCGGTGCTGCTACAGCAAACAGAAACCTAGAGTAACAGTTTTGAAACGATGCCCAGTTGTTTCTCAGTTGACAGTTATAACATTTATAATTACTGTAACTAACTGCAACCAAAACTACAAATATCTCTTAAACACAAGTATTAATTGTTAATTAATATTAATTTTTTAAAAACTCCACATTAAAAATGCAAAACGTGCTTTTTGTTTCTAAAACATTTTCATTGTGCTTTATTGACCATAAATGGTTCAGTCATGAAAATTAAGCTTGTGCCAAATTATATAAAGTTCTGATGCTGTGTCAACACCAAAAGGAGCAATCAGTCCCATATTTAGTACCAACCTGTTAAACTTGTACATTTAAATTATTTGGCAGAAGATTTTTATCTATTCCTAATCTCATAGAACACTTGACAAACACTGTGCGTTGTCTTTGAACTTTACATTTCTACTAATTCTGGTGTAGACACAGTGTGAAACTCACTGACAGCCTGTAAACATGTTCGTGTTCACGTGTTGCTCTGTGGTTCCAGGTGGCAGAGAACTTTGTTCCGCCCCTGCTGGAGGCCGTGCTCATCGACTACCAGAGAAACGTCCCAGCAGCCAGAGAGCCCGAGGTCCTCAGCACCATGGCAACCATCGTCAATAAGCTGGGAGCCCACATCACCGGAGAAATCCCCAAGATCTTTGACGCAGTCTTCGAGTGCACTTTGAACATGATCAACAAGGTTTGTTGGAGTCATTTAGTCAAACTGATGAATCTGGTTTAAAAGCAAATGAAGACTTATTTTATTCTCACAGTTACAGTTTGACCCCTTATTTTCCCCTTTTGTCTCACTAGGACTTTGAAGAATTCCCAGAACACAGAACTCATTTCTTCTACCTCCTTCAAGCTGCCACCTCCCAGTGCTTCCCAGCCTTCCTGGCCATTGCCCCGGCCCAGTTCAAACTCATCCTAGACTCCATCATCTGGGCGTTCAAGCACACGATGAGGAACGTGGCCGACACAGGTCTGAGCTGGCATCAAGCCATCTTCTCAGCTATCGAGTTTAGAGATGTCCACTGACAGAGTTTAAATAAGTAGCCAACATGAGGCATATATAAAGATAAAGCTACATAAATGATGGATGTATGTTCTCAAAGGCATTAATCCAACAAAGATACACTAAGACATCTTTCTTTTTACCTACGATTACTGTTTGTGAGCCCTGTAGACTTCCTAGAACATCACCAAAAGTTTTCAGTGAACATCACACACATACTACTTCTCTGCTTTTCTAATGAATGTCCTCTTGTCTGCTGCAGGTCTGCAGATCCTCTACACTCTCCTACAGAACGTGTCTGCAGAGGAAGCAGCAGCACAGAGCTTCTACCAGACGTATTTCTGTGACATCCTGCAGCACATCTTCTCTGTGGTCACTGATACCTCTCACACTGCAGGTAAAGACGAGGGAGCAGAGTGTCATTAAATCAAAGGTGTGACATGTTGTTTGTGATTTTAAAGCTGATGAGCCTCTCTGTCTATAGGTCTGACCATGCACGCCACCATCTTGGCCTACATGTTCAACCTGGTGGAGGAGGGGAAGGTCAGCGTGGCCCTGAGCGCAGCCAGCCCCAACAACAACCAGGCCCACGTGCAGGAATACATCGCCAACCTGCTGAAGACGGCTTTCCCCCACCTGCAAGAGTAAGTGTGATTCAGCCAAGCAGGTGAACCACAGTGGGATAACATGAGCCGTGTATGTTTAGATAATATTTGCTGTTAGAAGTAGATGGAAAAATAACATAACGGATATTTCCAGTGCAGCACCTACAGGTAAATGACACAGAATGGGCTGGGCTTTAAAACACTTCAAGGCTGCAGAAGCAATCACAGATCCTGACAAAACCCCAAAACCTGGATGTTGGGTTCACTTTTCAAATTCCTGAGAATTTTCACACTCATAACATAATTCTAAATTAAAAGTGTTTTGTACAATAAAATAAACTAAACATGTAAATATGTCATGAGTTTTGAGGCTGTTTGTGCTGTTTTAAAACATCATGAAATACTGTGTGCTAATTGCTAACATGTCTTCAGATTAAATGAAACTAGTGATAATCTTCAGCGTCCATTAAAAGGAAGTTGTCAAAAATTATTGAGAGAAACTGGCACATTAGTGGCTCTAGAGAAGCTTGTATTTGTTAGAGATGTTATTTTGTCCACTGTTTCATTATTTCCTCTGTTTTTACTGAGCCTCTTCTGACTGACTGTCTTATCTCCAGCGCTCAGGTGAAGGTGTTTGTAACGGGTCTGTTCAGCCTGAATCAGGACATCCCTGCTTTTAAAGAGCATCTGAGGGACTTCCTGGTGCAGATCAAGGTGAGTGTCAAATGAAAACACCAGCAGCAGACTGGGAAACATGTCAGTTAAAAAGAGAAACTGAACACTGTAGTAAACTTTAGACTACAAACAACACAAGATCTTAAAGAGGAGAGGAAAGTGAGCAGGTGTGTTTTGTTTGTGTGTGACAAGGCTCGAAGTGATGCATTTAGGTTCTTTAGATTTTTCTATATGTGAAAGGAAACTGATCCAAAATGTTCCACAGTTTAAAAACAGCTTGAAAAGAGCAAACAAACTCTAAAACTAGCATGTTGTTGAATCGCATTTAAGGTCTAACTTAGGTTTTTTAAGTAAAGGCTGGTCACAATAGAAGGAAGAAGGAAAATGCAACTAGACATGTTGATTTACTAAAAGAAAGAACACATAACAGGAAGATGTGACCAATATAACATCCTCGGGCACTGACAGATCATCTGGAAGCATTTGAAAAGTTGTAACCTGTGTCAGAATTTAGTTTGAATCTGAAGCATAAAACCCTGCAGTGAGCAGTGCTGAGCCTCAGCTTGTGTCCTTTCTGTCCTGCAGGAGTTCGCCGGCGAGGACACCACAGACCTGTTCCTGGAGGAGAGGGAGGCGTCCCTCCGCCAAGCCCAGGAGGAGAAACACAAGCTGCAGATGTCGGTGCCCGGTATCCTGAACCCCCACGAGCTGCCGGAGGAGATGTGCGACTGAAGCAGCAGCAGCAGCAGCAGCGGCCAGTGTGTGCAGAACAACTGTGGAGGGAGGACGAGACAAAGAGAGCGAGGACGCTTCCTATTGATAAATTGTTTTCTTTTCAAGTGTGTTTGTGTGAGAGCGTGTGTGTTTGAAAAGAGAATGAGGGGCCAGAGAAAGGACCCCAGCACTCGGTTGTACGTCGACCAAATCAATGTCAATATGTAAATGAGAATTGTCCCCACCACCTCCCCCCTGAATCCTCTCCACCCTGATGCGAGTTCTTTTGTTTATTTCCTACAAACTTATTTTATACAGAGGTTGTTTTTGTGTAACATGCCATCTTTTGTTAACTCTTTGCTAATTAAAGCTTTGTTTGGCCACACGGATCCTTTACACCTGCATGAAGCTGATAGAAGTAACGGTGTTTTGTTTTTTAATCCCGCTCCACCCCTCAGTTCACCTGCCCTCCTCCTTGTTAATATGTAAGATACAATATTGAAACACTTGCAGTGATCAGTTGACAGATCGATCTGGTTTCAGATGTGCCATGTGCACCGCGCAGGACGAATGGGATGTTCAGGGAGAAGACGTTCGCGTCCTTTCTCCCCTTGTTTTGGTTTGTTGTGCGTTTTTCTTTTTTCTTTTTTCCCACTGTGGCTGTGTGAGCAAGGCGGAGCTTCAGTTGGACCGCTCTGCACTGGGATGAGAAGGAAGGCTGTGTGCATATCATCCTATTTGTAAAGCTGTCTTAGTACTCTGAGAATATAAAGTTGGCTATTTTTACAAAACCTCCTGTGTGATTCTGCTTCTTACATAAAGGCCTGAAGGTTGTTCTACAATGTTTCAAAGAATGGGTTTATTATTTTCAGAGGTGGCAGAATTACTCAGAGAGCCACTTCAGAGTCTTTACTCAAGTTAAAGTACAGTTAAGTACAAAAGTACAAGGACTCTACTAAAAAAAACTGATTTCTCTAAGCATAAATTATCAACCTCATGAATGAGGTTCTTGCAGAAATCAAACATGTTCAGACCTTTTTAAGTTTTGTTTATGAAGATTCAAGGCGAGAACCACTAAAGAGAATTTACTTGAATCTACATTCATGTTATTTCTATTCAGTGTCCCCTTAGTGGCAAAAAAATGAAAATATTAACTCTCAACTAATTTCACATTAATAATAATATACTTTATTGATCAATTTGTTTAACAGTTGACGGCACTTCAAAGGTTTTTAGTCTCTTCTCTGTGGGTTAGGTTTGTAAATGTACTTAAAACTAACTTGGCATTACAAGAAGTTGCATCCATCCACTTAACATGACTCATTCTGAAGGTTAAATACTGTCTTCAAATACTTCTCTAACCACCTTTAACAAAATACTCCACTTCAAGAAGAAGTATTCCAACTTTGCTTTAAGTACTCGTACTTCTATACTGAGTACTGCTATAAGTACTCGAACCAACAATAACAACAGCTTTCAAGTTGAAGTAAGGAGTTGGAGTTGAAGGAACATTACGTACTATTCCTGTGTTTCTAGTGAAATAAGTACTCACATTTTTAATTAGGTAAAATTATATTTTACATGTGCAATTGCTTTATAAGAGATTTTACTTAAGAAAAGTACGATTTGATCTAAAGCACCAAATGTACTCATGCTGAATCATATAAATGATCTTTGGATTATGCTTTTTGATGTGACAGTGGGATGGAAATCAGCAAATGTTGCTGGAGGTAACTTTAGAGGTGGAGGTCATAGGGATTTATGTACCGCCAGGTGGTTGATTCATAATACATCATAATAAGTTGATTTTAATTCAAAGTGAACCTGTCAAATAAATATAGTATAGTTATAGCTTCAATGTGGTATTTAAGTACAATACCTTGAGTATCTTTGAGTATTGTCTTAATGTTTGTTTTTTTATAGAAATCAAATATAGGCTAGCTTAAGATATTTCGTAGAACTAATACCTCAATATCAAGATGAATATTTGAGAATACACTGTTTTCTTTTTAAAATAGTTAGATTCATTATTTCCAGTTGCCCTTGAATTCTTAAGAAAAGGTTGTAAACATTACTTCATTATTAAAATATCGCGAGATCGCCGAACAATCCCGATTGTTCAAAGGGGACGTCACGAAAAGTGCCGAGCCCTCCACACGCTGTATCGCCCCCCCTCCTCCTTTTCAACATGGCTGCTGTGGCTACTCTCTCAAGTAACGCTCAGATTGGAGACTGACTCGATTTCTACCGCCCAGTGCCTCTTAACTTTTGCTGTACATCAACTTCGCTTGGATGCAAATCACGTTCTACACCTTGTTATTTCCCCTGGTTTCATTTAGTGGAATAACCTTCACCAATCACTCCCTCTATTGGGCCTTTTTTTCTCACCCAAAAACAACCAACTGCCAGCAAACAACAGTTTCAGTGCAATGGTTTGAGTAGGTGCTCTCAGTTTTCCTCTTCATGAACAATGTGTGAAAACTGCGCCGAGCTGGTGGAGGTTTTAAATGAAAGTAAGTAAACAAATCGTTTTATTTACACCAGACGTTGCTGAACTAGCTGTTTGCTGTTAGCATCGCTGTCCACTGAAGCTTGATGGGAGCATGTTAGCTAGGTGGCTAGCAAAATATAACTTTGTGTTTATTCTCGCTTAGCTCGCTTTTCTGTGTGCACGTTGCTGCTACAACATAGTACACGTAAAAACATTCTTTCTGAACATTTTTCAGGTAGAGACAGTTATGTCTTCATGTCGGGCCGTGTCGTTTTGATATGAATGCAAATGCCATTTTCCCATGCAAACTGGCAGTCAGTTTGGGCCCTGTCTGTCAAACACTCCTCACAGAAGTCAAACAAGCTAGCTCTCTAAATCGGCTCAAAATCCTGTCATGACAATTGGTTGTGTATGTGACATTATAGGCATGAGTTAAAGGACGTAAACATGGTGTGCAGGGGCGATTGTGAAGGATGCCGCCGTTGGTATAAGACGGTTTTGACGGATTTGGAAGTTAGCTAAGTTAGCTGGTTTAGCTAGCGAGCAGCCTGACTTTGTTTGATGTGTTTGTCAGGTCAGTCTGCTAGCTGTCCACTACGCTGCCACCCATTGTTTTGCGAACGGTCACATTCACAGCTCAAAATGGCCTGCTAACTACGAACAACACACTGCCTGTTAACACTGCTGCTTTGGATTATGGACATTTTTAGTGTGTTTTATCGAGTAGGGTGAATGTTTGTCGGCAACTAAGCTAGCTCTTAAAATTAATGGCTGCAACGAGGCGCATATTTTGGCACATCGTTAATCCTCGTTAGCTTGTATATGTTTCTGTACCGATATCTACAACACATTAGCTCTACTTCGAGCTTTTTTTAGTGGTAAACATACATTGTAATATCGCCCTATTTCACCCACAGGGCTAACGTCAACATGAGCCAGCAGATGTAAATACTAGGTTGCCTTTATTGCTAAAACTTAGCCTTTAATCCAGGCGTGCTAACCAGGCCTTGGTGCACTTTAGAGGTATCTGCATGACATTGAACAAAGCTTTTTTTGTCCTCTGACACTATTTTAAAAATTCAGTTACGTTGCAGCGATGGATAGTTTATCATATATCATTTTCCCGTGTGTCTCCAGCCTATTGTGTGTAATGCACTTGTGTGTGTGTGTGTGTGTGTGTGTGAGTGAGGTGGAAGCTCCTCCTAGAGGCTCTGCAGGAATGCATTTATCAGGCAATCCTGCACCTGACTTGGGCTCAATTATTAAAACTTCAAAAGGCACCAAAACATACTATTTTTGCAAATTATAATTCGGGTGTGTATTTAAAAGTCAATTTGTTAACATGGGTTGTAGCCACAAATTGTCATTTTCATGGTACACTAGGAGACATTTAACACTTTTTTATTGATCTCCATTGAGAAATGTGCACAATACAGCAGCACAGTGACGAAGAAAATAACTAGGCTCTACTGGAATTATGAAAGTTAAATAATAAGAAGTATTACTAAAGAATATAGCAGTTGGAGTTAACCTACAATCTATAAGCAATATTTGTGCAAGAGAGCCCAGTAGTTGATTTATTCAGTATCGTGCTGTCAGTCAGGTAGAATGACAGGTGAGTACACAACAATATAGCAACTTCGTGATGCATTTTAAAAATAAGCATGTGAAGGACAGTACAAGTGTATTGTAGTAAAGTGCATGTTACAGTGTGCCACACTTGTTCAGTTGGTGGTGGGCATTGGATTTATGAGGTGTTTATCTGTAAATACGTTGAGTGATAATTGGAGCAGTTCACCTTTTCTGTCGTTCAGTCTTTTGGCAGCGAGTACAACTTAGCCTGAAACACAGTCTCTTGCTCTTTGGATGGATATATGACCAAACCTAACAGGACACTTCTATGTTATCATTCCATCCATCTCTGCTTCCACTCTTCTCACATCCTATTGATGTGAACCAAGTGTCACTGGTTGATCGCTGGCCACAGATGGTCAAAACATCAAATGATCACCAAATGAAAGTCTGTCTCATCCATACACCTTGATTACTCACACCTGCATGCTTTTATTTCTGTTTCTCTTTGTTTTTCTCTGTTTTTTGTTAAATTAGTTTTTATGAGGAAATCCATACTTACCACTTTTTATTGTGTCTGTTGGAATGGCTTAGTAGTAATGTCAGTCACTCATGTTGAATGAAAAGTTTCCTTTCCAGTTCAGCCCAAAGTTGTTGGATGAGGGTTGAGGTCAGTAACCAGCTTGATATATTGTATTTGAATGAGAATTTTTGAAATATTAAACTTCAACATTTTTCTGTTTAAAATAAGTTTCTTCTGTTTGTTTGACGGAATACCTGCAGAATAGCTGAGTCTGGACGTTGTGAGGAATGTTGTGTTTTTGTACAGTCAGAATAATGTATGTTTAAAAAAACATTACAGTACCCAGCACCAGCCCCGTGCTTCCTTCTTTTATTGGAACATAGTTTTGGGTTTATAGTTTCATGTGTTGTTGGGTTAAAATCAGATGAAGATTACAGTTTACTGCTGACACACTGCTCACACACCTTTACCTTGTTGTACTGTGGCTTCAGTCTGTGTCTTATTACAGAAAATCTGCTGCTGATGTGAAATTTCGCCAGTCCAGCTGTGAAACAGGGCGAAACTTGTTGTATTTTTGTTTATGGGAATGGGGTGAGGCCTTTAAAACTGCGCTGATCCAAACCCGTGTTGTGGAGAGGGGTCCCACAGCAGGGCGCTGTCAGCTGTGACAGCTCTGTCTACAAGACTGGCAGGTCCATGTGCTGTGTCTGTAGGTGACCTGTGACCTCAGATTTGCTGCAGCAGCATGTGTCCGTGTGAGAGGCAGAATCCCCTTTTACAACAGGGAGCTGTGTTCAACTGGTGGCTCCACACCGGGCTAATCCATGCGGTTTCCAAAAATACAAGCATCTGCAGCTTTTCTGTTTTTATATGAAATATGTTTAAGTCCAACTGACATTGTAATGAACGTATTTTAAGACTTCCTCAGTGAAGAAAATGGGGATTAGACGCAGCTTCAAACCTGAAACGTCTTTGTCCATTACCCACGTGGTCATGGGAGTTTTCAGACCTACATTTTTTGGTCCAGACTTTAGTTCGGCAGTTTTGCCTGAATCAAAAAAGGAGAACCGAGGTCTGAACCAAAGAACGAGAATTTGTTCTTGGTCTGGATCAAACTAAACCATGACCTGGTTTGTTTTTTGTGTGGAAACAATTTTTGGATGGTTTGGACATGTAGAGCAATTACAGGAAGTTGATGCAGGCTGTCGTCACCCCTCAAACAATAGAAGTAGAAAAAACCCAGCAAATAATAAAAAATGAGTTATGTGAGCAGAAGGAGACGAGATGCTGAATTTCAGTTTGGTCTGAGATAGAAGTGAAGAGTCAACCTGGAAAAATGTATTATTATTTTATTCAGAGGAAATTCACAGCTCTAGATAATAGAATAAATAATCGATGAATTCCATGAAGCTGATTCAGTTTCAGAGTCCTGTTGTTGTTCATGCTGTATCACTGGAGCACTTGTTAGCACTAGTGTTATTGTTAAAGTTGTTGCTAACCTTTCCTACTGAGACAAGCTGAAAAAGATGACACTTTTACATTTACATGGAATGGACAGCTAGTGAAAGTAGGTCAAAGTTACACAGCAAAATTCAAAACTCGTTCAGGTTGAGGCTGCAGTAACCGTTGAACCGGAGCTGAATGAAACTGCAAAATGCAGAAGGAAATGTGGTCAAAGTTCAAACTCGGGGCAGCGGGATGAGCTGGCGCTTAGAGCATGAACGAGTTAAGGAAGTGAAAAAAAGATGTTGCACACTGTTTAAAGAAAGAACTTTTCAACAATTAAAATTTTAACAAACATACCAAAGTGTCTGCAAACAGAAGCTAGGTGGAAATTGTTTGTCAGAACTTTTCTATTTGACATAAATGTTTTCCTATAACATACTATATCTGCTCAGGATAATTAATTCTATTTTTATTTACACGTTATGTCCTTTTACCCCCACACACAGCCAACCACTGTTTTAACATGTTCTAGTTAAAATGTACTTATTATGGTGTCACAGCTGGAACTGTCTTATTTAAACACCTCCTGTCTGGCTGATCCTTACAGTCACTGCTAAACTGTATGATCACACAGTAAACATGTTCTCCCTCTATTTGTATTTATATCCATGCTGAGCTGCAGCTGTAAACTGGATCTTGGCCTCTGCTCTTTGATTTCGCCCATTCTTCATTTAAATGTGGCTGCTGTGAGTTCTCGGGCTTTTGTGGTACTGCAGTACTGAATGACTGGAGGACCCCTATAACAGAAATATCTCTGGAAATTAGGTCGTGAATTTTTACATTCAAGAGTTCAGAGATGTATACAGTGATGTATTGACTTAGAGTAAACAGCTGAACAATACATTCGCTGTTTAACATAATATTAATAGTAGGTAAATTTAATATTAATCCTAATCTTCACTAAAAAATCTGAAATTGTAAGTATAATAAGTGTATAAATGTTGCCCAAATAAAGCAGAAATTTAATTAATAAAAGTGAGAATGTGCAAAGTTGTATCCTCTGGAGTTTAAACAACCTTATAATTTATTTTTCTCTTGTCTTTTAGGTTTTATTTTACATCTTTAATAATTTAGTTTGTAACTTTAGTTTATAATTTTTAGTTTGGAGACAGTGTGTGTCAACAGACGGGAAAAACATTTAATCAGCTTTTTTTCTTTGGCAATAAAACGTTAACACATCTTTTGCTCAGACCTCTGAGATGTGTCCTGCTGGTGTCTAACAGATGTGTTGTTTCTCCTCAGTATCGGATGCGGACGGCAGTGAAGGCAGCTTCCAGCTGAAGAAGGAACATGCCCTGCGAGTGCTGGGCTACATCAGCTCCTGGACACAGAGGTCAGTGCTGCTTACAGTGTGACTTTTCCCAAATGCAGATATTTAAATAGGGACCTATTGGGAAATAATGGCAATAAATGACCACATTTACATTCAGACTAATTTCTAACTGGTTAATTTTAAACATGAACTAGCTCAACAAATTGTTTTCCCAACTCATGATTATACTTGTTGTTTATGTGGATCTTATGTTTTAGTGTGAAATCTGCAGAATAGGGCAGAAAATCTTGAAATCTTTGTGTTACAGTTGAAATCAGAATTGTTTCTTTAGTTTGCTGTGATTCATAATTCAATAAAAATGACGAACCTTGAGCTGCAAATCAAACCAAACCAGCTAACCAGTTATGATGTGGCTGAGGTGTTGTTTTGAAAAATTTGAACTGAACTACATGACTGGTTAATTGTTTCTAGAAAAAACAGAAGTGGACAAATGTGATCTGGAGTAAAAGGGAAGGAAATCAAGCAAAGCGCCAAGCGCCTCACCAAGTTCTCGCCAAGCTAACCAAACAGCTAACTGCATATTTTTCTGTGCCATGAAGGTTGAGGTGGTTATTTCCTCTCTTCTTGTTGTAAGTGGACATATCAAATGCACTAGTGCACAGGTTTTACATTGAAATGAATCCCTCAGAAAGAATCCCTAAGAATGTTTTGGAATTGCTTGTGGATGAGACGTTCAGGTAGTGACCACAGTGTGGGTCATTTGGATTTTGGAAAGTTTACAATGTTTTAGACAGTTTTTATATGTGAACATAAAAGAAATGTATTTAGATGGTCGGTGAAAATTCTGCTTTGTGAAAAACTGATTTACTAAGTGGAAATTTCAGAACCTGTTAATGAATCAGTTTAGTGGCCTAAAAGATGATTTTGTGAATATATTGGTTTCACTCACCCTTTTGATTTCGTGTTAAAGGTTTTGAATGTGCATTTACGGTGAACTGCAGGTTATTCTTCAGCAGGACTTTATCACTAATAGGAGTGTCCCCACCATGACTCCATCTGGACCAATGGGCAATGTTTATTTCAAAAACACCAAAAAAGGGAGAATATAGCAAATCTAACCATGCTGGCTTCTCACTAGCGGAGAAAGTCTAGTTGGAGGAAAATTAATAAACAAATAAATAGCTCACTGTGTCCATCCTCAGCAAGTCCAGACTAGCGACCTTCGAGCAAAACTTTATTTCTAGTGAAGTGTGTGGTTTAGTGTGAAAAGATGATTCCTTTTTTAAAGAGTGGATTCTCAAGACCATCAGGCGATATCAAGGTTCAGAATGACGATGACTCTCATTTTATTTGGTCTTTGTGTTTTGATCTTCTGGCTGGAATGTTTTTCTATTTGGTGTTTCAAGGAGCCTTGAGGTTGCTGACCTAAAATCTGCTGACTCATTCGTCCAAGCTGCCAAGAAACAACTTCTCTTGTCTCTGCTGCATTGTATTTGTGAATGAGTTTGGGATTTGAGAGGAGATCGACAGGGACAGATCTTGTGCTTTTTTTTACGTGTCGGTTCAGAGGTGCACTGACACGTGGCAAAACATCTCACAAACATCTCTGTGCTCTTCTTTTGCTAATATTACTGAAGAATATCAGTAAATCTCACAAATATCAAAATGACACAGTAAGCCTGAACGAAGTGACCAAAATTTTATATCTAATGATACATATTGTGTGTTAAAGCCAACTCACTTAACCTTGCTTCCCGACCATGTGGATTGGGTCCATGTCTGCAGATGTAAGCTGCAATGAGAAACCGTGGTTCCAGTGGTTACGCCCTTGTTTTGGAGTCGGTGGGGATTGATACAGTTGATTAAATCCTGCTTGGCTCTAAATCTGCTCTGTGGGAATTAAGAAACACTTTCTATACGATTTGGCCTTTGGCTCCTGACGAGTTTCTTAATGAAGTTCTTCATTGACGTTTTTCCCTCTGTGTCTCCAGGCAGTGTCTCTGCTGCTTCAAGGAGTACAAGCACCTGGAGGTCTTCAACCAGTTGGTCTACGCCCTCATTAACCTGGTCATCGCCCAGATCAGCAGCCTGAGAGACCGCCTCTGCAGCGTCCAGGACCACACCCATAAAGCATGTGTGTCAGGGGCTGATGGAGTGGGCTCTGAATGGGGAGGGGGTGACTCTGGACTTGGTGCCCTTCCCCAGCCAACCTCACCTGGGGAGGATGAACCTGTGAATGTGGAGAGAGACTCTGCAGAAGAGGATGCAGACACACCTGATCTGACGCAGGATAAGACTCAGAACCAGGGTCAGAGTCAGGGGGCCAACCAGCAGGGTGAAGCCCAGATTGAAGCACTGGGACCTGTGGAGAGCAGCAGTGGGTCTGGGGGTGATGATGGTGGTGGAGCGGCCAGCAGCACCAGTAGTGACAGCCAGGACCCCTTCAGCTCCTGGAGCACAGATGAGAGAGAGAAGCTGCTGCTGTGTGCTGCCAAGATCTTCCAGATCCAGTTCCCCCTCTACACAGCCTACAAACACAACACACACCCCACTATAGAGGTGAGTCCCAGACCACACACACCCAGCACCACCTTGATATTATCAACATAAAAATAAAAGATATTGTAGTATAAAAATAAACCTATTATCGTCTGCTGCTCTTTGTTTTTTATCTAAAAAATTATCTTAAAGTGTTTATACTGCAATTTGAATATGTGAGAAAACTAAATAAACTGATTAGTTTGTTTGTATCTGCTGATTGCTCAAAAATTAAACTGTTCAATAAATTCACACAATATTCTTTAAGGCTAAAACTAATGGTTATTTAAGTTATATATAATTTTTTTATTAATCATCTGGTCTTTGGAATATCAACCTACTGATGAAAGTTGAAATGAACAACTAATTGCTTGAGGTCTTAACATGAAGTTATAGGGGATAAACACTACTAAATGCTCGCAAAATAACAAAGAAATATCTGACATCACAGGAGGGAAAGCATTAAAGCCAGCAATAGTTTCATAAAATGAAATATGGATCACAACACTCGTTCTTACACTAATTAAAAGTACCACAGCTTTATACCTGTATTTACGAGTCTGCTGCACCATAAAAAGACCACGGACAGATGGGGATTAGGGGAAATAATGTCAGGAGAAACTACTCTCAATGGGTGAGTTAAATCACTGCTTTCAAGTTTTGCTGTTTCATATAAGGATATTTTAAAACTAGTACTGTTCTTCTAGTACTGGCAAGAGTGTTAATATTTGCCCATAAAAGAAATTTATGCACAAGTGGAATTAAATTAACAGTTGAAATGCAAATAAAAACTAGCAGAGGGAGTTTGTGATGTAATCGGACACGTTGTAAAAAAGAAAAGATGTTTAAAATCTCCTCTTCTCTTTATGTCTTGTAAAACTCAGATCATGTCTTGTGTTTTTCTTCATTCTCTTTCAGGACATATCTGCTCATGAAAGCAACATCCTCGGCTCCTTCTGCGACATGAATGTAAGCCTGCCTACCTTTGCTCATTTCCCAGAGTTGTCTTTATTGCAGCTCTGCATTTAGTCACAACTTGCTGGCTGTCATTTAGCTGCAGCAGTAAATTCATCTCACAATAACTTCTGTCATTCCTGCAGAAAAACGTCCGCATTCATTTCAGTGAAACTCCAGACGCTTTATTCACTGTAGAGCCATTGTCTGGTGTGAACATTGCCTGTCGTCTTGTTCTCGTGTTAACTGTATCTATGTCATTTATTACACCCATCATCTTCTTTATTGGGAAGCTGCACAAGCAAAGCTCCATGTCCAAAACCTCGACAGCTGTGCTGCATCCAGAGCAGGAGAGGTGGGGGCAGTGCGGGTGATTAAAAACTAGATGTAGGCCTGAGGCATGTGGGGGTTTTCTGTAAGAGACAAGGACGTCTGTGACAAACGGCATCTTGTCTCAGATTTTTTTGGTGGCGTTTTTTTATGCCCAGTCTTTGTTTATTCCACTCGTTAGTTTTGTTGCTCTTTCACCATCTCAGACTGAGATTATTCTGAACTGTCTGCGAAATCATTAGTTCAATGGGTACGGCGTGTGTTGGATCATGATAGAGGGGTTATGAAAAACAGAACACATATCCAGTGTTGGTGTTTAAAGTGTTGGTGTGTCTGCCACGTCGTTATATATTGTAAGGTCTTGTGCCTTACACTTTGAGGTGCCTTGAGGTGACATAAAAATGTTGTTAGACTTCTATTTTACAAGTTGTTAAAGAACAACTCTCCAAATTAACTCACACTACAACTCTACATGATGTGGTGCCCAAAGCCCAGCTGTGTTCAGCTATGACAGATGCTTTTTGAGGAGTGGGTTTAATGACATTTGGTGACATATTTGTTCACTTATTTCACCTGTGTTGAAGTTCTTATTGCTTCCTGACCCGTGAGCTTATCAGATTATCAGATTCTCAGTTCTGACCTCAGAAGCCTGACGCCCAGCTGCTGACTGTTAAAACTTCAACGCTCCCTGTGTGGCTTCAGGTTGCTGTGCTGTGTGGACTCGGCCTGAATTTATTTTGTCTTGTAGACTCAGCTGACTTTTGTTTTTGATGTCATTGAACTAAATGTCTCCACATGGAGTAAAAAAACATCCTCCATGTGGGGGAGATGTTCACAGTAAAACAAAGATACCTATCATTATTTTTTATTATTAGCCTCTCCAAATGATCATGTGATCAGTGTAGGTCTACAAATACAATGTTAAAGACGTGAGTCACCTTTAGATTACTGTTATTAACAAAAGTGTCCAGCGTCACATCAGTTTATCAAAAGTACTTTAAAACTCCGCTCTGGGGTGTAAGCCCTCCTGAAGATGTCAGAAACGTCTGATATCATAGTTTTGGTTCATGTGTTTGGTCTTTTGAATTGAGCACAGTTCTGTGTTTAGCTAAGAATTGTCCACATTTCCTGCCCTCTCTGGTGGTTTTGTCAACGCCCACATTATTACAGTGTGCTGAGCCTCAAAGTCCAACAGTAACAGTGCTTCAGTGGTCTTTGCAGCTCTTTGTGCTGCGAGATAAAAATGAGAGATATAAAGGAATGCAGTGCTTCCCAACTGTGGCGTATGTTTTTTTTAGTGTTGTAGATATGGGTTGGTGCTTGTAGACTGGACGGTGTGGAACAAAAGCTGTGTTGGGAGAGTAATGCCAAACAGTTTTATGATTTTGGTTTGGCTTCCTGCACTTTTTCCCCAGAGAACAGTAAAGTGTCCCTGGATAAACTGCTGGCGTAGTGTCGTGTACCTACCCACCATAATAAAGTTTTCATTAGTTAGGTTGGAGGTTTGGAATGCAATTCAGGAACTGTATAACCTGGATAATAGTTTTTACTATACAAAATAATGTAAACTGATAATCAGCATAAACAGTAATACATAAATATAGATCTAAAATAATTAAAAACACAAATGTTTTGTTTTGTGTTTTAGTTTTAATCATGTTGCACATTTAGTGTTAGTTGCACCGCAGTGAGCCACACTTGCAATATTTAAAACTTGTGTTTCTCCCTCATGTTTCCTGTCTCTTCACTTAACTCTATCTAATAAAAGCAAAAATGCCCTAAAAGTATGATTACTGCCATTTTTTACAGTAGTTAGTTTAAAAGTGTTTAAAACGAGCTGTGTTGATCATAGTTTATTGTAAATGAGGACAAAAGCAGCAGAGAAAGACTTTTGTTGTTGTTTCTTTTTGTTGACCAGGATGTGGAGGTGCCTCTGCATCTGCTGCGTTACGTCTGTCTGTTCTGCGGGAAGCACGGCCTCTCTCTTATGAAGGAGTGCTTCGAGTTGGGCACTCCAGAGAGCCTCCCCTTCCCTATCGCCCACGCCTTCATTACCATCGTCTCCAACGTGAGTCCAGTAACTAAACAATGACGTTACTTCAAGCATCACTGACTTTTCACCTGTAATTTTAAAAGCCACAGTTTGAGTGTTTATTTGGAACATGTTACTACTGACATATTACTCCACTGTTACTCTGCTATTACCGAGTTACAAAGTGCTACTGGTTTGATGTTTATATTAGAAGTGTTATACTGTTAAAATACTGTTAAAATTTCAGACCATTTTATGAGGATGTATTTTGCTTAGCCTGCCCATATTAATCAAATGAGGTGGATGAATCAGACCTTTTAAAGGTTTTGCCTGATAAACTCTCATTTGAGCTACAAGTAGTTTTAACATATCTTCTGGTGCATGTCTGCTGTGTTTTCATTTGTTGATATTTGTTTAACACTGCATTGTGTTTCTGTTTCTGCCCACAGATCCGAATATGGTTGCACATTCCTGCAGTCATGCAGCACATCATACCGTTCCGCACGTATGTAATACGGTGAGTTTACTCCAAACAGATGTCACCGTGTTAACAGAAGCTGCTTTTTGCTTTTATAAGGGAACAGTATAGAAATTATTAAACCATATGCTCGTGAATAAATGCTTAATCCTCACAGATTTGTTTGCTGTGGCAAAATATTTCATTTAGAGCCGCTGCAGTCTAAAAGTCATCTCCTACATACTGTCAATGCTTAAAGTAAATCCATTCAAAGCATTGTTTGATCAAATGACAAAATGCTCACCTATACTTTGTTGGCAGTTTGATAGGAGCACTACTACTTAAGCCTTGTTTAACAGTCTTGAAATAAAAAGTTGATTCGCCTGTTTGGTCATTTCAGAGGCTGTAGTTTGTGATTCAGTGCGTAGAGTGGCCGCCCATTGATTGTAGGGTTGGCGGTTCTTACGTTTTAATTTAGTCATTTGGCAGATGCTTTTATTCAATGAAACTTGTGAGTGAACACAAGGCAAAGACAGAGTAAGCGTCATGGAGGCACATCGAAGGTGGTGATCTTACCACTACACTGGAAGTGAAAAAACTGTCCCCAGTAAGCTGTCTAATATAAACCCCTGCCGTTGAGGTCGTACAGGTTGGTGCCCTCTGAGCCCTGTTGATTTATTGAGTTAAACTGACACATCAACTAATTTCAGTGGAAAGCAGCAAAAATCTGCTCCAAAAGTCATCACATGCAAATGTGCGCAATGTAATGATAAAATAAATAAATTAAAATTAGCTAACTACAGCCTATCATTAGGTACTGTTGTTATTATTTGAAGCTACAGTCATCAGATCAGTAAGCACCTGAATTTACTTTATATTTTAAAAGCTTTTCAAGCAGGCTGATTCACAGACAGAAAAAAAACGTGAATACAGTAAATGCCAGATGATTTAATTCACCCAATCAACTAAACTCTTCACACAAAAACAAAGGAGAAGTAGTTTAAATTGACAAACGAGGGGAACAAAGGGTTGGTCATTTCAGCCCACTCATTCATGTTTCTTTCTGGCTGCTTGTCATTTACATTGTTTTCTTGCTCTGTCTGAACACAGATAAAGGTCCATGCTAATTCTCTTTTTTAACAAACAGTCATTAACTTGTTTAAATAGCCCCAATATATAGTAAGAAATAAATTAGAAATACTGTACATCAGTGAGGCTAATAACTGGAACGCCTCTCTGTGTAATACAGCAGCACAAACTACATTTGAGCCAAACGTAGTCACATTATCATCAGATTAGTTTTAACCGGATGTACCTAACTGTAAACGGAGGTGATAGTTGGTGTATGCAGTTAGTCAGAAATAGAAGACAGAACCAGTTCAAATGAGCTAGCTGTATTGTGTATTGTGTATTTTTATTTGCACAAAGACCAATCAGCCCTAGGGAAGTAATTAACAAACCCCATAAAGAAACACACTAGCAAGAGGCGGGACGGAATAAAATAGATTAAGTCCCCTGGACGTATAGAGAAAAATTAAAAGATAGAAAATATCAGTGGGTAAATGTATGTTCTGCATTAAGACTACCTTTCCCGTCTGTGTCAGTGTTCAACCTCTACTCGGCTGTTCAGCTACTGTGACATGAAGTTAAAATTACACTTTTCCAATTTAACTAGCTTGTGCACACTGCCCGAAGCCTGTGATATATTTGACTGAGTAGCTGCCATTTTGTTGTAGACCTTTCTTTCCTTGACTGCACAACATTTAACACCTTCTCTGCCCAGATGAGACTGAAGGAAATTTTACCTCTGCACAGAAAATAGAATGAATTAATATGGTACACCTGTAGTAAATGAACATCTATGACCACTAGTGCTTAAATCAGTGAATCCTGTAGCAAAGATGGATATTAAATTGCTTTGCTCTCTGTGAATGTTAGCATCATTGTCCAGCTGTGTGTCCTGTTGGATGTGGCTGTTGTTTGTGGTGATGGAGCCAGATGTAGCCGGTTCTCTGTCTCTATCTCTCTCTTGCTCTGTCTGTGCACCTTACTTGCACTCACTTCCCCAAATACGAAAGCAGCACACGTTTGTTGCTAGGAAGAGCTTCTGTCGCCATGGCGACAGTTGCTGGGCTTCCAGTCAGCCTCCCCTCATATGACCCGAGAGGAGGCAGAGTCACGTGATGAGCTGATGCTCGGCTGGTTCAGACTCTTCTGTCTCACTGGGCAGAGGCTCACCTTGTTCCAATAGCTCGATTACTGTTCTCTCATTTTAAAATGACATTAAACATGATTACATGCACAAGTGTCCTAAAGATTTATTTATTTATTTATTGGCTCTTAAGTGATCAATCTGATTTTATTCCATGGAAGTGTGAACAATCGGAAGCAGATTTCGTCATTATTCAGATATTCACATTTTCAGCCACATTAGCAGACCACAGAGTGGTTGCTGGTGTTTTATGGGCTGACCTGCAGTTCAGATGTATCATGTTTATCATCGTGAAACTCAGAATCAGGAAACACAACTGTCAACCTTGAGCAGAAACTTCAGTTTTTCAGCTCACCATAAAATAAAGCCTGAAACCGAACTGTCCCAACTACGAGTTTCAGGGTGAAGACTGGATGAGTCAGCAGTGCTCTGTTGATCAGATATCTCAGCATACACCTACGCAGGGCTTGAAAAGTATAGTGATTAAAAATGAATCGGAAAGATATTGAAGTTTGAAACGTTGACTGAAATAGGATGGGTGGAAAACCAAGGTTAAGTCCGGTGCTGTTAGGTTGACAAAATGAATTCAGATTTTATTTTCACAGTTATCTGTTTTGGTATCCTCATCATCTTCAGTCTTTAAAAACTCAGTCAAATCAGTGAGGTGTTCAATATTTTAGATAAGGGAAAATGTATGTTGATAATTATCTCGCCTAAAGCTTCTTTAAATTAAAACGGAATCTGATTTTAACCTTTTCTGTCTAAAAGCTTTAGAAGAAGAGAGTTAATCTCGGTGTGTAAGCAGATAATTCCTTCACCAACAGAACTGAGTACATCTTGGGCTCTGTCTGCAGGTACTTGTGTAAGCTGTCGGACCAGGAGCTGCGGCAGAGTGCGGCGCGCAACATGGCCGACCTGATGTGGAGCACGGTGAAGGAGCCGCTGGACAGCGCGCTGTGCTTCGACAAGGAAAGCCTGGACCTCGCCTTCAAATACTTTATGTCCCCCACGCTCACCATGAGGCTGGCTGGACTCAGCCAAATCACAGTAAGTCACACTGGAGGTTTAGATGTGGCTTGTTACTGTTTCCATCTGTTCCTATTCTCACCTTTTATAAAACATTCATTAAGAGTCGATAGCGATCGGAGACTAAAGCGAAGACATACAGGACAGTTGATACACAGTTAACCAAGCTAAATCTAACTCAGTGCTGCAAACCATTAAGATTTTTAATGATATTTTAATTGTGGTGTGATCAAGTGTCTTGGGGTTTACCAGCAATTTATTGTATTTGCTTCCTTTTTGCTTTGGGTAAAAGCTTCTGCCGAATGATTAAATGTAAATGTCTGTGTTTCCACAGAACCAGCTCCACACATTCAATGACGTCTGCAACAATGAGTCCCTGGTATCTGACACAGAAACGTAAGTTAATTAGAGAGAATGAGAAGCCTGTGTTCAACGAAAGTGCTATAATATCCATTCAGAATTAAAGTCATTGACTTTATTTTAAAGTCATTTGAGTGTAAGAAATGACCAAAAGAGACTAAAGAAAAGCACAAAAGACAGTTGTATACCATGTCACAGCACACTAATCCTACAAACAAGATGTTTTTATGCTCTTGTTGACCTTCTGTTGACCTGTCACCTGATTGAATCAGCATCTCTCTCTGATTCTGCTTCACCTTTCCAGGTCGATCGCAAAGGAACTAGCTGACTGGCTGATACACAACAATGTTGTAGAGCACATATTTGGACCAAATTTGCACATTGAGGTGAGATGTAAACATATATATCAGATTTATCACAAATTACACTAATTGTATGACCCCGTTCAAAGTCACATTTTCCAATCTTAAGGGAGAGACTGTGTGTGTTTTTTCTAGATCATTAAGCAGTGTCAAGTGATCCTCAATTTCTTGGCTGCAGAGGGCCGACTCAGCACGCAGCACGTGGACTGTATCTGGGCTGCAGCTCAAGTAAGACGACACAGATTTAAACCTGATAGCTTTATTTTAGTTCATTAACCTTTTGCTGTCTGGAGCGGCATGAAGCTGCCTGCACTGTAATATTTAGCAACTTTGACTCTTTTGGTTCATTTTTTTGTAGTTTAAATTGTTCTAATAGATAAAATACTTTACTATTGTGTGCCTTAACAAAAACATCCATAATATTAATTTTATTTGTAATATTAAAATTGTTTTGTTTTGCGGTTTAGCTCAAACACTGTAGCCGCTACATCCACGACCTTTTCCCTTCGCTCATCAAAAACCTGGATCCAGTGCCTCTCCGACACGTTCTCAACCTGGTGTCAGGCCTCCACCCCAGTGCTCACACAGAGCAGGTAAAAACATAACCTGAAATTGTGTTTTTTTTTGTTTTGTTTTTTTTAAGGTGTTTTCTAACTGTCTCATCTCCCTCCCTCCTCAGACATTGTACCTGGCCTCCATGCTGATCAAAGCTCTGTGGAACAACGCCCTGGCAGCAAAGGCCCAACTCTCTAAACAAAGCTCCTTTGCCTCACTGCTCAATACCAACATCCCCATGGGCAACAAGAAAGGTCAGTCTGGGTTCAGTTAAGTATGAACCATTGGAAAAATACCTAAAAAGATGTAGGGCCAGAAAGCACTTTGGGAAGTGTAGGTAGTAGTGTATTTGGTGTATTAGTGTATTTTTCAGATCACCGTTTTGGATCTTCTCATTTCGCTTGGATCCTTGATCGAGGTCACAGTTTTTTCAGCTATTTTACCTTCTTGTAAAATATGACCTATCTTGTTAAATATTTTTCGTAGGGGAGTATAACTCTCTTTCTGATTTTCAAGCTCGTGATTAGCTGATGATTGCCTCATATTTGTTATTAGTTGCTTCCTTGTAGTGTAGCAAGTCACTTCTGCTGCTACAGCTTTGACCATACTTTCTTTGTCCCAACTTAATGTTGGTGTTAAATGAATATTCTGCTGAAACAGTAGTTGACAAAACAAGATTAAAGAAACCTAAATAAACTAGAAACACTGTAAATGTGCATAAAATCAAATTTTATTGGGGACAAGATGAAAACTATTAAACTATTAACTACTAAAGGCCTGATAATTCAGCAGTCCTGAGTACCTTCCTGTCCTCAGTTTCACTTTAAAGCTGTTAGATTGATTAATATGTCTAACAACATCTTTGTCACTCTGATGTAACTCGATCTGTCATCTTGTCTGGTGCTAGGTTCTCCAGCTGCCAGTCCAGACAGCAGCGACAACAGCGACACTCAACATAGCGGAGGCAGTGACATGGAGATGGATGATCAAATGATGTCAGGCAGCAAGAGGAGCCAGCAGAGACTGTCCGACACAGAGGTACAACGGTTATAAACAAATGTTTTATAACATGTGAGAAGAACAAAAATGACCTTAGTAAAATAGAAAGTCTTCTTCAGTGAGAAGTAAGATTTCAGTTGTTTTTCCTTTAAACTTTATGATTTTTTTGACTAAACTTTGACATATCCAGTAGTATATGTGTAGACAGCTCCACTGTAAATCAGATTATTTTCAATTCTATGTATATGACAGTTTCTAAACAGACCAAACAAGCCTAAATTTCAGGGAAGCTTATATCATGATATATCATGATTTAGAGAACAGCCAGAATATTTCCATTAGACTCAGTGCAGCCATAAAAAGATTTACTACCACAGTGCTGATTGTAATATGTGTTTCTGTTGCTTCACCAGGAGTCGATGCAGGGCAGCTCAGATGAGACGGCTAACAGCGTGGAAGAAGGCAGCAGCGGGCCGGGCAGCAGCAGCGGGCGCAGCGAAGCGTCCAGCAACGAAGCCGCCTCCAGCCGAGCCAGCCAGTCAGCAGGGAGCCCTGGTAGTGAGATGCACTCTGACGACATGGTGGACAGTGAGGCCTTAAAGGAGGAAGAGGAGGATGATGAAGAGGAAGACGATGAGGAGGAGGATGATGACGAGGATGACGATGAAGATGAGGGGAACCGGTTAACCGCTGAAGGTGGTCAGCAGAAGGAGGTCCGGGAGCAGACGGAGTCGAGGAAGAGGAAGGCGGGAGAAGCACTTGGTGAGGGGTCAAACCAGGGGGCGGGGCCCAGTGGTACAGGGGGCGGGACCAAAGCCAAAGTTCTGCCCTTTAGCCCAGAGACTTCTGCTGTCATGGTCACAGCGGCGTCAACATCTTTAGAGGGTCGGATGAGGATGTTGGACGCATGTTCGGCGTCATCGTCTGCACGACCCGAGGGGACAGAGCCCCAACAGCAGCCCTCAGACATCGGGCCCTCGCAGATGGTCCAGGGGCCTCAGGAGCCTCCTTGTTTGCCACGGCCTGGGGACTTTCTAGGAGAAGCCATTGGCAGTGATCTTTTTAACTGCAGGCGATTCATCGGCCCACAGCACCATCATCACCACCATCACCACCACCACCACCACCATCATCATGAAGGGTAAGCTTGGTATTCTGTTTTGGGCACAGTGGTGCAACAGTTAGGATGTTCTGGATTTGAAACTGCCAAACCAGTTTGGTTTTATGGAACCCGTTTCCTCCCTCAGTCCTATGGTGGAGGACATGCTGAGTGCTGACGACGTGAGCTGCAGCAGCTCCCAGGTCAGCGCCAAGTCGGAGAAGAACATGGCAGATTTTGATGGCGAGGAGTCTGGCTGTGAGGAGGAGCTAGTCCAAATTAATTCCCATGCTGAACTGAGCTCCCACCTCCAACAACACCTCCCCAACTTGGCCTCCATCTACCATGAACACCTCGTGCAGGGTGAGCCCTTTACAAGATCTCAACAGACACTATGACTTGTTGAACTGTCAACAATTACCTGTAAAAGTAAATTCTTCGAGCTCTCTGTATCTCTGCAGGTCCTGCTGTTCACAAGCACCAGTACTCCAGCAGCCACGCTGTGACTGATATTAACCTGGACAACGTTTGTAAAAATGGCAACACTCTGCTGTGGGATCTAGTGCAGGACGAGGACGCGGTAAGAGTTCAAATCCTGCTTTGCACAGATTTGTCAATAATAAAAAAATAATTAAAGCAGGTTTTGTTTCAGCACTGCAGCAGTGGATTTCCTTCTTGTGGGTTGTAGTTTTTAATTTGTCCTTGTGTGTTTTTAGATCCACTTGTCTGAGGGTCTGATTAATGAAGCAGAGAAGCTGCTGTGTTCGCTGGTATGTTGGTTCACTGACAGACAGATCCGAATGCGCTTCATCGAGGGTTGCCTTGACAACTTGGCTCACCACAGGTAAGATGTGCTTGCAGTGTACTTGCAACAGATGTCAGAAAAAAAGAAACACCTTTTACACCACCTTTGTGAATATAAGCACACACATGTATATCATATAGAGCTTCAAAGTAAAACTTTTATGAACATTTTCAATGTTTGATTTTCTCTCTCTTCTAAATCTAATCTCTTAAACTTTATTCAGGCAGGAAATCTAATTTCCTTCTTATATTTCAAAAGACACCTGAGATCTATTCAAGAATTATTCTCCCAAACAACCATCGACATGCCAACACTATACATTTTATTATTAGAACTAGTTCACAACTTTTGTGCAAGATGCTCTACACATGTTCAGTAGGACAATCTGCTGTGTAACCAAATTTGTGAGCATGTCTGAAGCTGGAATTGATTATTTACATTTCCATTCAGAGCCTGGATAGGATTGGGAACATCAGTCTGACTCCTTCTTTTCTTTCTCAGGTCTGTCGTTGTTTCCTTGCGTCTACTACCAAAACTCTTTGGCACTTTTCAGCAGTTTGGCTCCAGCTACGACACTCACTGGATCACCATGTGAGTAACACCATGAGTCTCATAGCAGTCCTGAATCACTGTATACTGTAAGATCAGATCATAATGTTGAAAAGCCGCCATGCTAGAAATTGTGTATATTGTTTGTTGTAATTTCCTTTGTGTGTATTCTTTATTTAGATGTTAAATGTCCCCTAAACACAATTAGATGGCTCAATAAAAATGTTTTGTCATTTAAAAGTAGTCTGTCAAAAGGTAAAATGAAGCATGAAAAGAAAAGTTTAGTCTTGTGCTGATTTACTTCTCGTTGTGTCAGGTGGGCAGAGAAAGAGCTGCACATGATGAAACTGTTCTTCGACGATCTGCAGCACTACATCCAGGAAGTCCGAGATCATCGGCACAAGTTTGCACTGTGAGTCTGTCATTTTCTCACCTCAGTCTTATTTGTAAAGTTTACAATCATTACAAAGTGTTAATAAGCAATAAGTAGATTAAAAGTAAGAAACATAATCACGTTAAAGATGTTGTTTCAAAAGACACTTAAACCGGACACAGACACTCCAGTAGTTGAATGTAAGAACTGTAGATGTTTTTAAATATCTAAAACACATTTCAGGTGAATCAGCTGCGTTTCAACGTCGTCACTGATGATACTGACAGGAGCCTCTTCTGTGTTGCAGGTACAGCCACAGTGCAGAGGTCCAGGTCCGTCTGCAGTTCCTCACCTGTGTTTTCTCCACACTGGGATCTCCAGACCACTTCAGTAAGATCCATTTGCATTTATTTCAACACTAAGAACAACTAACACTCGAACAATTTGCACACAACATCGCACCTGTACAGTGACACTTAAAGTGTTAGAAAGAACATTTTAAAGCACAGAGTCATTTTATGTTTTAATCTAATTATTCTTTATTTGTTAAACCTACAGATTGGTTTAGTTGAGGTGGAGGTACTATTTTTAATTCAGGTTGTTTTTCCCAGTGTCTCAGAAATTAGATTTTGGTGGTCAAAGGTTGAGGTCACTGTGACTTATGTCCATCTCATTCTTGTCAATGTAATATAACAGAAATTTGTTGAAGATTTGTGTGTTTGTGTATTTTCTACTGCACGAGTACAAACTGGAGTCTGCAGAAAAACCTACAGTTGCATTAAACAGGTTTTAGCACTTTTTGGCAGTAGTAAAGTCAGTTTACCTGTAGATCTTAATTTACACCTAACCTAAACCTTACCCGACCTTCTCCCGAGCTTTGGGATCTAATCTATCCTTGCCTCTCTGCTAAACTGCTCTCACTCTATTGATTTGTTTGGATAAGACACAACAACTGGAGGAACCACACATCTGGTCAATAAACCTCAACTTAGAACAAAGCTCATTGTTTTAATGTAGAACACTTGGCGGCCTGGATAGAAACCTCTTTGGGTCAAGACCAACACTGGAATCTATTTACTGATCTTGTGATCCTCACATCTATTTTGGGACCTATTTTAAATAGCTTCCTCCGTGTCTGTTGGATCAGCTGGATGATCAAAGCTGGAAAGGTTTGAAAGTAAATGTGAGGTCTGTGTTATATAAGGTTTAAGAGACAGGGATTAAGTCTGTGTTTGGAGTTGTTTGAGTGTGTTTTTTCTGTCTTGTAGGACTGAGTCTGGAGCAGGTGGACATCCTATGGCACTGTTTGGTAGAAGATGCTGAGTGCTACGATGATGCACTGCACTGGTTTCTCAATCAGGTCCGCAGCAAGGACCAGCACGCGATGGGCATGGAGACCTACAAGCACCTCTTCTTGGAAAAGGTAGGGACGAGGGAGGGAAACATTGAAGTGCTGCAGAATGTGAATTAGTTCAATTTTAGTTTTTTTTTTTTTCAAACTGATTTTTAAAGTGTGTTTAAAACAGTTTTCGATGAGTAGTCCACTAGTAGGTAGTAGGTGGGTACTAATAATAGATGTTGCTGTAAACCTCTTTGGAATGACATCCATTCCAAGCAAAAGTAAAGATTTGGAACCTGACAACTATGGTTGCTTTGATTAAATCTACTGGGGTGTTAAAGAAAGTCAGGGTCTCTGAACTATTATGACCAACAGGAGCAACTAAAGGTTTGTTTTAAAGATAAACATTAGTCCATCACTTATTACATTTGATTAACTACAGGGTGACACCTAGTTTGCAGTGTTGGATAAAGACAACTGATGATCTCCCAGGTGGATCCAGTGTGTCAATGTGGACATGTTGATGTGTATTACTTTTACTGTGTCTCCAGATGCCGCAGCTGAAGCCAGAGACCATCAGCATGACAGGACTCAACCTCTTTCAACACCTGTGTAACCTGGCTCGCCTCGCCACCAGTGCACTGGACAACGCCTCCAGCTGTGAGGTACACAGACTTTTCACATCCATCTCAGTGTTGTAATTAGGTGACGCACACACAGGTTTTGAAGGCCCTCAAGCAAGTAAATACTCGCACAGCTGCGGGACCAGATGGTGTTTCTCCTAGAGTTCTAAAAGCCTGCTGGAATCAACTAGCTGGTGTGTATGCAGACATCTTCAACCTGTCTGTAACTCAGGGTTAGTTTGCCTCCAGTTTGCCCATCGCCCCAACAGATCAGTGGCTCTGGCTTTTTTCCACACCCTGAAACACCTGGACAGCAGCAGAAAGCATGTGAGGATGCTCTTCCTGGATTACAGTTCTGCGTTCAACACCATCCACCCGGGGAGGCGGATTGAGAAGCTGACAGACCTTGGTGTCCCAACCCCCACCTGTAACTGGATTCTGGACTTCCTGACTCGAAGACCACAGGTGGTGAAAATCGGAGGGCGGATGTCTGAGCTCACAATCGGTACAAGTTGACCGCAGGACTCCTCACCCTGTATACCTACAACTGTGTCTCCACCCACCAGCACCATCATCATTGAAGATGCAGATGACATCACCATCCTGGCACCTGGCACCTGACATCTAACCTGAGCTGGTGACTGAACACAGCTGCCACAGTAAAGAGTGATATACTGATGCTAAACTTCATTAGGCAGCTCAAGAAGGCAGTACTGAATCATTGGCCTCTCACCCAGGCTTATAGGACTGAGAGCATCCTCGCCACAGGCATCACTGTCTGATAACAACACACAGGCAGAGAGGGGGGCTCTTCAAAGAGTCATAAAGACTGCAGAGAGGATAAATGGGACTAAACTTCCTGCTATGGACGCAATATATACACAGCGCTGTTCTAAAAGAGCAGAGAACATAATCAGAGACTCGCTCCACCCAGCCCACACTCTGCTCAGACACAAATACTGCACCTACAACCTCAGACACAGCAGAGCAGAAAGTATCATCACAACATCACAGAACACAATTCTACAGCAGCATTTTCCCACAGCGAGACTGATGGCAAACTCAAAATCTGAATAACACATGCAATAACCTCTCATTACCTCACTATGTGAAATACCATGTACAATACCACCATGGGCAATACCTGGATTTTTTTACCCTGCTGTTCTGTAAACACTGTCTAAATACCTCCTCTTCCTTTATTCTTAGGATAGGTGTTATTTTATTGACTCCAGGAGAGCCCTGCACAAGAATTCTTATATGCCTGGAATGTCTGTTTATGCATAAATGACAAATACAGATCTTGAATCAATTGACACTGCATACCTACCATAGTAGTCATCAGTTAACTCACAGTCCCTCATCTCTTTCCAGCTGTGTGGGATGGACCAGCTGTGGGGGATTGCTCTAAGAGCTCAGTCTGCTGATATCAGCCGTGCTGCCATCCAGTACATCAACTCCTACTACATCAACGGTCAGTTTACTGTAGTACTACACACAAAGTTTACGCATCTTAACGCAAAGCATGTGACATTTTGCAAATTTGGATAGATTTGCATTTGTGTTACTGATAAATTGTGGATGCTGAAGGTTTGTGTGTGTTTGCTTTATATCTTTAAGTCACAGTTGATCTTTATGGGTTTTTTTACATATCAGCAGAAAAATATGTTTTATATCAAAGCAAAGACCTTTCTACAGATTGATACAACTGATACCGACTTTGAAATTCCTGTTTTTGACCTTCTTCTTTTTTGTGTGTGTGTTGACCTCTGTAGCTGGTAAAACGGGCCTGGAGAAGGAGCAGGAATTTATCAGGAAGTGCATGGAGAGTTTGCTGATGGCTTCAGCCAACTTGGAGAAGGACGCTCACTCCAGCCTGACCAGCATCGAGAGGGGGCTGCTCATGCTCAAGACACACCTGGAGGCCTTTCGACGCAGGTACACACGGCAGTGATTTTTATACCGTCTGCACTCAGACATGCGGTGTCAAAAAACCATGTCAGTGATGCTTTACTATACTGTCTCTGGCAGGTTTGCCTACCATCTGCGGCAGTGGCAGATTGAGGGGACAGGAATCAGCAGCCACCTGAAGGCTCTGAGTGACAAACAGTCTCTGCCACTCAGGATCGTGTGCCAGCCTGCCGGTCTGCCTGACAAGGTGACTTTGAACCTCCGCTTAGCAACAGAGAATGTGTGCAACTAAATCTGACTTATTGCTCTGTCATGAAAGCGTTATAGCAGATAACATTTAGTTTTTTATTATTGGCTTAAATTACATTATTTTATTTGAGGAATATATTTTAGTGTGTACATATGCACTGAACTTGCATTTTAATAGTTACACAGTCAAAACTAATGCAGCATAATCCAGCGGTTCTTAAATAAAACATCCTTCATGAACATATCACTGTTATGTTAGAACTGTATATTCAAGTGTTCAACTGCAGTTTGTACTCCTGTTAAACTGTGCTGCAATAAATAGAGAGGAGGTGGACAGCTTAACATGAACATTATGGCCTTTATTAAGGAATATTGATAAGACTCAATCAGTTTTATCTCAGTGTAGCTAGTATGTGAATAGATAGCTTTGTTTAGTTAGTTTAGTTACAGACACACACTTCATATCTGCCATATGTAATGTTCTATTTGATGTTTATTTGTGAACCAATTGTAAATATTTTACAGATGACCATTGAGATGTACCCAAGTGACCAGGTAGCAGACCTGCGAGCTGAGGTGACCCACTGGTACGAGAACCTGCAGAAGGAGCAGATGAACCAACAGGCTCAGCTGCAGGAATTCGGGCAGAGCGGTCGGCAGTCGGGGGACTTCCCAGGTCAGATCGCACGACTCCTCCACTTGTTATTGTTTGTGCATTTGCAGATACCTCTAGACCAGATGCTACAGACATCATGCTGTCAGTAGACTTCTTTCTTGTTTGATCCTGAGGTCTGTTGGTGTCCTGCAGGTGGTTTGATGGGACCAGTAAGGATGATCTCTTCAGGCCATGAACTGACCACTGACTACGACGAGAAGACTTTGCATGAACTGGGTTTCAAAGACATGCAGGTGACTGTGGTTTCCTATAAAACTCAAATTCCGTATCTCCAAAAAAAGACTCTGTTTGTTGTGTAACTGGCAGCATGTGGTGTAAAAACTGTTACAACTGATTGAAGTTGTACAACACAGAAGATTCATCACTGTGTGTGTCTCTGTGATCCCAGATGGTGTTTGTGTCTCTTGGTGCTCCGCGGAGAGAAAGGAAGGGGGAGGGTGTGCAGCTGCCGGCCTCCTGTCTGCCTCCTCCCCAGAAGGAGCATATCCCCATGCTGCTGCTCCTTCAGGAGCCCCACCTCACCACACTGTTTGACCTGCTGGAGATGCTGGCCTGCTTTAAACCTCCCAGCCCTAGCACAGAGAAGCTTCACGAGAGCCCTGAGGTGGGATTTCTGTATTTACTGATGCATGGTAACTTGTTATTTGGACAGGAAAAACAACACACTCTGATTTTATGAGTATAAAATTAAAGATGGTGCATGTTTTTCTTCCAGAGTGCGAGGTGTGAGGAGCTTCACCTCCACGCAGAGAATCTTTCTCGCCGAGTTTGGGAGTTGTTGATGCTGCTTCCTACGTGTCCCAAGATGCTCCAAGCCTTCCAGAACATCTCGGACGACACGGTCAGACACCACACTGAGCAGAGACCAACTTTTCTTTTGGTTTATAAGAATCAAAGCGTTTAAAGTTTATTTTGAGTTAATGTTTTGAACTAATGCTTAAAAATCATACAGAAGGAAGAGGAAACACAGAGATAAATATCTGGGGCAGTCACACTGACTCGCTGATCTTTATATGTGTGTTTTTGTAGAATGGGGAGGGTCTGTGCTGGAAGGAGCTGCTAAAGATTAAAAGTCCTCACAAGCTACTGTACGCTCTGGAGATCATTGAGGCTCTGGGCAAACCCAACAGACGTATCCACCGAGAGTCCACTGTAAGACATACGCACAAATCTGCTCACATCTGGTGTAAAATGTCTCGTTTTGTCACTTCGTCTTTTGGTTTGTTCTTCCTGTGCCCTCATTAAAATGGTTCATTCCACCAATGACCTCAGGACATGATATAAAATACATTTTACACAAATACACAACACTGGTACAATTATTGAAACTTGAATTGTTTTATACGTTATTGTGTCTTCTGTTTTCAGGGCAGTTACAGTGATTTGTATCCAGACTCGGACGACTCCAGCGAGGATCAGATAGAGAACAGCAAGAACACCTGGAGCTGCAAGGTACGGTGCAGTGCTCAGATCTGTTTAAGACTAAAAGGGAAAACATAAGACCAGTTAATTAGTCCAAATTGAAAATGTTAAAAACCACAGTATAAAAGAGGAAGTTGACCAGCAACACCAGATTTTTACTTAGAATTTTTCTCTCCTTCAGTTTGTTTCATCTGGAGGCCTCCAGCTGCTCCTGGAAATCTTCAACTCGGGCATCCTAGAACCCAAAGACCAGGAGTCCTGGACTGTGGTGAGACGCACCTTAGGTTCCTCTGAGTGAAATGTTCAAATGTGCGACAAGTGAAAATAATTGGTCTTTATTTGTATGAGTTTAATTCTATAGTCTATTGTCTCCTCTGCAGTGGCTGCTTGACTGCCTGGCCTGCCTGCTGAAACTGATCTGCCAGTTTGCCGTGGACCCCGCAGACCTGGATCTGGCCTACCACGACGTCTTCTCCTGGTCCGGTCTCGCCGACAGCCAGCGGAAACGAGCTTGGCCGGGAAAATCCCGCAAATCTACCGTAGATCACGGGAAAGGGCTGCACATCCCTCGGCTGACAGAGGTACACGTTACTGCAAAAATGTTCAGTTAAGTGTTGAAGGGCTGCAGCTGTAATCACCTTCAGCTGATCTGTCCGCTGGTTTACAGGTGTTCCTCAGCCTCGTCCAAGGTACCAACCTCATCCAGCGGTTGATCAATGTGGCCTACACCTACGACAACCTCGCACACAGGTGACAGAATACTACCATACATGATCAACAGCCACATATTAATGAAATACTTAATGTATAGTATAATTTATGTGAATTCTTTTTTATCACAAGGGTTCTTAAAGCTCAGTCTGACCACCGGTCTCGTCATGAAGGTGAGAAATTATTGAAATTTGTTTGTATTCACAATGAAAGTTCCCACACAGTTGTCAGCGATAACACTCTGAGAGGAAGAAGGAGTGTGTCCCTAAACGCATCAAGTCAAGTCATATTTGATTACATTGGATTAAAAACCACAACAATCAGGCCTGATGCAGGAAAACACAACAAAGTCATCATTGGCTGCAGCATGGTGATGGCGGGTGTTTGTTTCCCTGCAGTGACTCACTACTCCATGTGGCTGCTGGTGAGCTGGGCTCACTGCTCTTCCACAGTGAAGTCCAGTCTGGCCGACAGCGACCACCTTCACGACTGGCTGAAGAAGCTGACCCTGCTCGTGCCTGAGGTGAGTCAGTTTAATATCTGCAGGCTCTTTACAAGTCTAACGTCATCCAACTGGAACTTATCTGAAGAGGCAGTTATGCTAACAGGTTAAATTCATATTCTGCTGTTTTATCTCTGTTCTTTGTGAACACTCTATGTGATAATTATGTTATTATATTGATCTTTTTTAAATACTCATATGTATTAGGAGTTTAGGAGTAAACGTTTTTAAAACAAGATAATACGGTGTCATATATAACTGTTTCTGTACATGTTCTTAATTGGTACATGCTGTTTGTGCAGTGGTGTAGTACTTGAATCCTTCTATTTTCTTATTAATCTCGAGCCATCGATTCATCTTTTTCCATGAAAATTAGAAATATTTTATCTTGGGGAGTGATGATGCATGATTTTGAGTTCACAGGAGTAAGACAATTCTTAGGAATTCTTCACGTATGCCACCGGGAAAATTCTCTCTATTTGAATTGGTCATTTTAAAATGCAAAACTATGCAGGTGCACTGTGACATGTTTCAGTTAATCATCTTTTCATTAGTCACCACAGTATGAATTATCATATGCTGTAAAAAACAATGCACTGTAAATGGTTTTACCACAAATTCTGGCTTCTGTCCTCTTCTTCTGGTGGTTCAGTAAATGTAGTGGACTAAAAGTACAGTATTTGTCTCTAGATCTAGAAGTTTTAACCAGTATAAGGTGAAAATAATCAAGTACAAGTTTGTGTTTGTTGTCTGATGTTTGTTGTTTCTGCCTTCAGCCGGCAGTGAGACACGAGGCGTGTAACGGCCTCTACAAGCTCTCTCTGTCGGGTTTGGAGGGAGGAGAGTCAATCAACAGATCCTTCCTGCTGCTCGCTGCCTCCACACTGCTCAAGTTCCTGCCCGATGCACAGGCCCTCAAACCACTAAGGGTGGGTCTGTCAAACACACACCTGCACTCAGATTCTCTCCTTGAAGAAAACACACTGTAGAGACATGTCTGCAAGCTACACTCTGTGTCAGAAGTCCTCAGGGGCGATGATTTGACTCAATTTGAGCTTTGCTACAGTGAAACCAGTCTGTGTCTGTGAGACATTGTTCCTCTGTTGGGATTAATGTAGACACACTGGGACAAATTCTTCCTTCATCTGACTCCAGATGGCTTTAGGTGCCATCATGATTGACTGCAGGAGTTGCATAAAGATACCCTGAGCTGTGATGCTGTAACAAGTGGATTTCCTTGTTTGCAGGTGGAGGACTATGAGGAGGAGCCTCTGTTGAGGACGGGCTGTAAGGAATATTTCTGGCTGCTTTGTAAACTCATCGACAACATCCACGTTAAAGATGCAAGCCAGGTGAGAACCACAGAGCACAGTGCTGATGATCACATTCACCTGTGTTTATAATTTAAATTCAGTTTTTCTGATGTTTTTATTGAACTGTTGCTAGTATTGGTCTGTTTGAACTCACAGAAGGTCTCTCCCTCTCTGTCGCTGGCCGGCTCGATGCAGACGACCCTGCTGGACCTGGACGCTCTCGCCCGACACCTCGCCGACTGCATCAGGAGGTCAGACACACTCAACACATGAGAGGTTATCAGTGTGACCATACTGATCGCAGCATCTCAACTTATTCATTCACTGATGGAAATTTATTCCTTTCTCCTCTAGCCGAGAGATCCTGGACCAACAGGACGGGATGATCGAGGACGATGGGCTTACCGGCCTCCTGCGCCTCGCAACCAGCGTCCTCAAACACAAGCCTCCTTTCAAGTTCTCCCGCGAGGGGCAGGAGTTCCTGCGGGACGTCCACAACCTTCTCTTCCTGCTGCCCAGCCTTGCTGACCGTGCTCAACCCAAGTGCAAGTCCCACGCTGCCCGGGCTGCTGCCTACGACCTGCTGGTGGAGACGGTGAAGGGCTCAGTGGAGAACTACAGGCTTCTCCACAACTGGGTCATGTCGCAACACATGCAAGGTAAAGACCAGACACTGCTCTGAGGAAAAATTCTTATTTTTTCTTATTTTAATCAAGAGTGTTTGATTTTAAAATATATGATACTGCAGGCGAAAGCTCGATATTATTACAGCTGAAATTACTTATAGAGGTTTTAGAAAAGTCCTTCAAGCTCACGTAGCCTCAGCTTGTGCCTCTCACACATATCTTATTATTATTATTATTATTAGTAGTAGTATTATTAGTATTAGTATTAGTATTATTATTACTGTCTTTATCACTACATTAAATTTGAATCAGAGATAATAACTCATAACTTATGAGTTAACTTAATAACTTATTTAAAATAATAACTTCATGGCACAATCCAGAAAATGATTTGACAGAAATTATTTGCTCACACAATAAAGATATTTTTAAAGTCTCATAGACACTTTCAGGTAGATACCGTGATTTTAACATTCCCTCAGGTTAGGGTTAGCATTTAAACTAATCTGTTTACACACTAACCAGAGGCAGACCAATATTATTTCATATTTATTATTTTATACATTTGTTTTTGTGATTGTGTGTTCTGTATCATATCAGGACACTTGTCTGCAAGATACACTCTGTGTCAGTAGTCCTCTGGGACGATGATCTGACTCAATTTGAGCTTTGCTACAGTAAATCCAGTCTGTTTCTGAGAGACTTTGTCCCTAAAGTCGGATTAATGCTAGAAACACTGGGACAGTCTATAAAACAAAAGATGTCTGAAAGGCTCTAAACAACACGTTACACTTACCACACAAACCCAAAACGGCTGCTTTATTATTATGATATTTAAAAACAAACTTATTTCTATTATCTTATTATGCAGCTTCTCATGCTCCATACAAGTGGGACTACTGGCCTCACGATGATGTTCGGGCCGAGTGTCGCTTCGTGGGTCTGACCAACCTGGGAGCCACCTGTTACCTGGCTTCCACCATCCAGCAGCTCTACATGATCCCTGAGGCCCGGCAGGCCGTCTTCACCGCCAAGGTCAGTGCCTGCGTGACCGAGAGCAGCCTGAGGGCATCAGGCCAGTGAAATCTAAAACAGACATTTAATGTGTGTGTCTGTGTGTGCAGTATGCTGAGGATATCAAACACAAGACCACGCTGCTGGAGCTGCAGAAGATGTTCACATATCTCATGGTAAGTTTACTGTTCGACCTGTGACTTGGCTCATAATTCCCATCCAGCAACCTGCCAATAAGTTTGTTAGGTTGTTTCTATAAAAATGGGACTTAAAGCTTTTTACTGAGTGATCTAAACTCTACAGTGTGATGATTTCATTGATGTGAATCACACAATTTGTCATTTCCTCTATTCCACCTCTGTCTTTGTCTAATGCTTTGTCTGTTCAGGAGAGCGAGAGGAAAGCTTACAATCCCCGGCCCTTCTGTAAAACCTACACCATGGACAAACAACCTCTCAACACAGGAGAGCAGAAGGACATGACAGAGTTTTTCACCGACCTCATCACTAAGATAGAGGAGATGTCCCAGGATCTGGTAAACACATCTTTACAAGTTGATGAATCTCCTCAATGTGTTACAGTGTCTCTGCAGAAATGTTTATACACCTGACTTACAATGAAAGTTACCAGCTCGGAGAAGATAGATAAAATATATTGTTATTGTTAAAAGCAGCAGTATGCATGTGCAGCTTTTACAAAATAACCAACATAAATACGAGCTAAACACTGTGAAATCTATAGTTCTCTTTAGTTAAAATTTGACTCAACCCCTTTTCAGTAACATGTTGACATTTATCTTTTCTTTCAGAAAAACACAGTGAAGACTCTGTTTGGAGGCGTCATCACCAACAACGTTGTGTCTTTGGTGAGTTTTAGGACTTTAATATACTGAATATGAGGAAGCTTTAATTAGCTGTGATGTTAGTGTGGTCTGTCATCTGCTTTAATTATCAAAATATGTTTGACAGTTCTTATTGAAATTTGAACGTTTGTGTCTTGTTCTGCAGGACTGTGACCACGTCAGTCAGACGGCAGAAGAGTTTTACACTGTAAGATGTCAAGTAGCAGATATGAAGAACATCTATGTGAGTACATGAAACACAGCAGCACCTGGAAAGTGTTTGCACATTCAACCACTTCATAACTAATATCTCAGTATTCTGCAGAGTTTCAAGCTGGTTTTTCCTCTTTTAGGAATCTCTGGATGAGGTGACCATCAAAGACACATTGGAGGGCGACAACATGTACACCTGCTCCCAGTGTGGCAAGAAGGTCCGCGCAGAGAAAAGGTTGGAACGAATCTAAGTACTCTAAGTGATCTGAAGCCATCTTCTTTTTAAAGTGTTGTTATTTATTTTATATATGTATAATATTTACATATTAGTTAAATTATAAATCCTTTTTGCTTCCCTCTATAAAACTTATATTAAAATATGTCCTCACTTCTGCAGAGCTTGCTTCAAGAAGCTGCCTCGCATCCTGAGCTTCAACACCATGAGATACACCTTTAACATGGTGACGATGATGAAGGAGAAGGTCAACACCCACTTCTCTTTTCCCCTGCGGCTTGACATGACGCCTTACACCGAGGACTTCCTCATGGGGAAAGGAGAGCGGAAGGAGGGTTAGTGCTCACATCAGTCACACAAATCTACAGACTTTGCAGCATCTAGTAGCACTTATATCACATTTTGTAGTACCAGAACAGCTCTCTAATAGGCCCACAGACTTGACAAACTAGTTTTAATTTGTAAGTTACAATGCAAATAATTTCTAATTGCATAATGAATCAACATAGGGCTCCTGCAAAGATGTGATGATGTAATAATAAAGAAATAATAATTCCCCTTTTTATGGTAATCTTTTATTTTGAAAGTGTTAGTAAGGAAGTGAGCTTGCAATATAACCATTCAGCCACCTGGACTTGTGAAAATATTATAATGAAATTAAAATATAATATAATTTTCATTGCAAAAAAACAAAGGAAAAAGGATGAGCAACAGAAAACTGCAGGATTCATAGGAAGGAGTTTTGATTTAAAGGAAAACTACTTTCTACAAAGTCTGTACTGTGTCTTTCATTAGTGAGCTCTCGTGTGTATATCTGCTCCAGATTTAACTAAAAATATGCTTAAACGAAACTAAAACTTCACCAAAGTGCTGAGTTTCGATTGTGTTCTAAAGGTTTCCGAGAAGAAGGTGAGGCAAAGGTCACGGAAAGCTATGAGTACGACCTCATCGGCGTCACAGTGCACACGGGAACAGCGGACGGCGGCCATTACTACAGCTTCATCAGAGACATCGTCAACCCACACGCCTACAAAAATAACAAGTGGTGAGAGGAAGCAGCACCTTGGTGTGGAAATAATGATCTAAAAATGTGACTGTCAGGTTGTTCACACGTACGTGGTTCATATAAAACAAGTTAAAATACTTGCAGGTACCTCTTCAACGACGCAGAGGTGAAGCCCTTCGACTCGGCCCAGCTAGCCTCAGAGTGCTTCGGAGGAGAGATGACGGTACGAGCTGCAGGCAGAGGAAAAACAACTTCCAACGCGTTAATCCATGTTCCACCTCTGATTTCACTGACTTTATTTTACCTTCCAGACTAAAACCTACGACTCAGTCACTGACAAGTTCATGGACTTCTCCTTTGAGAAGGTTAGCAGATTCTTCTTAGGTTCTCTCGTTCATTATCCTTGTGTTGTCCAAAAAGTACTAATGAAACGTTGACTGGACTTACAGACACACAGCGCCTACATGCTGTTCTATAAGAGAGTGGAGCTGGAGGAGGAGAACGGGAAGGACTTCAGCTTTGACGTCTCTCCTGATCTGCTTGAGGTACATTTAGTTTTTCTTTCTTTATTTTTTAAACAGAAATATCTGTGTGATTTGTTAATTTAATTTACCCGTCTGTGTCTCTCTCTCAGTGGATTTGGCACGACAACATGCAGTTTCTCCAGGATAAAAACATATTTGAACACACCTACTTTGGGTGAGTATCAGATAAGATTAATTCCTTTTGTCAGAATTAACGGGTCTTTAAAATCACTGCTCACACTCCTATGATTTATCTTTCTTTGTTTTTCAGCTTCATGTGGCAGCTCTGCAGCAGCATCCCCAGCACGCTGCCAGACCCCAAAGCCGTCTCACTCATGACTGCGAAGGTGAGAAATGAGAAACCATTAATTATACTTTTTACAGAAGTAGGTTTGAGGAAAAGTCCCATTTAATGTTTTAGAAGACATTGACCCTTGTGTCTTTTGTAACTTATCAGAAATATTAAAGATTAGAAGTAGCTGTGTTTTAAATCTGTCGTCTGACTTGAGGCGACTTAACAGTCGGTTCTTTGAGGTCACCTTTGTCCTAAAAGATGTTTTATTCCTTTTTTTTTTTTTTTTACCCCAAAATTCTCTGGTTCAAGCTTCAAGTGAGGGAATTTCTTCCTCCTCTATGTTCAGTGTCACTCTGTGGGATGTCTGTGGATTTTGAACTATTGTTGTTTGATGTCAGATAAGCTCTTTGAAAAATGTCATGTTACCAGCAGCTTAATCAGTTAGTTATAGTTCTAGTTAGAAATGTAAGTAAATATTTCTGTGTATTTCAGTTTTTAACACTGCAGCCAAATACCTGGAGATATTTAACTAACGTTTTTTTTTCTCTGCAGCTCAGCACGTCGTTTGTCCTCGAGACGTTCATCCACTCCAAGGAGAAGGTAACGTACTGACGTTGTTGCAGGATCGTACATTTTAGTTTTTCTGCTCAGTTGAAACAGAAACAAAAAAAGTGACTAACTGTCCGATGTGTGTTGTCGTGTCACCTCCAGCCCACCATGCTGCAGTGGATCGAACTCCTGACCAAACAGTTCAACAACAGCCAGGCTGCGTGCGAGGTTTGACCAGTACTTTACTACAGTTCTGTCATTTTCTCATCATCATCAGTGGCACTAATAATAATTTAATTTTATCTGTATGTCTGTTTAAATCTGTTAATTTGATCCAAGATATAGACAATATCGAAACATTACATGGAAACGTTTTTATTAACACTGTTTCACTGTGAAAATGTTACTGAGAAAACAAACCACCATAAATACTTAAATAGTTTTAATTAAAAATAATAATAAAAATAAAAGTCAAGGTACAATTTACTTTAAATACAGTAATTAAAATTCTGACTCTTTCTCCATAGTGAATTTCTAATAAAATTTTAACCTATTCTGCGCTTATTATTTACTATATAATTAAAATTGTGGAACCATTACTGGGGTTATTATTGAGCTTTAATTAATTGGATCACTAGTATCTGTTTTTACTCCACATAATAACTGTTTTGTCTTCTTTAGTGGTTTTTGGACCAGATGGCTGATGACAACTGGTGGCCAATGCAGATCCTTATTAAGTGTCCCAATCAGATTGTCAGACAGGTATTTATTTATTGTCTTTCTCCGTCCTGTTCCTACTGCGAGCATCACGTTTTATTGACAGATATGATTTAAATCTAACACACACACACAGACTCAGCTCCGTCTTTGTCTTCCAGATGTTCCAGAGGTTGTGTATCCACGTCATACAGCGGCTGCGGCCGGTTCATGCTCACCTTTACCTGCAGCCTGGCATGGAGGACGGGTGCGTATCATTAACAAAGCTGTAATACAGATGTTGTTTTTTGCCTTATTCGTGAATTTGAAGCCAAAGTTTAACCTAAAGTCCAGATCTCATTAAAGCATCCTTCGCTCCCTTCAGAGAACATTTATCATATTTTTTCATGTGCCTTTTCAAGTCTCTGCCATTAGAGGTGTGCAGCACAAACATTCAGGGTTGTGTCTGTGAAATCAGATGGCGACAGAGATCAGACGGGAGCTGTGTGTCACTCAGGGTCTCTGTCCGTAACGACTCTGAGAAAGATTTGTGGCTCCACATTCAGACAGACTCAGCTGCCATGGAGAAGCCTTGGTTTTGACTTACCTCATCATGATCAGTGTTAACTTGTCTTTCTGCTCAGCTCTGACGACATGGACGGTCCAGTGGAGGATATCGGCAGCAGATCCTGCGTCACCCGCTTTGTTAAGACCCTCTTGTCCATCATGGAGCACGGTGTCAAGCCACACAGCAAACACCTGACTGAGTACTTTGCCTTCCTGTACGAGTTCGCCAAGATGGGAGAGGAGGAGGTCAGTGTGAGCGTTCACACAAACCAGATACTGTACATTAAACACAACTAGGACGTCAAAGACATGATTTATTCTGTTAGTCACCTGAGGTCATCAGTTCTGCTGATTGGTTCAGAGTTTTCCTCATTTGAGGTTTTGTCATTTACACATTAAATCATAGATGACAGGAACAAAGTAGTACTTCTTTAGACAGAACTGAGTCTGAATTCACAAACTAAAAATGCAGTTGAGGCGTTCCAGCACGTTCAGTTGTTGCTGTGCTGCTGTTTTCTTCTTCACTACAATTTTATTGATTATCAGCTGGTCTGCTGACAAATGATGTGTGAGAACACAATCACTGTTGACAGCTATTAGAATTATTACTAAACATGCAGAGGACAAATATCCAGTATAAAGACCAGCTGTAAAATACTTTTTCAGTTGAAAATATTGGTCTTTACGTTCAATCTACTTCAATTTTTTATTTAGATTTTAAATGAAGTAACAAACATTATTTTTAACAGTCATTGCACATTCGTTATGCCTCTACAGTATTAGTCTTGTGATTTTTGCAAGCCAAGACATTTTGTACTGTTTTGTGTCCACAGAGTCAGTTTTTGTTGTCACTACAAGCTATTTCCATCATGGTGCATTTCTATATGGGAACCAAAGGACCTGAAAATGTAAGTCTACACATTTTACCGTTTCTATCATAAATGTGTATATTCTATTTATTGGCTTCTTTTCTTGTTAAATAAGCTAATTGTAAAGTGTAGACAAGGTGATGTAAAATCAAACAAAATGTGTTTCCTCTCAGCCTCAGGTGGAGGTGCTGTCCGAGGAGGAGGGAGAAGAAGAGGATGAGGAGGAGGACATCTTGTCTCTGGCAGAGGAGAAATATCGTCCTGCAGCTCTGGAGAAGATGATCGCCCTCATCGCTCTGCTGGTGGAGCAGTCTCGCTCGGAGAGGTGAGAATTCAAGACACACATTGTGAAACTGCGAAAGCTGTCCTGACTTCTCTCCCCGACTTACTGCATTCATGGCGTCTCTTCTCTGTCCAGACATCTGACCCTGTCTCAGAGCGACATGGCGGCACTGACTGGGGGAAAAGGCTTCCCCTTCCTCTTCCAGCACATCAGAGACGGTATCAACATCAGACAGACCTGCAACCTCATCTTCAGCCTCTGTCGCTATAACAACCGTCTGGCCGAGCACGTAGGTTTATCTTATATACACAGAAACAGAAAAACAGGTTGAGATGTGTCCCTGCAGTGTTACAGCAAACTTAAGAGGCGATCTTTAATGTTTAAAATGTAAAAGAAATAATAATACTGTTAAAGACTGTGTGAATGTCACCTGCTGACTGGTGTTTTCTCTTTGCAGATTGTGTCGATGCTCTTCACCTCCATCGCAAAACTGACTCCAGAAGTAAGCACCACTCGGATGAAACCCAAACCATTTCAGCAAAAAGAACTAACAGTACCACTCTTATACTACATCAGTCATCTGTACATATACATATGTAAACATCTCAGTGTGTGACACCACAGTCCTGCTGCTGAATGAAGCCCATGCTCGAATTGGAGGTTTGAACAAAAGTAATAAAACCAAACAAAGTAGCTGATGGGCGTTGTTGGCTCATATAAAGAAGTACAGGAATAGAGTATTTGTGTTTTCCAAATGAAAATGAGAAAAGAAAATCTCTCAAATGACAGATGAGTAGAAGTCATGTATCTGGAAGTTGAATCATGGCGACTTCCATCTTGTGAGGTTGAACCTTTTTGCTACTCGTCCAAGTAGCTTCTTCAGTCTGAGTTCGGTAGTTGACCTCAGATCATTTTAAGCTGTTTCCTCCTGGAGATGATAACATTTCTGATTTCAGGTGTTTTCAAATAATTTACATTTACATTCAGTTATTTGCCAGATGCTTTTCTTTAACCTACAAGTAAATCATAAAAAACGAAGTAGTTTTTATATTTCATCTGTTTCCATTTCATCATCATTATAGTATAACAGTTATCTTTACACATGCTTCATCAACCGTTTCTTTTTTAAATTTCTATCAGGCTGCTAATCCTTTCTTCAAGCTGTTGACGATGTTGATGGAGTTTGCAGGTGGACCTCCAGGGATGCCCTCCTTCGCCTCCTACATCCTTCAAAGGATCTGGGAGGTAAATAAAGTCATTCTCGGTCCACTGTTGCTAAACCACGAGAACTGTAGCCTGTGTTTGAGCTCTGAGGCCTTGATGTGGTCACTGACCCGATGTTCCAGATGTTAAAGACATTTTAAAAAATGACAACAAGCTTAAACGATCACAGATGAAGGTGTACACTAATGTAAAACAATGACAAGTGTTCATGACACATTTTAATCATTGTGATTGTTAAACCATTTCTTCCAGGTGATCGAGTACAACCCGTCCCAGTGTCTGGACTGGCTGGCTGTGCAGACTCCCAGGAACAAGCTGGCCCACAGCTGGGTCCTGCAGAACATGGAGAACTGGGTGGAGCGCTTCTTGCTGGCACACAACTACCCCAGAGTTCGGACGTGTAAGGCTGAAGACACTCATCCATACTGCACATGTTTTTGTCAGGCTTGATTTCACTTCTTCACGTTCTAACTTTAGTTTTTGGCTTTAAAAGCATAATAACAGAGCAGCTGCTAATCTGTCTAAATCTATAGTAATGGATTTTACTAAATAAGCACATTCTGATTTTACCTGCTGAACAATCAGGACTAAAGATCAGTAGAACAGATGTTGAGTCAATAAGAACTGTCGGTAGTTTCTTCCTGATCATAACAGAATCTGTTTCTCCTTCCTTCAGCGGCGGCGTACCTGCTCGTCTCCCTCATCCCCAGCAACTCCTTCCGCCAGATGTTCCGCTCCACCCGCTCCCTCCACTTGCCAACTCGGGAGCTGCCGCTGTCGCCCGACACCACCGTGGTGCTGCACCAGGTCTACAACCTGCTGCTGGGGCTGCTGGGCCGCGCCAAGCTGTACGTGGACGCCAGCGTTCACGGCACCACTAAACTGGTGCAGTATTTCAGCTTCATGACGTACTGCCTCATCTCCAAGACGGAGAAACTCATGTTCTCTGGATACTTCATGGACCTCTGGAACCTCTTCCAGGTACATTCATCTTTTCTCTTTCATCTCTGCTGGAAACAAAAAGATGCTGTTTATGGTTTATTTTCTTTGGCCATGTCAAGTTATTGCTTCAGACGACCTGTGCAGTCTCATTCAGCCACTCATTGGCCTTTTAAAGACTTATTATTACTTATTTTTATGTTGTATGGTAAAAAGTGAGAATCAGAACCGGCAGTGCTGAAAAGCTAATCGGTGTCCAGGTTTTAGGATCTATACTAAATGTAATTTTTAATTTAATGAATTAATGATGATAAACTCGAACTGTATTAGTCACAGTTCTTTTCTGACAAACGTGTTTGCTGGACTCGTATTGATCGTTTTTTCCTCTTCAGCCCAAACTGTCGGAGCCCGCCATCGCCACCAATCACAACAAGCAGGCACTTCTCTCCTTCTGGTACAACGTCTGTGTGGACTGTCCGGAGAACGTCCGGCTGGTCGTGCAGAATCCTGTGGTGACAAAGAACATAGCCTTCAACTACATCCTGGCAGACCACGACGACCAGGAGGTGGTGCTGTTCAACCGCGGCATGCTGCCCGCCTACTACGGCATCCTCCGCATGTGCTGCGAGCAGTCGCCCGCCTTCACCCGCCAGCTCGCCTCGCACCAGAACATCCAGTGGGCCTTCAAGAACCTGACGCCACACGCCAGCCAGTATCCCGGGGTGGGTGGAGTCTCTGTTTCGGATCAGAAAAGTGTTTGTATGAAAGTTGTGTGTAGAGCAGGAAGTAGACGCTGAGGATGTTTCTGTTATTTGAAGCATTTTGGAGAAGTTTTATTTCCTGCAGGACTGAATTGATGCAAACATGAGAAAGTGGTTCCTCTTTAGCTTATTATGGTCATTTTGTCTCTATTTTAGTCGCTGTGCATCGTTTGTTTTGCGTCTGTTTCTTAGTTGTGTTTCTCATTGTGCGTATTTTTTGTCATTTTTATTCATTTTTGGTTGTTTTGCATCTCTTGATTCTTGGTTAACTGCTATTTTGCTTGTCTTCATACTTTTTTGTTTCTTTTCGATCGTGTTGCATCTATTTTTTTCTGTTGTGATTCATTTAATGTCAAACACCAACATTTTTAGGATATTTAGGTTAAAAAAAAATCTTGACACATGAGTACATAATTAAAAAATAACAAATCCTTCTTCTCTGATGTGTGTGTTTGTGTGTGCTGCCTCCTGCAGGCGGTGGAGGAGCTGTTCAACCTGATGCAGCTGTTTGTGGCGCAGCGAGCAGACATGAGGGAAGAAGAGCTGGAGGACATCAAACAGTTCAAGAAGACCACCATCAGCTGCTACCTGCGCTGCCTGGACGGACGCTCCTGCTGGACCACACTCATCAGGTCAGGACACCGTTGTGGTCTGTGGAGTCCTCTGAAGACCTGTATCAGAATACGTGGTTTAGCACCTGTGGTTTGTTTCTGCCTTCAAGTGTTTATATTTCCTGTATTCCTATATGCTAACTCCTGGTTCTGTTTTTCCTCTCAGTGCCTTCAGGGTTCTGCTGGAGAACGACGAGGACCGACTGCTGGTGGTCTTCAACAGAGGACTAATCCTCATGACTGAGGTACGATTAGAGTCTCCTGTGCACCAGAAATTCAAATGTAATAATAGTTTGGACCAGAGGAAGATCGTTTGATCTCTGACTTTTTAAGAGGAAACCAAAGTAAGATCCTGTCTGTCCACGTGTCTCCTCCAGTCCTTCAACACCCTGCACATGATGTACCACGAGGCCACTGCGTGTCACGTCACCGGAGACCTGGTGGAGCTGCTCTCCATCTTCCTGTCTGTCCTCAAAGCCTCTCGGCCGTACCTGCAGCGCAAAGGTCAGACCGTGTCACCTTTAGCAGATCTGAAATCAAATGTCATTACACACAAGCACTGAGCATATGTTTTCCTGTTGTTCGCCAGATGTGAAGCAGGCGCTGATCCAGTGGCAGGAGAGGATCGACTTTGCCCACAAGCTGCTCACTCTCCTGAATTCTTACAGCCCCCCTGAACTCCGCAACGCCTGTTTAGGTAACGCTCAGGCCTCTTTAATCCAACAGTTACATTCAAGTCCACAGAAACTAAAAGTGAGTGACTGTAACTGATCTAATCTATTTCAGATGTTCTGAAGGAACTCGTTCTGCTGAGTCCACATGACTTCCTGCACACTCTGGTCCCCTTCCTGCAGCACAACCACTGCACCTACCACCACAGCAACATCCCCAGTGAGTGGTGTCCTCATCTTCCTCTACGTCACGTATTGTCCTTCTGTCCATCACATCTTGATCTCGTCACACCTGTTTTAATCTAATATTTAAAAAGTAATTCTCTGCTGCATTGTGGTTAATTTATAACATGGTGTCATTGAAGTTACATTTGTTAAAAGTAACTAAAGCTGTTGAGCTGCACCAACTGAAACTGTCACAAACTGTTTATGGATCAACAAATTATTAATTGACCTAGTGCTGACATCTTCATCACGTCTATAGACAACTGTAAATGCTCATTTATGACTTTTAGATTCTTTTATATCTTCAGCAGGTTCAGTTAATCGTTCTGTGTTTGTGTCCACAGTGTCGTTCGGCCCCTACCTGCCCTGCAGAGAGAACATAAAGCTGATGGGAGCAAAAAACAACATCCGACCTCCAAGACCGGAGCTCAACATGTGTCTGCTGCCTTCAATGGTTGAGAGCAGCAAGGTGACATTTGAATATGGGCTCAACTAATATTAGAAAGAAAAACGTTAGTTAGCTTGAGTTTGGGAGTAAAACTGTGTCTCGTGTCTCAGGGTAAAGACGAGGTGTACGACCGGATGCTGCTGGATTACTTCCTGTCCTACCACCAGTTCATCCATCTGCTGTGTCGCGTTGCCATCAACTGCGAAAAATTCACAGACACGCTCGTCAAATTAAGTACGAAGGGTGTGTGTGTGTCTGTGTGTGTGTCTGTGTGTGTGTGTGTGTCTGTGTGTGTCTGTGTGTGTTGTCTGTGTGTGTGTGTGTCTGTGTGTGTCTGTGTGTTTGTGTCTGTGTGTGTGTGTCTTGTGTGTGTGTGTCTGTGTGTGTGTGTGTGTGTTGTCTGTGTGTGTTTGTGTCTGTGTGTGTTGTGTCTGTGTGTGTTTGTGTCTGTGTGTGTGTGTGTGTGTGTGTGTGTGTCTGTGTGTGTGTCTGTGTGTGTGTCTGTGTGTGTGTCTGTGTGTGTTTGTGTCTGTGTGTGTGTGTGTGTGTGTTGTGTGTTTGTGTCTGTGTGTGTGTGTCTGTGTGTGTGTGTGTCTGTGTGTGTGTTTGTGTCTGTGTCTGTGTGTGTTTGTGTGTGTGTGTGGTGTGTTGTGTCTTGTGTGTGTGTGTGTCTGTGTGTGTGTGTGTGTGTGTCTGTGTGTGTGTCTGTGTGTGTGTGTCTGTGTGTGTCTGTGTGTGTGTCTGTGTGTGTGTCTGTGTGTGTGTTTGTGTCTGTGTCTGTGTGTGTTTGTGTGTGTGTGTGTGTGTGTTTGTGTCTGTGTGTGTGTGTGTGTGTGTGTGTGTGTGTGTGTGTGTGTGTCTGTGTGTGTGTCTGTGTGGTGTGTTGTGTCTGTGTCTGTGTGTGTGTTGTTGTGTGTGTTTGTGTTTGGTCTGTGTGTGTTGTGTTTGTGTTGTGTGTGTGTGTGTGGTGTGTGTTTGTGTCTGTGTGTGTGGTGTGTGTGTCTGTGTGTGTGTTTGTGTCTGTGTCTGTGTGTGTTTGTTGTGTGTGGTGTGTTTGTGTCTGTGTGTGTGTGTGTGGTGTGTCTGTGTTTGTGTGTGTGTGTGTGTGTGTCTGTGTGTGTCTGTGTGTGTGTCTGTGTGTGTGTGTCTGTGTGTGTGTCTGTGTGTGTGTCTGTGTGTGTGTCTGTGTGTGTCTGTGTGTGTGTGTCTGTGTGTGTGTCTGTGTGTGTGTTTGTGTCTGTGTCTGTGTGTGTTTGTGTGTGTGTGTGTGTGTGTTTGTGTCTGTGTGTGTGTGTGTCTGTGTGTGTCTGTGTGTGTGTGTTTGTGTCTGTGTGTGTGTGTGTCTGTGTGTGTCTGTGTTTGTGTGTGTGTGTGTGTGTGTGTCTGTGTGTGTCTGTGTGTGTGTCTGTGTGTGTGTGTCTGTGTGTGTGTGTCTGTGTGTGTGTCTGTGTGTGTGTCTGTGTGTGTGTCTGGTGTGTGTTTGTGTCTGTGTCTGGTGTGGTTTGTGTGTGTGTGTGTGTGTGTTGTGTCTGTGTGTGTGTGTCTGTGTGTGTTGTGTGTGTGTGTGTGTGTGTCTGTGTGTGTTGTGTGTGTGTGTCTGTGTGTCTGTGTGTGTGTTTGTGTGTGTGTGTGTGTTTGTGTCTGTGTCTGTGTGGTTTGTGTGTGTGTGTGTGTCTGTGTGTGTGTCTGTGTCTGTGTGTGTGTCTGTGTGTGTGTGTGTCTGTGTCTGTGTGTGTGTGTGTGTGTTTGTGTCTGTGTGTGTGTGTGTGGTTCATATAAAGCAGCAAAGCAGAACAAAGTCAAAGTCTAAATCTACTATTTAAACTATTTTTTCCTGTCAGGTGTGTTGATAGCTTATGAAGGACTTCCTCTTCACCTCGCTCTCTTCCCCAAACTGTGGACGGAGCTCTGTCAGTTACAGGTGGGGAACATTTTAAACCGCTCCAGATAAACACCGACCTACACTACAAACCTCCAACCATGTTGTGACTTTTTCTATTCCAGTCTGTTCTGGCTAAAACCTGTGTGAAGCTGCTGTGTGAGGATCCGGCATTCAGCGAGTACATCAAGTGCATCCTGATGGACGAGAGGACGTTTCTCAACAACAACATGGCGTACTCCTTCCTCACCTGCTTCCTGCACAAGGTAGAAAAATCAGTGTTAAAGCCTTGGAGTAGATTATTGATGTGTTTTTAGCATTTTTAATAGTTTAGAAAGTTCCAGTTTGTATCTGAGGTATGTATACGGGAAAAACTGTGTGTGCAGGTCCAGGTTCTGTCCGGTCCCAGCTGCTCCAACCTGATCGGTGTTTTGGTGACGAACCTGCTGAGTGAACAGAGCAGCCTTCAGCCTGAACTGGCCGCTCACCGCGTGGAGCTCAGCAAGATCAGCGGCCTGCTCAACGCTGTACGGACACACGCAGAAACACCCCGACTCCAGGCTAAATAAAACGCTCTCTTCCAGGTGTTTTTCCTTTTTTGATTCGTTCTCTCTCTCTCCTGGTGTCAGGACCTGAGGGCGCTGGTGTTGCTGCTGTCAGTGCAGCCGCCCCAGGCTGTCGACCCGGCCCTCTGCCCAGCACTGCAGGAGCTGCTGGGTCGCTGTCGTGTTTGTGTCCAGCAGCGTAACGCTCTGGAGCTGGAGGCCAAGGACCACAAGGCCAAAGGTACAACACACACTCACAGGTTGAGACTCAGGCTCCTTCTGGTTTATTATCATCACTTACTAAAAAACATTGGTATTGTGCAGCTTTAAACCTGTAATGACTGAATCTCAACCCTGAATCTATGCGTACATTTAGTTTTTAGCTTTTTCACACAATCGGGAAATAAGACACCAGCTTTTCATGCACCTCGTAGGAAAACACCCAACATGTTACGTTACTGTGAACTTTTTAAAAATCAAATGAAGTTTCCTTCACGTCCACTGGAGCAAATCACAAAGACAGAAGTCATAGAAGCTGAGATGACGCCCCAGAATTTATCAGTCAGATAAAAAGCGCTGCCGTGTTGGTAGAAGTAATGAGTCATAAATGATTCACCTGTAATAAAAACTTCACAACACTTGATAACAGAAGCTAACGGTACCGTGGACGATGGTTATAATGTCTCTAAAAGTTCACTCACACATCGATCTGTCGTTAACGCTTCATAAATCAAATTAGATTTTCTATAATACAAAGAAGCTTCATCTAGGTAACACATCAGATACAGACGCTGTCTGTTGATGTTAATTTCAACTATGATGAAGTGATGTCTGGATTCTGCTGGTCTGTAGCTTGTGTTTGTCAAATATTACTGACATCAGCTTCACAGGTTTAGAAAACGCCACCAAGCGCCGAGGTGCTGCTGTGTGTTTCAGTATCTTAAAGTTTCTCCAGGAGCATTTTGAGGTTCATGTTGTTCTGAACTCCAGCAGGTGATGACGGTCGTGTGAATGATGATGTTAGAACATTTAATCAGGATTCAGTGTCAGTTCACGTCTTCAGCGGGTTCATCTGTGTGACACTAACTCCACCTGTTTGTCTCAGCTGAGGACGAGGGGGCGACCCCGGTGAAGCGGCGGAGGGTGAGCAGCGATGACGGTGAAGCGGCGGCTCCGCTCTGTGTGGCCTCCACCTCTGCCTCATCAGCGCTTCCGCCCTGCAGCGAGACCAAGCCCGACCACCAGGAGGCGCTGACGCCCACCAGCACCTCGGACACGGAGACGCGAGACTCGTCCTCTCTGATCGACCCGGGCACCGAGCAGGACCCGCCTTCTCCGGACCCCACCCCAGCCTCCTTGGGAAACCTGGACTCCTCCCCTAAAGAGGAGAAGATGGAGGCGTCTTCGTCGTCCTCCTCCTCGTTCTCATCGTCTTCCTCCCTGCTGCACGAGGCAGGGGAGGGGTTTGTGCAGGGGGAGGAGCAAGAGCCGCCGCAGCTCACGGCGACAGGTGAGGAGGAGGATGCAGAGCAGCAGGAAGGGAGGAGGGGTGAGGTGGCGTCTGCTTCCTTAGAGGAGGTGAAGGAGGAGAAGGAGGAGGGCTCGGCCCCACCCCTCCCAGAGGACGCCGCCTTCCCATCAGCCCTTGGACTGGTGGGGGAGGGTACAGAGGCCTGCGGTGGCCACACCTCCTCCTCACAGGTGTTCCCGAGCACCACCCCCCCACCTGACATGCTGGACATGCTGTACAGGACGGTGGAAGCTACCATCGCCATAGTTACCAAACTGTCTGTAAAAGGCCCGCCCGCTTCATGACATCATCAGCTCACAGTCGCCATGAGATCTTTAACATTTTTCCTTATTTTGTTTTTTATTTTTCGTTTTTTTTTTTTTGGAATCTGCTCAGAGGAAACGTCTTTTCTCCTGTTTTTCTTCTTCTGCTGTTCGTGTGCTGCTGTTCGTTGCCTTCTGCTGATGTTCGGTCAGTCCAGCTTCGGTGGCTCCTACATTGTCGTTTCGCTCTATAAAACTCAACGCACAGCCGACCCCTCGTTCGACGCATAAAAGAAGAAAAAACAGAAACCGTCGAACAAGCTATAGCACATTATAGGGCAAAAAAGGTTTTGTTCTGTTCTTTTCGTGTGTTTTATACTGATTTGACTTTGTTTTGGAAAGTGATTTTATTTGAGGTTTGCTGTAACGGGGAAAGGTTTACAGAACTTTTGTCTCCTCTGTATGTAATTTAATTTTATTGCATTTTTACTGTGTATAAAAATGGTCGTCCTCTGTGCCAGTTTTGTACTTTATGAACGAGGCAAAAGAAAGTTGCCTTGACTTTTCTGTGGTTTAATTATCCAGAAACTAAGTTTACCTGTAAATTAAGAGAACCACAAGAAACTTGATTCTGTAAAGAATCCTCTCTAGTCATTGCCTGAAGGTGTATATGAAAACTATATAAATATATATATAAATATCTTTATATATATATGAATATATAAAAGCGGTGCTTTATTTGACTGTAGTTGAAATAAAGCCCCCATGTTGGACCAGCTGGAGCTTTTATTTTCTTTACTGAAGTACATTCCATATTCTATTGTTTATTTTCGCTTCTTCTGCTGTGTTCTGATCTTCTGATTTTATTTTAATAGAGAATAAATTAATAAACTGTTTTAATATGAAGAATTATGAACTGAAAACCATGTGGACCTGTGGGGTTTTTTTTTTTTCTTTCCCTCTGCTCCTTGTTCATCATAAAATCCTGGAAAAGTTCAAAACTTCAAAACCTGGAAAAGTTCACATCAGGGTTCCTGCAGCGGAGGTCTACGGAAAGCTAAACGCATCAAAAATGAGGAGCGATAAACTTAATGGATCAGATTGTGGTGAGTAGAACAGGTGTAAGTACGGCGTATTTTTTATTTCACTTTGAAAATATCTTGGTGTGATTCCAAATGATCTTTTATACAGCAGCTATTTATTTCTTATTTTTCCCTGAAATGTGATGAATATTGAACATATTTACAATATATTCCTGCAAACTACTACATGTGAAGGTACTGTGGCCTTTTAACATCTAAGCAAAACAGAATTTAACGAACCAATGTGTTTTATAAATATTAAATATTAAATTACATACTTCCCATTAAGATTACTGTTGACTTAAAACTGTTGGGATCATTAATTAGCAGTTTTTCCAGTTGAAGCTGATGTTGATCTGAAATTTAACTTCAATCTGTCGTGTTCAGTTTGTCTTACTGTACTCAGTACTGTGAAAAAAGGCTCATGGATCTACTATAGTTACTTTATTTTACATTTACAAATCCAAAAATAGCACTCTGTACATTTTTGGCTCCTAGTTTTTATTTAATACTTTGCAAATGTACAATTCAGTTGAATTTATTACAGATTATTTACTGAGCTGAGACACGTTTTGGCAGTTTATTGGCAGAGCTGTGGTCATATTTACATTATTGCAAATAAAGTGCGATAAAGAAGAGTAAAGTGCGATTTGCATTATCGCTGCCGTCTTATAGACAATAAAATGAACTGAAATTAATTGAAACAATACGATTCATAATTAGAAATTTTAAATTCAGTTTGAAGCAACAAAAGCATGTTTCTCTGTTACTGTTCAATATAAAAAATAAGACAGTTGATTTGAGTGAAACCAATGTAAACAGAGCCTTCGTTTATTTACAGAAAGAAAAGTTCCACAGGGCAGCTTTAATCTAAAAACGACTGCTTCTAAAAAAGTACATTTTTAAAATTTTATTTTAATTTATTGTCATTGACATAAGCAAAAACGGACCCATTTAAAACGGCATTCATGGATTTTCATGTTAGTAATAATTATTTTAGTCTGACTACATTCAGTGACAGAAAGCTGCTGTCGTGTTCAGGTCAGAAACAAGAAGTGTGACTTTCACTCATGACGCCGTTTCTGTCTTTAACTCTCACACTGTCGTAGTTTGTCTTCACTGTCCCATCTTCTTTTTGTCCGTCTGTTTGCTTCTTGTCCTCTGCTTTCATCCCTCCCTGTAACACAAATCAAATCAGTTTACAGTGAAGATAACAAAACGTTAAGAGCAGAGAACGTGGCTGGAAAGATTAAAAACACACCACTGTACAAATGTTTAATAAAGTAGTACTGTGTGTAATATTTCAATTCATAAGTAAAACCATAATTAATTCTCTAAAGAAATAATTAGAACACTATTTACATGTTGATTTATTTATAGTTAGTGATGTGTGACTCATTTATTTTAGAAGAGCTTTTACTTAAACTTTTATTTTGATAGTCTTGTGAGAAAGGAAGTCAGGCTATAGGAGAGTTTGAATTTAGTTCAGTTTTTTTGAGCCTGTTAACTCGTGATAATTGTCCTGAACCAGCTCTGTGTGTGTCCAAGTTAACGTTTCCGTGTTGTTTGTCCTGTGGGATTTTTAGATGTGGATGAGACACAGTGGCAGGAAGCTGCAGCTTCACTCATTGGAAATGTACAAAACCGCTAAACAAGATCAAGTGATTTCCATTTACCTGTTTGGAGTCGTCAGAAATCTGCTGGGAGTTCCTGAAACAACAGATATTTCCACCGGGGAGTAAAAAAAAAAAAGCTTTCCATGCAGAGCTACATCGAGGTTTTACAGTTTTCACTGAGGACTCACGTGTATTCTTCAGAAGTTCGGGAAATGTCAAAACTCTCCTTGTCAGAATCCTGGTGTTTCTCCTTCATCTTGAACCTGACAGACATGTTGAAATACTGAAGTCAGATGCGCTGGGAGAAGCTGTTCGGATTCTGATATTTAAACAGAATCTACATTTTAAAATTAAAAGTCAGGAATGTCTTAATGTTCACACTCCTCTCTTGCAGCCTAGTTGATGAATGAGAAAAACAAATCTGAATTATGTGACTCGTAAACAGACACTGAGCTGCGTCACGAGTACAAACTGCAGCTCGTTCGATGTTTTCCAGTCTCACCAGATGAACAGAGCAGCAGTGATGATCAATCCCAGGAGGCTCAGAGCCAACAGGACGCCCAGAGCGATGACTGTAGCCTGGTTGGAGGCGTCACCTTGAGGCGTCACCTCGACGTCAAAATGAATCCCATCACCGAACAGTTTATTCAGCTCGGACATCACAGTGTCCGATTGGCTCTGAAGTTTCCTGAACAGGTGAGAACGTCAGAGAGAACAGAGTTACACCTTCATGACTTCACTGAAATAAAAAGTCAGTTCTCAGTGGACAGTTGCAGCAGATTTGAGTGAGTGCTGATACTTTTACTAATAGAGTCGGTGCACGTGGAACATTCTATAGCTGTTTCATCAGCAGCTCACCTCGACTCCGGTCTCTAACACTTTCGTTTGCTTGTTCTTGTTCTTACATGTTCTTCACATTACTGTGTGAAATACTGGTACAAAGCTCTGAACTGTGCATCTGGGCCCTGACTTCTTACAGGTGAAATAGTTTAATGAAAAGAGGCTTCTGTAGCGACCAAAACCTAGTGTAACGGATCTATACAGACAAAAACCTGAACCTTTCATAGACCCCGAGTTCAGCCTCTCACCTTTAGGTGATCAAAATGCGAATGAACCAATCAGACGTCTGAAGACATTAAATCAAAGTCTTACTCTGTGACGTCTTCGGAGGAAACGATGACGCCGTCCTGTAAAGAGATAAAGCTGACCAGCGTCTTCGCAGCAGATCTCAGCGATCTGGACTCGGTGGCTCCGCCGGTGAAGCTCGACACGTCGATGATGTTCACAGTCCAGCCCAGAACTGATCCCAAAGACCTGAAGAGAAAAAACTATAATAGACAGGAAAGAACAAACGTCTTCAGTAAATGCATCACAAGTGAAACTCGTCTTACTTCTCCAGGTCTGGGACTTTTTTCTCGACGACGTTGGCCGGAAGATTGAGGGAGATGGTCACTACGTCGCTGCTGCTCACGCTTCCCTGAACTGACACCTGGCAGCAGAGGAGACGCAGAATATTAAAGAGCAGTGAGAATGATAAAATAAATGAATGGTAGCAGCTCGTCTTTCACCATCGACAGTTCATAATAATGTGAAGAGACTGTGATTGTGACCTTTGAACCTTCATCACTGTCATGCTACCATCACAGAGTCTCCTCCTGCTTAAAAAACGTGGAACTTTTGCACATGGAGGAAAAAACAAGTTCACATTAGAGTTTGAGCGGGAAAATATTCTATCAAACTCTGTTCTTTGCACTTTTGTTAGATAAATAAATGTTAAATTAACAAATCACATATTTTATCACTTTTATTTCATTTTAGATTAAGTCCCAACTTTTCTTTTTTTAATTTATGTACGATTGTATAATGATCTTATCTATAAAACTAAATTCATTTTTAATAAGTGACTGAAGAGCTGAACGATCTATACGTTCGTTGCACTTTATTAATATTTTCTGTTTTAGTCCTGAAATTATAACAAAGTGAAATCGGTGACGGATTTATCAGTTATAACGTTGGGACGTTTTCTGAGCGGCCGACACGAGTTTTAAGTCACCTACATACAGAGTAGGATTCTTTTCTAATGCCAGTCCCACTCACCTCCACCTTGGTTGTAGCATAAAGCTCTTGAGGGTCTGTGGCCTTCACCTCTACTGCAACCGTCTGTCCGGCCAGAGCCACTGCTGACACCACGTAGACCAGACCTGAGGACGGGTCCACGTCAAAATAAGGGCTGTCTGCTGACAGACTGTAGACCAGCTGAGCCTCGTCCCCAACGTCTGGGTCTGAAGCCTGGAGACGGAGGAATGATGGGAAATAAAATCCAGCTGCTTCATGTTCATCTGTTTTAGTTCGACTGGACTCAGTTCTTAAATTATTACAATAGAAATATATCCCCAATAAACCAGGTATCTGTGGAAAGTGACAGATAGGGAAGGAACTACCTCCAAGTAGAGTTTTATTTTCTTTTTTACCCTTAATGTGCGTTTTTTTATATTTATATTAAAACACAGTCTTTACCTTAGGATATGTTATTTACTATGTTTAAAATCGAGACAGAGGTTTGATTCAAACCATCATCAAACCAGTCAAATGTATTGGAGCTTTTTTCCAGCACTGGAACATGGAACAAAAATAAAATAACAACATTAAAAAGTGTAAATTGTGACTCTGTTATTGTCTGAGGAGAGTTGACGTCATGGAACATGTTGGAAATGTCCGTGTGCAGATTGAGCTGCTTGAGATGTTTCACTCAGAATGAAAACAAGCTGCTGTGTGGATTTCAGCTCAAAGTGCAAAGTTGATCACGCTACAGGAGATCAGCGCGTCCTCTGCTCTTATCTCACACGTGCTTTTATGAGCGTTTATCAAAACTATAATAATATTTCCTGACGAGAAGCGTGATGCGTTTACCTTGATGTAGACAACGGAGGTTTTATACGGGGCGATGCTGAAGATAGAGGCCTTGTAAACCTCAGGGGGAAACTGTGGAGACTCGTTCACGTCCTCCACCTGAACTCTGACCTGAGGGAGAGAAAACCAGGTCAGAATACTGACGAGAAGTTCTGTGAAGCTCTTTAGTTTTGTCAAACCTCCATCATGAGTTTCTCTGGTTCTCAGACGGTCAAACTTTAGCTCAGTTAAAGCACTTTCTTCTTTTATCCAACACTGTAGTCGCACGTTAACTTGCTGAATATTCAGAGTCGAGCTATAAGCTCATACCACTGCTGTGGCTGATGTAGGAGGGGTCCTTGAATCCACTGCCTCCACATCCAGGAAGTACCACTCCTGCTGTTCTTTGTCCAGTGCTGTCTTAGTGAGGATGGTCCCGCTGGCGTCGATGGAGAACAGGTCAGTGCTCGTTTTCAGTGTGTAGGTGACATGATAAAGGTCACTTCCTGATGAAGCCTTGACCATCCCCACCGTCGCCCCCGTCGGCAGATTCTCAGGTAGACTGAAGTTGTAGGAAGCGCTCTGGAAGGCCACGCCCTCCACCAGGCTGGCGATCCTGAGATTCACAATGACGCTGGCTGCAACAAAGACGAGTACAGAGATTATCGACACGTCAGCAACGAGCCCAAAGACAATATTCAACATAGTCCACATTAAATGGTGTAGACGCACCCCTGCTGTCTATAAATTCAGATTCTACTAAAAATGTTTTAAATCACTAAAAGAACATTAGAACTAAACTTGTTGATGCATCTTCATGATATAATAAAACGGTAACTAAGGATATTTTTACCATAACCTGCTGTTTTCTTCACATAAGCAATCAGTAGCTGAGTAGTGTTTATCACATAAAGTGTATGATACATCTGCAATAAAACCTGCAGAGAATTTAACTGTGCAGATATTCACCTGTGATTTATTCACGTCAACATGGACTGATGAGTCCTGTCACACTGACCTGTGGTGCTCAGAGGAGTCTGACCATGATCTTTGGCCATGACTGTCATATTCACCGTGGTGTCCTTAGTGAGATCGGCAAGGTCAGAGGTCAAACTCACTTCTCCAGTCAAACTGTCTAGGGTCAAATATGGAGAACTTCCGGCAACGATGCTGCACAAGAGAAAAAATAAGAAAATAAAACCCCACTGTCATTAAATCATCGGATATCACACAACAACAGCCGAACAGACCTGTAGGTGACGGCCGAGTTGTTCCCAGCGTCCCTGTCGGTGGCGGACAGCGTCAGCAGCACCTTCCCTTTTTCAGCGTCTTTCACCAGGATGGTGCTCACGTAGCTGCTGGAGCTGAACTCAGGTCTGTTGTCGTTGACGTCGCCGAGAAGGATTCTGATGATGGTGATGTTCTGGTGCAAGATTTAATAAATAACTCACGATAAACAGGATTCTATGGTAAATGTCCATAATTTGAATGCACACATACAGTAATCCATAATATCCCTCCAGCTGTGGAGTTATTCTAAGAGGTTAGGGGGAGTCAGAAGGTGGCGTTCATGAACTGAACTGTTTATTAATCATGTTACCAAATATGTGATACAGGGAGAAAGTGACAGATGAGGGTCATTTTGACACAGTGTAGTGGTTTTCCAATAAACTTTATTAAATATTTAGAATAAAACACGTCACTAAAGCTTTTGATATCTTTTTTTTTTTTTTTTTTAAGTCTTCACTTTAAAACTGGTCCTTATTTGACTTTTTATATTTTCTCTGTCAGAAAAACATCTGACACATGTACTAGAATTTGTACTTTGTGTCACATGTTTTTCTAGGAATAATCCTCCTTGCAGAAAATAAATTCATAATATGTAGGGGAAGTATTTTCAGTTTTAAGTTGATGTTCAGCATGACTCCTAATATTAATTTATTTTACAGTATATTTAACACTTGTAAAAATGTAAAATGGCATTAAATGACACCTAATTTCCTATTTTCTCATCATACAGCATCTTTTTGTGTCTTTTTCCAGTTTTATGCAAAGTAAGAATTATAAAGTTTGTGATTCTGCTTAAAGTTATTGTAAAATTAGAAAAAAAAACAAAAAAAAAAAAAAAACAGTTTATGCTTAAGAAAAGACTCCTGTGTTTTATGTCCGTCTCTTTGCTGCAGGTGTTTCTCACCTCTCTCTGTGGGCTTCCTTTGTCGGAGGCCTTAACAACCAGGTCGTACGTTTCCCTCGTTTCCCGATCCAGCTCTCCGACAGCCAGCAGCATCCCATCCTGCAACACGGCAGGTAAACTCAGAGCTGTACGACTGACACGACACAAACTGAAACACGTTTCCACATTTTCTCTTTGTCTCACCTCTCTGAATTTGAAGAGCGGTTGGGGGGAGGCGAGGGAGATGGTGACCTCTCCGTTGGGGCCAAGATCAGCATCTGTAGGCACGATGCGAGTTAATTCATAGGGGTTTTCCTCGGTGTAGTCGCCCTCAGGGACGTCCAGGGGGTCGGGGATACTGGGGAACTGTGGAGTGTTGTCATTGTAGTCCAGGACGGTGATGTTGAGCTGAGCCGTAGCACTCTGACCGTCAGTGGCCTGATCCACTGCTACGACCTGAAAACCCCGGTGGAATTCAGGTGAGAAAACAGGTGAAGCAACAAAGGGCGATTTATCAATTTTCTGACGGTTTCAACTTACAAACAAATTATAATCTTGTAAAAGTAGAATTAAAAACAAAGCTGCTCTATTGGATTTAAATGGACTGTACAGGTGTACCTAATAAAGTGATCAGTTAGTGTTGCATTACATTACAGCGTGTTGCGCAAAATAATGTTTGTACCTGTAATTTGTAGTTGTCTTTTGTCTCTCTATCCAAGGTGACGTCCTTCCTCAGTGAGACCACACCTTGTTTGTTAATGTCAAAGGTTTCACTGCTGTAGATAAAGTAACCGTTGGAGAAGCCCCCCTAAAGCAGAAGATAACGTCGAAGGGTGTTAAATACCTGAACCTCATATTCAGAGTTAATCATCAGCCTCGGACAGCAGGTACTTGTGGGAAATTCACTATGATAAACTGTGATCCAGGAAATTATAGTTCTTCTAAATTACTATCAGTACGAAGCTGTGCCAAAGTCCAAACTGTAAGAAGGACATTAAAGCTCTGCTGTCTTATAATCCAATATAAATCTGGTCTTTGAGTCTATTAGTGGAAAGAGGTGCTGCTGTAAATCTCATTACCTTAGATTATCTGAGTATCGGTTCTGTGGGAACTGATATCAGGTTTCGCTTGTATTTGGAAGCGACCATAACGAATTCATGCCAACAGTAAATGAAGCGTATCGTTCTCCAAATGTGTTAAAAACTAAATGTAAAGCAAACTAAAGGTTCCAACAGGTAGATTTTTAGTCTTCAGTATGATAGCTATAACAAATTAAAGGTATTCATTTGTTTGATTTTATACCACGTAACTACTCTATTTAGGTCTCAGCTTTATAAGAACTAGAAAATATCACCTTGTGATTTTGTCAAATCTTAAATTCTGATCAGTTCATCAATGAGTCCAAGTGAACGTTTGTGCCAGACGTGTTTACCAGACCTTTCACCACCAGTATTAAATCAGTTTGTCCATGAGTTCAAGTGGCTGTTGGAGAAATGACAAAAATCGGACAGACCTGAGGTTAGGGTAACCTTAATCTTTGACCACCACCTTTTAATCAGTTCATCCTTGAGTCCAAGTAGATGGCAAATTTGAAGAAATTCCTTCCAGGTGTTCTGAGATATTAATGCGTTCAACAGCTGCCGGGTCACACGGACCGTGACCTTTAATTACCAAAATGTCCAACATGAAGAACTTTCTTCAAGGCGTTCCTGAAATATCGGGTTCATTCGCATGCTTGGATCCGTTGGGCGAACAAATGAAAAATGAGACAGACGGACAAACGACCTGAAATCTTCAGTTTGGCTACATCTCGTAACTCACTGCTTGTGAGCTTAAAATTAATCTTTGTAAAATGTTTAACTTGGAGCCACAGAGTGGCGGTCTACACTCATCTAATCATCAATACACAGGATATATTTAGATCCTAATTACAATAAAAAAAACTAAATGTTGAAAATAAAAACAGCTGTAATGGTGAGGAAGTAGGATACCAACAAAAGAAAGAACACAACCGTACGTAAGGGATCTGCTAAGGAACCTCATCGTTTAACACAACAGAACCAGATGATCTGTGTGCTGTAAACCACTCACTTCATCCTTGTCAGTGACCTCCAGGGTCAGGATGGATGCCCCACTGGCCAGGTTCTCAGGGACGGCCAGGTCGTATCTTTCTTTGCTGAACTCAGGCGGGTTGTTGTTCACGTCCTTCACCTTCACCACCACAGAACCGTTCCCAACCAGAGAGGGACTCCCCCCATCAGACGCCTGAACCTTCAGACTGTACTCCTTCACCTCATTGTGGTCCAGAGCCTGAACCAGTCGCAGAGTCCCGCTGGAAGAGTCCAACTCAAAAACCGCAGGATCTGATGAGGGACTTTGCTGGAAAATATTGTAGGTAACTCTCCCATTTACTCCTTCATCAGGGTCTAAAGCTGATAACGTGAGCAGGCTTTTACCCACAGACTCCGTCTCTGAGACTTCAACTTGGTACTCGGCCTCAGAGAACTTTGGGACGTTATCGTTAACGTCCGACACTTGGACCAGCAGGGTGGCTGTGGCCGACCTGGCTGGACGACCCTGATCTTCAGCCACCACCAGCAGGCTGTACTCTGCCTTGGTCTCCCTGTCAAGAGGGCCAGCCACACTTACCATCCCAGAAACAGGATCGATAAAGAACCGTCCCTCTCCTCCTCTCAGCGAGTATCGGATCTCCTTGTTGAAGCTGCTGTCTTTGTCTGTAGCTGAGACTACGGTAACATTGGATCCTACCTCTGCATCCTCTGGGACTGATTTTGTGACCGAATCAGGGGCAAAAACTGGACTATTGTCATTGACGTCAGTGACTTGAACTTCCACGACTGCAGTGTCACTGTTGACCCCGTCAGAAATGGAGATTTCCACAGAGTAGTTGTGTGGAGCTACATCAAAGTCGAGCTTCACCTTGGTGGTGAATTCACCAGTGGAGGAGATGGAGAACTTGTCGCCTTCTGTTTTAACTTCGAGAGTCACAGGAACCTCAGCTGTTGCCAGGAAGTCGACCTGAATCAATAAACAAGGAGATAATCACATTATTCACTGTCAGGTATTTGTTGTTAAATGGGCAGCAGAGCTTGGAAGTAACCATATTTAGATATGTGATGGATAAAAAGATCTGATATAATGGGATAAAGATGCACCTTTAAGATCATTGTTCCTGGGTCTCTCTCTTCTTCAATGGTGCCCCTATATGTGTTCTGTGTGAACTGTGGTTTTGAATCTGCAACAACAGCAATATCCACCTGTGTTGAGGCAGATCGGGACACTACGCCCCCTAGAGGAGAGAATAATGAGAATAATCCAGTGACAAACTGTGACAGATGCAGTAAATGATAAATTTCAGTAACAAAATATTGTTCATTACCATCTGTGGCTTTTATAAACAGCAAGAAATCCAAGTTTTTATGTGCTTCAACTGGAATAATCTTCACCAGAGTTATTGCGCCTGTGTTTTCATCAATGGAGAAATACCCATTTTGATTTCCAAAGTCAATGGAGTATTTGATCTGTCCATTCACTGCAGCATCTGGGTCTTCTGCCTCAACCTTCGAATTCCATCATAGAGAAAAACATCATCATTCATTTAAATCATTATGAGCTCATTCAGACCTTTAGCATCATTCTCTGGCAAACGACTGATTCACAAATTGTGACAAATAATTTTTGTGACATAATGTGAACTGATTTCTCCTGGTTGGATTCACTTTACAACAATAAAAAATATACCATAGGTGTGTGTTTGTCACATTTGGAGGATACATCAAACATCCCTACATAGACTCTTCACCTTCACAAGTAACATCCCTTCTGTTTGGTTGGAGTAGACTTTGCTGCTGTACTTGTTGCTAGTGAATTTAGGGCTGTTGTCGTTCTCATCCAGGAGAGTTACATTCACATTTGCCGTCGCAACATGGTTTGGTGGTTTGGTCTCTCTTGCTTCGACCTTAATAAGAGAAAAATGTCTCATGTTGTAACAAAGCTTTGTATTTATTCATCAACCATCTCAAATCAGTTCTAGCAAGTGGTTAAAAATTGATGCGGTACTAAAAACTTCTCTAAATCAGTGTAGAACATAAAAGTTATTTATTGTTCTGCCAGTGAAAAGCAGAAGTACTCATGATCATAAAACCAAACTAGTGATGTCTGTGTGAAATGTGTTTCTTTAAAGAAGCTGTAGATTTTTCTTAAGTCAAACTATTTACATGTTATATTTTCACACCACTCATGCAGGACGTGTGCATATGCACGTCCTGTCGCTGGCATGCTGGGAAACCCAGTAGCTTTGCAGCTCTCCTAAACCAAAAAGGACAGTGTACCAATATCCTTAGTTAAAAACGTAAAAGATTTAACTGCTACATCTAAGAAGTAGAATCATACTATATGTGCCCTTCTGATAAATTCTGCCTTTCTCTTCATTGTGTCAACTTATTCACTGTAATGATATAAGTAAAAATAAGAAATTTCATCTGAGGCCATTTTGAGCTTTTTGGCCAATAAACGCGTCAACATCTAAACAATGTGTTAAACTAGAATAAACCACTGACCATACAAATACAAATGATGGAAATATGTGAGCAACTGCATGTGTCCTTTCTTGATTTATTGTAAAAATATAAAATGAAGTGACTAAAAAGTCTGAAGCAATGAGTGTGAACATCAGAAAACTGTAAACACTTCAATACAAAGTCCTTTTTTTGTGCTATGTACTTGTGTTTATCTACAGTTTTAATTTTCTGTTACCTGAAATGTGATCCTCTCGTTGTCCTCTCTGTCCAGAGCTGTGGAGTTTTTCACTCTGATCGTTCCATCAGAGCTGATGGAAAAAGGAGCAGATTCTGGAATGATCTGCAGAGTTCCTACAAACCCTCCCTATAGAAAATTCATGGAATAACTGAAGAACGAACCATATGTAGTACAACACTTGTGTTATGATTACACACACACACACACACACACACACACACACACACACACACACACACACACACAATATAATACACACTCAGCCATTTTTATGTCTCAGTGGAAGCGACGCTCGGGTCCGCAAGCAAAATGTTTCGGAGTTCTCTGTCTGATCGTCCAAATTTTGTGAACGCAATATCTCAGGAATACTTTGATTGAAGTTCTTTCAAAATGGCAAAAATATCCACTTGAGCTCAGAGATGAACTGATTAGATCGGGTTGGTCAAAGGTCAAAAGTCACTGTGTCCTCACGTCCATCCCATGCAAGTTTACGCAATATCACATGAACAACTTTTGAGGTAATTGGATTCAATCTGGCACAACGTCTGTGTGACCTAATGGATGAACTGATTAGAATATATGTCTTTATCCAAACCGCAACTTTACTGGTTCTACTTATCTACCCAGTGCTGAATCCATTTAAATGTTTAACTGTTTGGAGTCTGAAATAGCAACAGTGGAAATAATGAATGTACACATGACTTATTTTAAACATTTGAACAAAACACCAATGCTGTTGTTTTTCTGTATTTTGCAAACACACTCACTTCATCCTTGTCAGTGACCTCCAGGGTCAGGATGGATGCCCCACTGGCCAGGTTCTCAGGGACGGCCACGTCGTATCTTTCTTTGCTGAACTCAGGCGGGTTGTTGTTCACGTCCTTCACCTTCACCACCACAGAACCGTTCCCAACCAGAGAGGGACTCCCCCCATCAGACGCCTGAACCTTCAGACTGTACTCCTTCACCTCATTGTGGTCCAGAGCCTGAACCAGTCGCAGAGTCCCGCTGGAAGAGTCCAACTCAAAAACCGCAGGATCTGATGAGGGACTTTGCTGGAAAATATTGTAGGTAACTCTCCCATTTACTCCTTCATCAGGGTCTAAAGCTGATAACGTGAGCAGGCTTTTACCCACAGACTCCGTCTCTGAGACTTCAACTTGGTACTCGGCCTCAGAGAACTTTGGGACGTTATCGTTAACGTCCGACACTTGGACCAGCAGGGTGGCTGTGGCCGACCTGGCTGGACGACCCTGATCTTCAGCCACCACCAGCAGGCTGTACTCTGCCTTGGTCTCCCTGTCAAGAGGGCCAGCCACACTTACCATCCCAGAAACAGGATCGATAAAGAACCGTCCCTCTCCTCCTCTCAGCGAGTATCGGATCTCCTTGTTGAAGCTGCTGTCTTTGTCTGTAGCTGAGACTACGGTAACATTGGATCCTACCTCTGCATCCTCTGGGACTGATTTTGTGACCGAATCAGGGGCAAAAACTGGACTATTGTCATTGACGTCAGTGACTTGAACTTCCACGACTGCAGTGTCACTGTTGACCCCGTCAGAAATGGAGATTTCCACAGAGTAGTTGTGTGGAGCTACATCAAAGTCGAGCTTCACCTTGGTGGTGAATTCACCAGTGGAGGAGATGGAGAACTTGTCGCCTTCTGTTTTAACTTCGAGAGTCACAGGAACCTCAGCAGTTACTGCGAGGAAGCTAACCTGAAAACATAAATCATGACCCTGTCTGATTAACAATGACAAACTAAATTAACTTGACTGAAAGTTCTGCAACAATAAAACAAAACATCTGAATATTTGGTTGAGTTATTTTAAACAAACAGACTGTGAATTTACCTTTGTAATCAAAGCCCCAGGCTCCTGCTCTTCTTCTACAGTGCCACGGTAAGTTTTTTGTAAAAACTGGGGTTTTGAGTCACCAGGAGCAAGAATGGTCACCTGTGCTGAGGAGGAGCGGGATATGGTGCCCCCTACAGGAGAGGTGGAGGAGGAACTTATATTAACTTGGTGGTACTATGCATTTTTTTAAATTTCTATTTCTGTAGTTAACTGCATGTATTTTTGAAGCGGCTGCGATTTTCAGTACGGGCCTATTCATTAGAATAATAAAGCTGCAGTTTCTGTGGTTTGTGTGTATGCAGCTGTAAAAGCCTTTCGCATTGCACCAAGGTCTCAGTGTGCTTCAACCAACCCAACTGTACCATGAATCAATCAAGTGTTTTTACTTGCTTCACATGTCCACACTCCAAATGTGTTGCTGTAATCCTATTTCATCCCGATTTCAATTTATTCAGATTTTATGTCTCATCAGTTTTTTTATAAATTGAAGACACCTCACACAGTTGGACATGTATTTAATACTGTATAACTGTTACCATGGTTGTTTGCAAGCATGAGACAGTGTGAGGCAAACCTAGGGCCTTCTCAGCTCCAGTGTTAATGTCCTCCAGACTAAGAAATGTAAAATTAGTGTAGAAGAGTTGGTGCAGCTTAAATCACCAATCTACTATATATCCAGCTGCAATAACACATTTATGATTATAGAGAATTTGATACAAAGGTGAAGGCTAACATGACTCCACTGATTGATTTGTAGTTAATTTAGCAAGTTTGAAGCCAAAAGAGAAAAAATATATTTTAACCTTAAACACAATTAGAAAATTGATGAAATTTACTATAAACATGATTAATGTTTTGTGCTACACAAAACAAAATCATTCTTCAGTTATTTATTGTTGATTGGCTGTTAGAAATCATCACATCGCAATCTGGAAAAGTGATAATTAAATTAAACTGACTGATTAGTTCTGCTAAGCAACAGCTAATGCTCATAACTCAGAGAAATGTTGTTCAGATCTACCATCTCTGGCCGTTACGTAAAGGGGAAACTCCAAAATCCTGTTTTCCACAAGGGGAATGAGTTTAGCCAGTGAGATCACTCCAGTATTTTCATCAATTGAGAAGTAGCCATCGTTGTTCCCAAAGTCAACAAAGTATGTGATTTGCCCATTTACACCAGCATCTGGATCCTCCGCCTTGACCTTTGAGTAAAATTATACAAATCATTATCTTAACACTTGTTCAAACTAAAATAAAACTATTACAAAAATATATAGCTACACGTCAAGTTCAAAACTAATCTTGGGTATGATAAAGATGAGGTGGTGGTAAAGCTCGTGTTAGATAACATGACTCATTAAGTGTATGAAGTAATAAAAGGCAGGGTATTTATAGAAGTGTTTTATCAGTGTAGCAGCACTAAGAGGAACCAGAAACTGAACCTTTCTGTCAAATTGTGCGACTGGTGCTGCTTCAATGGGCTGTAAACACAACACTGTGTGTATCATGTCCTACACACTCTACCCAGCTGCCACTCGCAGCTGGGTAGAGTGTATATATATATATATATTCTTCACATCCAGACCTGATTCTCTAGACATTGTCCACAGTTCATATGAGAAAACCGCTGTAGTGAATTTTTGCTACAAGTGACGATAACTTGATCAAATTATCAATGTTTTATTAAAATATGATATAAAATATCATGCAAATGAAGGAATGTTAATTCCTACACACATATTGTACAATTGTTTCTACTTTTCTAGAATTATTATGTAGAAAATTAAAGAAGGTTCCCTCTACTTTTGCCTTTGACAAACATAACATGTAAATTAATCTGTCATAAAGTGTTATGAGACAAAGTATATTTAAATGTATAATAAATGTTCAATACCAGTATGTTGCCTCAGTAATTCAAGAGAGGGACACAGTGGTTGTATTGTGTGGAAGCTGGAACATACAATAAAATTCGAAAGGGAGATAAGAAATACTATTAGAGATACACTGACCCACCTGGACCAGCAACATTCCCACTGTCTGATCTGCAAACACCTTTCCTTCGTACTTGCTACTGTTGAATGAAGGACTGTTGTCGTTCTCATCCAGCAAAGTAACACTGACTTGTGCACTTGTGACATTGTTGGGTGGATCCTTCTCTGTTGCTTCAATCTTATGAAAAACCAAACATCACAACACAGATTAGGCTGATTAATAAGAGTTACAGTTCCTTAACAGCAATTTGTCCATGTTAGTTAAACACATGGAGCCTTTACCAGTTTCCTTATTTTAAATAGTTCTGTTATTGTCCCAGTACTATTAAAACATGTCAGTGAGTCACGGGGTACACTGGATGACATGCTCCTTTATTGCCATGAACACACATAGTGTTATTTATTTTGACTCAGTCCCTAATAGAAATAGATCAAGTAGCTATAAAACTTGAGAACAGACCCCAGCAAACGCACTACATTCTCCCAATACATTTTAAAAGTTTTATCGTTTAATTTAAAACCAGGTTCACCTGAAACGTGAATCTTTCTGCTTTCTCTCTGTCCAGAGAAGTGGAGTTCTTCACTCTTACTGTCCCATCAGACCCAACTGAGAAAGGAGCAGATTCTGGTACAATCTGCAAAGTTCCTACAAATCCTCCCTATAAAAGAGAAGTAAGCGATTACACAAGACTCTGATTAAGTGAACATTAATTTATTTAACACATCACTGATATCTCTCACTCTTCAGTAACGGTTTCCATGTTATAAACGACAGGTTGGTTTTTCCACTTTTATGCTATAAACCAACATTACCATAACAACATAATTAGGAGTTTTGAATGACAAGCAAGATTAATAATCTCTGAGGTAAGTAAGTGGAAGTATAATCTACCTGATCTAGGTCAGTGACTGTGGCTCTGAACAAAACAGTATTAACAGGAGAGTTTTCCGGAAGTTCTATGTTGTAGTTGGACTGGTCAAACTCTGGAGCGTTATCATTCACATCCTCAACAGTGACGGACACCAAAGCATCAGCTGTCTTCAAACTGTCGTCTGTCTGAGCCGCCTGCAGAGAGAACAGCAGGGAAAAGATGTTAGACTGTTGCTGGTAGAGAGTTATTGGTTCTGTCTGTAAAAATAAATGTGACAGTATAAAACACTACATGCTCAAGAAAGAGCTGAGGACCAAAACAAGACGAGGAGCTGATGTGTGGTTTCTGCTATGAGACTCTGCCTTCATGAACTGAGCAGTACCTTGATGCTGACAGAGATCACACTGCTGTCCATCTCCTCTCTGTCGAAGGCCGTCACCACAGTCAGAGCTCCACTGCTGGAGTCAATGTTAAAGTTGCTCTGATACTTGTCTGGAGACACTGAACACACACAGTGTGAACTATTTAGTGTTTCTTTTCTACATATTTCAGTGTTTTGTCGCGAAGGTCTGAGCTGATAAGAACATTTATTTAATGTCATTTACCTGCACTGATGCTGTAAGTTAGAGCCATGTTGATTCCAGTGTCTCCGTCCTGGGCCTTTATCGCCTCCGGCTGAATGTTTTGGAAAGCCCCAGCCTGAAATGTATCATACACATGACATTTATATTCAACTTCTGCAAATTAAAATTCAAAAGTATTAGTTAAAATATAAACAAAGCACTACTGCAACTATGAAAATACAACTTTTCATGGGAAAACATATCAACCTTATTTATAGCTGTAGCACAAACTGACTATGAAGATGGTTTAGCATTGGCTGATATTGGAGATGTGAAGACCTTCATTGTCAGGGACTCACCTTATTCTCTGGAATAAAGGCTTGGTACTGGTTGTGGCTGAAATATGGATTCAAGTTATCAAAGTCTTCAATGTAAAATTGAACACCGGCTGTGTCATTTAATCCCCCATTATCCTGTAGGTAGAGATAATGCAGATTATTAATTTTCTTTACATCTAATTGTGCAACAAAAGGCTGGTAAGTGAGCCGGGGATCACTCCCTAGGAGTTTAATCACATCTCCTTTAAAACACAGAGAACCGTGCAAAGGTTTTCGATGTTTTGATTCTTCTCAAAGATACAGTTGTTGACTCACTGATCCCACCGATTAAAGTATGAAGCCAGAGAACTAAAAACTATCTTCAGACACAAGCATCGGATGATGTGACGCCCAGAGCCCTGATCTCAACAGTTAAAGTCACTGGGTTCATCCCCAATACTACACAATACTAATATAGACTTCTGTCTGCTAATCCGCTCCTGATTTATTATTTAAACTAGTCTCTAGAGACTAGTTTAAATAATAAATCAGGTTTACGCGGAATCCAGAATCAACAAGTTCGAAGTTCAACTTTTTAAACTGGGGTCAACTGTCAACTAGCCGGAGGAGCCGACGTCATTTCCGGTCGACATCTTTGTTTTCAAATAGAATAAATTAACGCGAGAAAGGAGAGATTATTTATTTTAATTAATACATTTTTACATATTTTAAATAGGCTTTTGTTTTCATCCAGATAACCTGAGGAGTCTCTAGGGTTTCAGAACATAAAGTCATAATTTGTAAGTGCTGTAAAACACCTTAGAGACTTTAGAGACGAGCTCCATGTAGCAGCTACAGCTTCTGCAATTATCCGGAGAATTAGCGCTGTGACTGCAGCGGATCCTATAACCTGAGAGGCCCACACTGGGGTTACATGCAGTCATAAACAAAAGCACCGTTTAAATCACAAATCCAAAATATCTTCAAAAAAACTGCGGGCATTTCAGCAGCAAACACCCAGCCAGTGTTAGCTACCTAGCTAGCTAAGGTAACAGTATCAACACGGCTCCTCCACAGCGTTAAACTCCTGATCACACAGTACTTATATCTACACCAGTTAACTTACAATTCTTGCCAGTTAGACTCATTTTACCTGTGCTTTTCATTTTCAGCAGGTACCTGCGACCTTCAGCTCAGGTGCTAATTGGGGTGCATTCAATAGCGCGCACGATTGTGGGACGTTTCAGCTCTCTCATACAGGAGCCGTAATTTCAGACTTGAGAGCTTCCTCTCAGCTAATTAATTAAGTATTTTTCAGGACGACGCAATATTTCTTTTTTTATTTTGTTTTTTTGTTTTGTTTTGTTTTTTTACATACGTTGTGTGTCTCTGTTTTCACCCACCTTCGCCGTCACAATGAAGTCGTATTTCTGAACTAGATTGTAGTTCAAGCGTCTCTTCAATATAAAAGCTCCTGTGTTGGTCACCATAAAGTCTTCTGAAGTGGGTTCCTTATAAATGAAAAAATACCAAGCAGGAGTCTGGATTAATATGTAAAGATTTGATCTGCTCTCAGGTTCCACAGTGCAGTGATAAACATGATGTTACATCAAGCAGTTTACTACAAATATGAGTATCTCACAAAGTTACTGAAACTAGTATTGTGTTATGGAGACACTGATTGAAACTTTTCATGGTGTTATTACCATTGAATATGTGACTCTGTTGTTTTCTGGGGTGCTGTCTGCGTCCACAGCTGTCACTTGGAGAACCTTTGAGTCTACCGTTTGGGTCTGAACGAAGAAAAGGAAAAACGATGTTCAGCCACCGTTACAAACGAATATGAATTTCTAGATGTTTCCTTCTGCACAAAGACTCCACATACTGAAATTAAGTGTAAGTCACAATTAAAACCTACATTAATAGCTGTTGGTATTATTACTATTACTTTGTACTATAGTGACTCACCTCAGAGACAGTGACGTTATAGAACTTTGACTGAAATACTGGACTGTTATCGTTGATATCATTGATTTTAAGCGTCCGCAAGTTGCCCAACTGCAAAGATAAAAATACATTTTAATATAAGTATTTTCTTGTGTAGTGTCAGTGAATTTTGAAGCTTTGTGTAGAAATCTTAGCATTTCACTCACCTTATTAGTGTCATCACATATCACAGAATAGTACAAGGTGCTGTCACTCTGTAAAACATCAAAATCAATGTTTACATTTGCAACGTTTCACTATTATTTCTCCACAAAAAACTTCATCATGCTTCTTTTTCTCCAAGAAGATATTGTATTGTTGCCATAGTAACTATTTAATATGTTTAAGGGGACTGTTTCCATATCAGATATAATGTTAATAGAAAACCTAAAAGTAAAACTATGCGTATGCATAAAGACTCACATTTGCCAGTATGTCTGCATCCAGCGGCTTCTTGGTGCGAACAGTCGCTGTGTTGTCTCCAGGTGTGAAGATCAGCTCCAGAAATTCCAGGTGAGTGGGAAAGACATAGGTCATGAGCTTCACACCCACTGCAGCGGGTATACCGTTCACCAGCTCCACATCCCCTGAGCAGTGTTAGCAGATAAACATGATAAACATCAAATCACATCTTTTATCATTTATTCAACACATAGTAATTAGATAACTTTAATTTATCAGTTTCACAACGTGTTGACTAAATGTCCAGTGGATTGTTGCGGATATATTACAATCAAAGTGTTTTTGAGGATCCACCTTCTAACCAGATGATTTGAATCATTTCTGTTTGATTAAAACATTTTTGTATCATTCTCATCCAAATGTAAATGTCTCCTTATATTCATGTGTCTTAGAAGAATTAATGTTTTCATCTAAACAAACTTAAAACAAATTAAAACCATGATGAGGATAGGTCCCTATTTATAAACGTCATGCAAGATAAATGCTTTTAAATGAAATAAAACACGGCAAAAACTCGAGATTTACCTCTGACAGTAAAACATTTTTTTCAATTTTTAACATTCAGCCTGACACAGCTGACAGTGCATTTATGTCTGTAACTTATGATGCAGGTTGTTTCCAACTCACCTGTATATCCTTCCTGCACTGCAGGTAGCTTAATTTCACTGCTCTGATCACAGTTAATGGTTGAAGTAACTGGAGAAACAGAAAAAAAACATTTGTTCACGTTGACAGATGATAGTAGATTCACCTGAATGATATAAACATTGTTTGTCACTTCATTCACCGTCGCATGTGTTCTTTTATTCATTATTATGAAATACAGTTACAGTGAAATTCCTACATATTCTACACTTCTGAGAAATTTAACTTAAATTACTGGTAAATGTACTTCCATAAAGTTCGTAAAGATTTTGTTGGTCAAGTCAATGTACAATCAATAAAATAGCAGTTTACAGGACATTATAAACACTGGCATTAAAAACCTTTTTAGTGTTTCCTTCCTGTCAATAAGTAACGTTTACTGCAGCTGGTAACTCCTCTGCTCCTCTTCCTTCATTGTACTGAACCACTAACGTTTCTCACAGTGTACGTAACAGATTCACATGAATCAGAAATGTCGTATCTCTGCAGCAGCTTCATGACATGCAGACTTACTACCGCCTACACTTCAAACTATGTCCAAAGAGTTTCACAAACATACCGTGAACTCATCTGTCTGTCTGTGAACCAGCTGATTCGTTTTAACATAAGACTCTGAAGATGTTAAATGTGCGGCCTAAAAACCAACATCTCAAGCAAAAGGCAAGAATGGCATCACTTACTGCAGCTACCAGTCTGGATTCACTCCAAATAGAAGTTTAATATTGTTTGTTTCAACAACATTCATGGATGATTTAAAAGCTCGACACAATTAAACAAGAAACTGTCTGGATGGAAACATCTAATTTGTAACACAAACAGAAATCTACTGACTCATCCGCAGCACAGAGAATCCTTTTTCCCTTCTGGCCACACTTACCTAAAGGATCTCCACTGACGGCACACACACAAACAGCAACAACAACTAGGAGAGGGCCCCAAAACGACCTGCCGGGATCCATCTCGGCTCAGCTGTGGTTTCCCTAAACCTGAAAGCAGACTGTAGCTGATCACCTGTATAACAGGTGATTAGAAGAGTCCAGAGTTTACCTCGCCCTCCTTCCCAGCAATCGTGTTTTATGGCAGGTTGTAAACTGTTCCAGCTTTAACTGGTTGGGCTTGGTACCAAAGATCAGGACTGAAGTCTGAGTTTCATTTCCCCTGAAACGACAGAAGAATTGTCTCTTAACTTCACAGGGGGTCGTGTTTGGACTAACTGCAGCTTTCAGTAAAGTTTAGGCCTCAACTGTGGCACACATTTTAGAAATATTTGAACAATTACCCAGTAATTGTTTAGTAATTTAAATAAGTGCAGTTATTATACTATTTTAACTAGTGTTACTATTTTAAATCGGGTTATTTCCCCAAAAGTTTAAATTACAAGCATGTAGTATAAAAAAAGTTTACATTTTTAATGTCATCACCTGGAAATTTGAGGACATGATTAAAACAGAGGCGGAGACCGTTTCTCCTCTTCTGCTGGTTTTTATGATGGAGGATCATGAACTGTTTGGTGCAGGAGCACCACCAACAGCATGACTCCCACACAGCAGGACTCCCACTAACAAACATCAATCACACCAAACTAATCTAGAAACACTGCAACAGTAAATTGTGGTTCACAGCTGAGCTGACGAGATCCGCAGAAACACTGACATGAAGGAATATAAGTTGACTGAAGCTGTGAACGAGGCCAAACACGACTTCAGGATCAGCTCTTTTCTCTTCTGTTTCCTCAGATTATTTGATGTGAAGTCCTGGACAAAGACTCAACGTCATTTTAACAGCACAGTTGAATTTAGTCATCAAGTGTTGGACGCTCAGAGTGAAATATAACATACTATAGAGGATTAAAGGTGAAACCACTTTACTAATTCAGGGGGCACCCAGAGTTGAACTTGGGACCTGTTGATCCGTAGTCAAAAGCTCCACCACGGAGCTACACCCCCTGACACCTGCATAAATAACTAGTTGGTGTCGATCATTTGAATCATTGCATCTGCAGATAAAACACGTGTACACACAACAGAAATGAAAGACACGTACTACATGTTTATGATGCTGTGGAAATAAATTCATAATGTGAAGATGAAAATAAACTAATAAATCTATTAAATGTATGTTAAGTAGCTCAGATAGACTGAAATATCAAAATGGAGGGGGGTGGGGGGGGGGGGCACTAATAATAATAAACATTAAACTTTCATATTAAGGCAGGGAACACAAATTATGGTCCGCGAGTTTGAGACCCCTGATCAAAGTATCAAAAGTACATGACTTGCAGTGATGAATAATAACATTTAAGTTATATTAGCTATTTTATAACATATGGCCACATGTGTTTAATATTAAATTTTTAATAAACGTGAGTGATGCACGAGTAGAGAACGAGTCTTTAGTTGAAGGAAGTGGCTCTGAAAAGAGCCTTTGTGCTGGTTGGTGTGGAGCGGAGTCCTTAAGCTCTCTCTCCGCGGATGCGTCGGGCCAGCTGGATGTCTTTGGGCATGATGGTGACCCTCTTGGCGTGGATGGCGCACAGGTTGGTGTCCTCGAAGAGCCCCACCAGGTAAGCCTCGCTGGCCTCCTGCAGAGCCATGACGGCCGAGCTCTGGAAGCGCAGGTCGGTCTTGAAGTCCTGAGCGATCTCCCTGACCAGGCGCTGGAAGGGCAGCTTGCGGATCAGCAGCTCGGTGGATTTCTGGTAGCGACGGATCTCTCGGAGAGCCACGGTACCGGGCCTGTAACGGTGGGGCTTCTTGACTCCGCCGGTGGCCGGGGCGCTCTTACGGGCAGCCTTGGTGGCCAGCTGCTTCCTGGGAGCTTTGCCTCCGGTGGATTTACGGGCGGTCTGCTTGGTTCGGGCCATTTCTTCGACTGTTTGCTCTGAACAAGACAAATGTGGAGCAGAGAGCGAAGAGCCGCTGCTCTTAAACCGGGGGAGCAGCTGGGACACGGTGACGCTGCAGCTCAGCTCCGCCTGGAGGAGCGAGTCCCGCCTGAATCTCCGCTGCTTATTGGACAAGAGACTTTTGAAAATGTCCCCAACACCAGGAGCGGGCCGCCCTCTGCTGCTGGTTGGTCTGACGGGAACCGGGCCGCCCTCTGCTGCTGGTTGGTCTGGCAGGAACCGTCCGGGTCCCGCGCTCTGCGGGGACGTATAAAGGAGGCTTTGGTCTGTTGGAGCCACATTTTCTCAGAACAACGTCTGTAGAAAAAGACCCAAGTCAACATGTCAGGCCGCGGAAAGACCGGTGGAAAAGCCAGAGCGAAGGCCAAGACCCGCTCGTCCAGAGCCGGACTCCAGTTCCCCGTGGGTCGTGTCCACAGGCTGCTGCGTAAAGGCAACTACGCGGAGCGCGTCGGTGCCGGAGCTCCCGTGTACCTGGCGGCTGTCCTGGAGTATCTGACCGCTGAGATCCTGGAGCTGGCTGGAAACGCTGCCCGCGACAACAAGAAGACCAGGATCATCCCCCGTCACCTGCAGCTGGCTGTCCGCAACGACGAGGAGCTCAACAAGCTGCTGGGCGGAGTCACCATCGCTCAGGGCGGCGTGCTGCCCAACATCCAGGCGGTGCTGCTGCCCAAGAAGACCGAGAAACCCGCCGGCAAGGCCAAGTAAACCGGGACCGGCTCCGACCACCAACACAAAGGCTCTTTTCAGAGCCACACACTCTGATAAAGAGCTCTGATCCTCATACTCTTATTCTCTTTCCATCCTAAACCTAATTGAACGGAACATAATTACTTAGTTAACTATAACAATCATTTCAACTCTGCTTCAATGAGAAATATTAACATTCATTTTCTTTCACTGTGTTCAACATAGTTTAATTAATCCTATTTAACTATAGTGGCCGTGCACATTAAAGGAGCATTGATGTTAAATTCCTGCTTTATTCATCTTTCTGTGTTTGAAGCCACTGAAACCTGCAGGTTCTGTGAATTAGTTCTGATGTTCTGTTCATGTTCACAGCTCAGTTTCTTCTTATTTCCTCAGGATTCTGATTTGTTACCTGGGTTTTGTGTGAAGTGGCCACATTCTGCTTAATTCAAGTTGTATATTTTATTCTGGGAGCTATACTCATGGATGAGTTGCACCTGCTCTAACACAAGAAGCTTCAACTCCAGTGTCCATCACATACTGGAAGAGAGACTGAGCTACAGTTTGTTGAATGTTGGTTTGAACAATGTCGGACTCTCTAAGTGGTGTCCCACAAACAACGTGGGCTACAGAGACTAAACCTGGACTGATTAGAAGAAACGGCATCCATCCCACTTTAGATGGTTCGTCTCTACTCTCTAGAAATATGACAGTTTATTAGACGACCTAAACCCTGACATGTCAGAGTGGAGCCCAGGACGCAGAGACGCAGTCTTACACACCTCTCTGCAGCTTCCTCACAGCCGTCACCCCCCAAAAACTACTATAACCCTATAGAGACAGTGTCTGCTCCCCGAGTACCTAAATTATTTATATCAAGAACCAACAAGAGGAGTTATTCATAAAAACCTAATACAAATAAAGAACAAAATAAAAATAAAACAATCAAATCCCTGTTAGTAAATGATTTGATAATTGACCATCAAATAGACTTATTCTGTCTTACTGAAACCTGGCTGCAGCAGGATGAATATGTCTCTCTGAATGAGTCGACCCCCTCAAGTCATGTTAATTATCATGTTCCTAGAAGCACAGGTCGGGGTGGAGGAGTAGCAGCAATCTTCCACTCAAGTTTATTAATCAACCCCAGACCTAAACATAGTTTTAATTCATTTGAGAGCCTCACTCTTAGCCTCTCTGATCCTGACTGGAAAAATCAAAAACCAGTCCTGTTTGTTATTGTGTACCGTCCTCCTGTCCCTTACTCTGAGTTTTTAACTGAATTCTCAGAGTTTCTATCTGATTTAGTTCTTAGTGCAGATAAAGTCATTATAGTGGGTGACTTTATTATCCATGTAGATGTTGATGATAACTGCCTCAACACTGACTTTAATTCACTATTAGACTCTAAATGTAAATAAACCCACTCACTGTTTTAATCACACCCTTGATCTTCTTCTGACATACGGTGTGGAAATTGATCAGTTAATAGTTTTAGAGAAAAAATGGACCAGATCCTCCCTGCATACGGCATGATCTCATTTGATGTTTCATTAAAACCAGATGAGATCAAACAGCTTAATAAAGTTGAGCAATGTGTAAAGGATATACGAGACTGGATGCTTATTAACTTCCTTCTGCTTAATCCTGATAAGACAGAACTACTAGTCATAGGATCACATGGAGCTAGAAGCAAGATTTTAGATCACGCCGTAACTCTAGATGTGGCCTTTCTGTTACATCTAGTGCAACAGTAAAAGACTTTGGTGTGATTCTAGATTACAGTGTAGAGGAGACAGGGAGTGATAAGAGTTGATAAAAGGAAGGTGAGACTGAAACAGGAAGAGAAAAATTAGAGTTTTTAATCCACAATGAACAGACTCCTTTCTGTTCATATTACCCACTGAACTAAACCAGTGTCTGATATGTTCAGAAACTGTGGCTGTTATTAAAAGTGCCAATGTCAAACTGCTTTATGAGACAAAAAACAAAGGTTTTGAACACACACAATCTGAAGCGCAATCACAGAAAGTTTCTAGTCTCAGAGCCCATATGACCAGTCCACCAGGATCTGGAGCACATGCTCAGTTCGAGTCACATAACAATAAATTTGTCAAAAGGTTTCTGAATTGTACTGAATTAATTTGATTTGACAGTCAAGTATTGATTACAGCAGGCTATTTGATAATATACATATATATAATTTATAATATATTTAAATATTTAGACATTATAATCTTCTGGACCTTTGCTTCCAAATATATTGCGTAACTGGACCTCTTTAGATTTTTGTTTAATACCCCTGCTCTAAAGCTTTCTATCTGTTGCCTTCTCAGGGAGTTTTTCTTGCCACCGTCGCCCTCGGCTTGCTCATCAGGGACAATCTGATTTTATGATTCATACGCATTATGTTAAACTTCCATAGTTTCTTTGGTTGTGTAAAGCTGCTTTGTGACAATGTCAACTGTAAATAGCGCTCTACAAATAAAATTGAATTGAATCATATGTACAAAACACTAGATTCATTTGTAAGACCACACTCGTACTTAGACTGCTTCCTCCCGGTAGATCATTCTGAATTAATTTCAGTAATTAATTTATCTAAACCATCGACATGTCTCTTAGACCCCGTCCCAACTAGACTGCTCAAAGATGTTTTAAATACTAACCCTAACCCAATCTATCCTTACAATTAGGCTACGCTCCTCAGGCTTTTAAGGTTGCTGTAGTCAAACCCCTACTCAAAAGGTCTACTCTGGACTCAGGGGTTTTAATCAATTATAGACCAGTATCCAATCTGAACCACAGAATGCAGCTTTTATCTCAAACCAGAGAAACACTTCATGAACCAGTCATACGTGCTACAGCCGGCTCACCAGGCCTGGAACTGTGGTGTTTGAAAAATTAATATCTTCTAATGTGTTTAATTCTTCATATATTCGTGTGGAATTAGTGGAATCAAGTCTGATTGTGTGCAGATGTTTTTATTTTTATTTTTATCACAGGAAAGTTTCAGTTTCTAATTGTTTTCAGTCCTGAGATGAAGTCTGACTGAACTCCACCATGATCCTCATCAGTGTGTTTGCTGCGACCAGAACATCTTCACTTCACTACAACAGGATCATCAGCAGACGGTTCGTTTCACTTTCAGTCCCCGAACAAACATGTGGAGCAGCGGAGGAACCGGTTCTGGTGGATTCTGGATCCGTTTGACACCATTTTTTGAGAGAAATGAGCAGAGGAGCGCTCGTCACGACGCGGAACACGGGGACGTTTGGAGGCTTCACCGACAAAATGCAGCGAACTTCAGACTCGACACGAGCCGAATATGAAGACCCGCATGTCCGCTGTCAGCTCCGCTCACTTTCCGCCCTCGTGTCCGCTCCCACGGGGCTTTTTCTGGGTTTGATCGGTGCAGAGAAAACACAGAGTCCCGGTGTTCACAGCGCACCGAGGAGCCCCGGAGCGGCTGAGTCTCCACGGTCCTCATGCTGTGTTTAAGTGCCGCCTCCTGCTCCGGGATTCTCCACACTCCAAGTGAAACGACTCGCAGACAAAATGGCAGAAGAAGCTCCAGCTGCAGCTCCGGCCGCCGCTCCGGCCAAAGCCGCCAAGAAGAAGGCCACCAAGCCCAAGAAGGCTGGTCCCAGCCTCGGGGAGCTGATCGTTAAGGCCGTGTCCGCGTCCAAGGAGCGGAGCGGCGTGTCTGCTTCCGCCCTCAAGAAGGCTCTGGCTGCCGGAGGCTACGACGTGGACAAGAACAGAGCCCGCGTCAAGACCGCCATCAAGAGCCTGGTGCTGAAGGGGACTCTGCTCCAGACCAAGGGCGTCGGAGCCTCCGGCTCCTTCAAGATCAACAAGAAGGCGGACACCAAGCCCAAGAAGCCGGCACGCAAACCCGCCGCCGCCGCCGCTCCTAAAGCCAAGAAGCCCGCCGCCAAGAAACCGGCCAAAGCCGCCGCCGCTAAGAAGACCAAAGCTGCGGCAGCGAAGAAGCCGGCAGCCGCCAGCAAGTCCCCGAAGAAGGTCAAGAAACCCGCAGCGGCCAAGAAACCCAAAGCCAAGAGCCCCAAGAAGCCCACCAAGAGCCCCAAGAAGGCCGCCAAAAAGGCCCCCGCTGCCCCCAAGAAGGCTCCTGCTGCTGCTGCCAAGAAAGCTCCGCTCAAGAAGACTGCGGCCAAACCCAAAGTCAAGAAGACGGCAGCCAAGAAGAAGTGAGCTCCATCAGCCGGACGCAGCTCCGACTCACTAAAGGCTCTTTTCAGAGCCACACACTCCTTCTCTAAAGACGCTCTATTCTCTCTTCACACACTTGACCTTCGCTCATTTACTCCAACATTAACACACGTCATCTTTCTCACACAGTAAAAACATTTCATCACAATTTACACCTCGTATCTCTCGTCCTGCAAACTACTGCTTCCTGGCCCGTTCTGCTCTTACTCACGTTTCCTTCCTGGGGGATTCATCCTTCAGTCATATTTATCAAATAACCACTGATGGAACTCCTCGTTTGTGAACAACAACTTTCAAATCTGGTCTGGAGACAACTCCTTGTCAGTTGGAACCTTTCCAAACAGTCCTGTCCTCAGTTCTCTGGGGTCTTGTTCATAGATTAAATTGGGCCAAAGTAAGAAAAGGACAAAACAAGTCACATCAACCCTCACAACCAGGTTTAGAAATCATTCTTCTAAATCCAGTCTTTTTACTGCTGACAAAATTAAAATATCTCCTATGACACGTCTCCAAATATCACAAGCACAGGATTTCAGGACATATCCACCTTTTTAAAGCAAAGTTCAAAATCCATCAAAACAACCTGATCTGGATGGATTCTTATTTCTCTTTTTTCTCTTCACATGAACACATGCTTATGTACATTTATTATAATGTGTACATTATTTTCTTTGAGACTTTAATAAAGAATTATTTAAAATGCAAACATGACATTTCTACGCTTTTGAACGTTCCAGTGAGAATTGTTAGGGCCGTTTAATCCGGAAGAGGAAAAAACACAACATGAGAGGACTGACTCTAAAAACCACCACCACTCTTTTCACAGTCACACACTTCACCTAAAGAACTATAGCTGAATATCCAGATATGGAATCAAGAATTTTGATGATGACAAGTCAAGTCATTTTTCTTACTTTTTTGTTTTCTGCACCAAACGAAAAGAGTTTTTTTTTAAAATCATTTCTTCAGTTTTTAAAAATGTACACGTAACCTAAAGATATTTTGATGCATCTTTCTCTTAATGCGACACAAAATACGTTTTAGAGCCTTATTCACAGACATGGACCTAGTTATTGAACTAAAAGGTTCATGAAAAGTCTGAAATTACTTTTTAGTCGTGGTTCAAAAGAAGGATTTATAAAATCAAACTAATGTTCAGGCCATTATGAACGAATGAAAACTCAAAAAGCAATTCCTACATTTCCTGAATTTAATAATGTTTTATTCTTAATTACTTTTATCAGTTTTTTTTTTTCCTGTTTTACATTTGCATATTTTACAGCTTGACTGATTTTGATGAGCTGCTGGAGACGTGGACAATTATGGAAAAGGAGATGTATGATGATAATAAATCAAACTGTAATAGACAGTAACACAGTCTGCAGACAAGTAAGAAGAAGAACAGCAGCTGTCCTGGTTGTTCTTGGACATCTGACTGCTCACCCTGCACTTTTAGCCCTGATATTGTTTTTGTAATGATAAATGTACTTTTCATCATCATCGTTGATGTTGTTCTAATTGTTGTGATAAGTTTCAGTATTTCTCCTTCAGTGTATTGAGCTTCGAACGTCACCTGTTGTAAGAAGCATCATAACGTGTGTACGTTTAAATGAAGCTTCAGTGTGAGAAGAAGATTTGGATTAAACCATCAAATGAGAAGTAGAGTGAGTGAGTGTAACTGTTCGTGTTTCCTAACGAGCGTTGGTGACAGTGAAGGAACGTTTGTTGTTAGATGAGGTGTTTGGCTCTGAAAAGAGCCTTTGTGTTGATGCTGGAGCTGCAGCAGCAGTTTACTTGGAGCTGGTGTACTTGGTGACGGCCTTGGTTCCCTCGGACACGGCGTGCTTGGCCAGCTCACCGGGCAGCAGGAGGCGGACCGCGGTCTGGATCTCCCTGGAGGTGATGGTGGAGCGCTTGTTGTAGTGCGCCAGGCGGGAGGCCTCCCCGGCGATCCGCTCGAAGATGTCGCTGACGAACGAGTTCATGATGCCCATGGCCTTGGACGAGATGCCGGTGTCGGGGTGGACCTGCTTCAGGACCTTGTACACGTAGATGGCGTAGCTCTCCTTCCTGGTCCTCCTCTTCTTCTTGCCGCTCTTGGTGACGCTCTTAGAGACGGCTTTCTTGGAGCCCTTCTTCGGTGCTTTCACTGGATCAGGCATCTTGGTTCCTCGGCAGATTCTTCCACGGATGAAGTCAGTAACGCCGTGACGGTGGATTTATAGTCGCTTCATGCAAATACGACTGTGCTGTCGCTCTCACACGATTGGCTGTGCACAGCATGCGACTGAGCATGCGCCAGACAGACACCACAGTTCAATGAGAAGTAAATAAATAAAACGTTTCTCAAATTTAATTAATTGATTCATTTCATTGAGTTGATTCATGTTTAACTTCTCTGATGTCTTTGGACTTCACACAATAGTATCTTACAGGACACATATTATGAAAAATATATCATTTATATTTACTCATTTGATCTGTAAAGAGAAGCAAATATTTGACATTATACAAGAGTTTATATATATATATATATATATATATATATATATATATATATATATATATATATATATATATATATATACACACTATATACTATATATATATATATATATATATATATATAGTTGCAGAAAATCGTCATCCACCAGTACATATTCGATTTGGCCTTATTTCCTATTAACCCTTAAGAGAGGAACCACTTTATATGAACTGATGCTGTCCAAACTCATCAACATCAAGTTCTCCAGAGAACTACAGGAGGTTCTTTCCGCCTTTGTCCACTAAACTGTGTAAATCCTTTCTCCTTTTGTAACGAGGTGGGGAACTGACATTTGTTGTCATTCAAGCCTGAACTATAATTAATGAGCCATTTTCATCCATCTTACAGATTGTGTATATACGTCACTCAGAGTTTCTGTACTTGTGTTTTTCAGTTTTGGGCTTTTTTGTTGAGTTGAGACCAGGTGTTGTATAATATGTTATAAAGTTAAAGTGAGTCTATTGATAATTCTATACAGAATGGAAGGAACAAATTAAAGGAAGCAACTCTCCAGATGAGGTGGTGGCTCTGAAGCCTGCTCTTGAAGATGTTAGCATCAATGAGCTATAGCTTAAGAGCAATTGAGCACGGCGTCAGTGAGGATATGTAAAAGAATGTTGGCCGTTCACATCTTGAAATTCCAAGAACAGCACTGAAGACTTTAGGGCTGTCTGACATAAAAATCAGAAGTATTGCTGGCATATATTCTGATGGACCTGATGGTGCAGGAGTACACTGTCCGCACAGGAACACGATGCTGGCCAGTCGTCATGTTTTATAACATGATTGATATGGCAGCACTAAATGCATGTGCTGTATCAAGCATACACTGGGAGGCAGGAGAGACGGGTAGAAACAATTGCTTCGGCAACAACCTTCTGTACCTAACCCTGGAAAAAGAAGCATGTGTCAGGTAGTGGTGGGCAAATGAAGACTCATGAAGCACTTTGAGGTTTTCCTAACTACTGTGTTGAAAAACGTTCAAAGCTTCAAGACCTCAGTGACGGTGGCGTCTGGTGGACAACTGAAGAATAGCAACCTCTAAAGGGCACGACTGAAGCTCTGTTTCAATCCCATGACAGCAATAAAAGTTCACAAAAGTCTGTGTGGTCATTCAAGTGTTTTGTTCATTCAAATAATAATTAATTAGTCATTACAATAAAGTATGCAGATGCTCTCTCCCATTCTCTAAAACACATTCCAGATTAACCCAAAGAATCAATGCAAATTATATTATGGGTTAAAGGTTGGTTAAGGGTTTATTATCTCTAACAGGATTAGAGATCCTTCCTACTTTGTAAATGATCAGTGTTTGAATTCAGAAACATTGAATCATTTTTTGTGTGAAGTGTTTTTACTGAAAACCTTTAAAGATAATGGTTTGTCAGTTGAGGACTTGTATGGTTGATTTGAAATGATTATTTACAGAAGCAGACACGTTAGTTGTCTTCACAGGTTGTTATTGAGAAATATAATTTTTTCTACTGTTGCAGGTTTCAGGCGGCTCACGCCTGACACGCAAGTGTCGCAGTGTCAAAATGATCCCAAACTTTAGAACGTGACTTATTGGTGGTACTCGCCATCAAACTTGCCAAGATACTCTCACTGTCCAAATCTCTGTCTCCTCACAACCTCATTTGAAGGATAATGATGCATCTTAAATAGCTGGTCTGTAAAACCTGTCAAGTCGTCATTGACTTGGTGCATTGAAACACTATGAGCCAATAAAAAGCTTCAAAACATTTTGAAGGAATGAAGCGCGAACCGAAACAGCACGTGACACTGGTGTTTCGATTCAAGCTCTGACACGGTGATTCGAATCACTGCGCTTCACGAAGAGTGACACAACCTCGAAGCCTCCGTATCATTTGCCCATCACTAGTGTCAGGTCAAACATCAGTGCAAGAACAATCATGCCACTGTGCGGTGTGTTGACTGCTACAGATACACATGTGGCTAATGCAGAAGGGAGATGCCATGGCAGTGCCAAGATTGTGAGTTATTGCTGAAATGTACTTACTTTTTATTATTATTTGCAAATATGTGTAAGAATGTTCTTGTTTTTTTTACTATTTTTATCAATAAGTCTCAGTAACAAAGGAAAAACCCATGTGTGTTGATCTCTCCCTAAAATGTGTAATGATACAGTGGAGTCATGAGACTGAAGAGACAGGAACAGCTGTGCGTCGTCAGCATAGCAATGACAGGAAAAACCGTCAGCAGTGACTTCTCCTAGATTAGTTCCTTTTGACCTGGGTCATATTTTTGGTTTTGTGGGACGTTAGCATAGTTTTCATGCCGTGCCCTGTCTGTACAGACAGCTCTTTGGAGATAAGCTGACATTTTACCTTCAATTTACATGAAAAGTTAATTCACATGAAAAAGCTATTAAAATAAAGTAATTAACAAAAGAAATAAAACATGATAAACTGATGAAAACTGAGCAAAATGATCCCAAACTGGAAAAAAGGTTCTTTTTCTAGATGCTTCCATAACATCACACAAAAACGAGGTTTTTGATGCAGCAGCTACATCACGTGATTGTTCTTAAAGTCTAGTTTGACCCTTCACTACTAAATTGTTCCTGAAAATCGGTTACTCAGCTATTTTTTCCGAGCCTCACTCACTTTCTCCCCATAATAATAAAAAAAATCGACGTGTCAGCCACAATACAAACACTATTTTGATGCTTTAATGAATCTAATTAATGACTGAAAGGACATCCTAAAATATGTTTTGGGCATTTTCACAAAGACCCTCTTAAAACACTGCTGCAGTATTGAGTTGTGTATTTTTGTCAAAACAATTGATGGAAGACGAAACAAATAATCAACATGATAGATGGTTTGTTTGCACATTTATTTTGATGTTTAAATTTAAATGATGGTACTGTACTTGTAAAAAAAAAGTGTAAAGCAGGTTAAAGAGCAGTGGACCATAATAAAGAAAGTGACTTGTTAAATTTGATGTCGTAGATAAATGAATATAAACTATATAAAAGAAACTTGTTCTTTATCAGAGTGTGTGGCTCTGAAAAGAGCCTTTGTGCTGGTGGTCGGAGCCGGTCCCGGTTCACTTGGCCTTGCCGGCGGGTTTCTCGGTCTTCTTGGGCAGCAGCACCGCCTGGATGTTGGGCAGCACGCCGCCCTGAGCGATGGTGACTCCGCCCAGCAGCTTGTTGAGCTCCTCGTCGTTGCGGACAGCCAGCTGCAGGTGACGGGGGATGATCCTGGTCTTCTTGTTGTCGCGGGCAGCGTTTCCAGCCAGCTCCAGGATCTCAGCGGTCAGATACTCCAGGACAGCCGCCAGGTACACGGGAGCTCCGGCGCCGACGCGCTCCGCGTAGTTGCCTTTACGCAGCAGCCTGTGGACACGACCCACGGGGAACTGGAGTCCGGCTCTGGACGAGCGGGTCTTGGCCTTCGCTCTGGCTTTTCCACCGGTCTTTCCGCGGCCTGACATGTTGACTTGGGTCTTTTTCTACAGACGTTGTTCTGAGAAAATGTGGCTCCAACAGACCAAAGCCTCCTTTATACGTCCCCGCAGAGCGCGGGACCCGGACGGTCCCCGTCAGACCAACCAGCAGCAGAGGGCGGCCCGCTCCGGTTCCCGTCAGACCAACCAGCAGCAGAGGGCGGCCCGGTCCCCGTCAGACCAACCAGCAGCAGAGGGCGGCCCGCTCCGGTCCCCGTCAGACCAACCAGCAGCAGAGGGCGGCCCGCTCCGGGTGTTGGGGACATTTTCAAAAGTCTCTTGTCCAATAAGCAGCGGAGATTCAGGCGGGACTCGCTCCTCCAGGCGGAGCTGAGCTGCAGCGTCACCGTGTCCCAGCTGCTCCCCCGGTTTAAGAGCAGCGGCTCTCCGCTCTCTGCTCCACATTTGTCTTGTTCAGAGCAAACAGTCGAAGAAATGGCCCGAACCAAGCAGACCGCCCGTAAATCCACCGGAGGCAAAGCTCCCAGGAAGCAGCTGGCCACCAAGGCTGCCCGTAAGAGCGCCCCGGCCACCGGCGGAGTCAAGAAGCCCCACCGTTACAGGCCCGGTACCGTGGCTCTCCGAGAGATCCGTCGCTACCAGAAATCCACCGAGCTGCTGATCCGCAAGCTGCCCTTCCAGCGCCTGGTCAGGGAGATCGCTCAGGACTTCAAGACCGACCTGCGCTTCCAGAGCTCGGCCGTCATGGCTCTGCAGGAGGCCAGCGAGGCTTACCTGGTGGGGCTCTTCGAGGACACCAACCTGTGCGCCATCCACGCCAAGAGGGTCACCATCATGCCCAAAGACATCCAGCTGGCCCGACGCATCCGCGGAGAGAGAGCTTAAGGACTCCGCTCCACACCAACCAGCACAAAGGCTCTTTTCAGAGCCACTTCCTTCAACTAAAGACTCGTCCTCTACTGCTGTTGCTTCCCATGCAAAATGAAATAAACAGATAATTACAATAGTTACAACAGATTTTTATTATTATTTTTTTTATTAAGTTGATAAAGAGGCACAAACTTTATGAGTATTTTTAAAAAAGTCAAACGTGGCTTCAGGAAGTTACCTAATTAATTTAGAACTGACTTGTACTTAAACTACAACGAAAAGTGAACGTTCAAGAAATTTAAAAGTGTAAACAAATAAAATAGTTAAAATAAATGACAATTTTCTAGGGTCCTGTTGGATGTTTGACTGTTCTATCAAGCTGAGGATCTTTTTTTTTTTTTTTTTATTATTCAATCATATTATTGTTGTATTTTATTCATGCAAGCGACAGGACTCTATAACATTTGTCAGTTGATCCAACATTTTGTTCCAGAAGATAATCTCTCTGCGTTTAATGGATGTACAGGAAACAACTTTGAGGTTTTTCTAACAACTGTGTTGAAAAACGTTCAAAGCTTCAAGACCTCAGTGACGGTGACGTCTGGTGGACAACTGAAGAATAGCAACCTCTAAAGGGCACGACTGAAGCTCTGGCACTGTTTCAATCCAAAGACAGCAATAAAAGTTCACAAAAGTCTGTGTGGTCATTTTAATGTTTTGTTCATTCAAATTATGATTATGCAGTCATTACAATCTCTCCTATACTCTACAACACATTCCAGATAAACCCAAAGAATCAATGCAAATTATATTATGGGTTAAATGTTGGTTAAAGGTTTATTTAAAGCTCTGACCTTTAGAGTCCCTAACAGGTTCAGAGATCCTTCCTACTTTGCAAATGATCAGTGTTTGAATTCAGAAACATTGCATCTTTTTTGTGTTTTTATAGAAAACCTTTAAAGATAATGGTTTGTCAGTTGAGGACTTGTATGGTTGATTTGAAATGGTTATTTACAGAAGCAGACACGTTAGTTGTCTTCACAGGTTTTTATTGAGGAATATAATTTTTTCTACTGTCGCAGGCTTCAGTCGGCTCCTCTTCTGGCTGACCAGCTCCCCAGCCGTGGAAAATATCCTTTCACAGGGTTTTCTGGACACTGTGTGGAAGACAGGTTGCTATATGAATATGATACACAACATCTACAATAAATAGACACATACATATATACAGTACATATACGTTCATATTTAGCTTACTGTCAGGATTTCCAGTGTTGACAGGTTCACTGGTTTGCTGGATATGATTGTCATCATGCCTGGCATGCAAGTGTCGCAGCATGGATGATGTGATGTTGCTGTAAGACAAATCTTGTGTGCAGAGCAAACACCACAACTACAAGCAATTGTAGTCTTGAGACCCATTTAAAAATTAAAAATACAGTTCAATTATGGAAACATAAAATGTCTGCCATAAACTGCATTATACCTTATTTGGTGGTATGAGATCAAAATGATCCCAAACTTTAGAACGTGACTTATTGGTGGTACTCACCATGAATCTTGCCAAAATACTCTCACTGTCCAAATCTGGTCCAGGTGTTTTATTTGGTTTATCTGTGACGGCAGCATTGATTTCTACAATTTATGATGTATCTTCTCCTGTTTTACTAGAGAAGACATATTAATTACTTTTCATTTGATCCAGTCTCAAACATTTTCACTATCTTACCAGTGTTGTCTGAAGCTTCACTTTTTGGTGATGAATCTGTTGCCAGTTCATTAGAACACATTATAGACTCAAACTTTTTCACACACACAAAAACAAGTTTTAATTTATCAAAAACTGGTTTATCTGTGCAACTTGGTTGTACTTCAGAAAAGCAGTGTGACAGAGCAGAGTTGAAATAGAGTTTAACTAAAAAAACAATATTTATAAATTCCCATGAAACAATAGAGAAAACAGAACATATTGTAGCGGCCCAGAGATAGATAGATGTTCTTTGGGGTTTGATGCGGCTGTTTCAGTTGCTGCTGTTATGTGTTGTGTGGTTCTTTTGGTTGGTTCTTTTATTGTGTAGTGTAGTGACGTCAGGTGCACTTCTGAGGGAAGAGGGGAGAGGGGACCCGGGAGAAAGAGGTGGGAGACAGTAATTTCTGGGGTAAAAAGACTAAACTGAAACCTGCTGTCACTGTCCTGTGTTCTTAAAATAAAAAGAGTTGTTCACTCAAAGGCTCGTCACAATAGCATTAATGTTAAATTCTAGCTTTATTATTAATTAATCTTTCTGTGTTTGTAGACACTGAAACCTGCAGGTTCAGTGAATTAGTTCTATTCTCTGATTCTTTTCCTCCTCTATGATCTGTGTATTGTGAACAGACCTGAAACTCGACATGTACCTTTTGTAATGCAGATCACCAGTGACGGGTCAAACAAGTGCTGGTGCCTGTATCAGGCACAAAGAGCGAAACCCCCACTTTCCAGTCATTTGCATTCGTGGTTAATAAAAACATGTAAACCTGCCTTCTTCATGGAGCTGACTTAAACTTCCTTGAAACTGTTATAAATTCTAAATTTAACATAATGTGACACTGTCATATTCAAATTAAATGAAATAAATCTGTAAAGTGCTGTAAACAATTAAAAAACAATATCCATTTATGATATTTAACTAGACCTGGTGTTGTTTTGAGGTTGGGGTGTAGCTTAGTGGTGGAGTGTTTGACTGCAGATCAGGAGGTCCCCAGTTCACTCAACACTGGACATGTTGGAAGGATACTAAAGATTTTGTATAAAAAAATTAAAATTTGAATGTAATTACCTGGAAATTTTTTTTTTTTTTTTAAACTAATTTACTAAATTATCCAAAATGAGAAATCATCAAATTTACTAGTAATTACCCAGCCGCCAAAAGAGGTGGGCGGCTATCTGCCTTGACCGGTTGGGGTGAGGAAAAAGAAAAGAACAGCAGGCAACAAAAAACAACAACAAGCAGGAAAAACATTAGACAGGTTGGTAGTAACTGGATTCTGGAGATATACAGCTCCAAGGAGGAGGATACCTGCAGAAATGTACAGAGAGAGGGAGACAGAGAGGAGGAAACACAACTACAGGAGAGAGAAGACACAAAGTTAATGACATGCAATGGTAGAATTTGAATGGAGAGAGGAGAGGAGCTCAGTTTATCAGTAGATGTCCCCCAGCAGACTAAGCTATAGCAGCAGAACTAAGAGATGGTTCAGAGTCACCTGATTCATCTCTAACTATAAGCTTTATAAAAAAGGAAAGTTTTAAGTCTAGTCTTAAATGTAGAGAGGGTGTCTGCCTCCAGAACCTGAACTGGGAGCTGGTTCAACAGGAGAGGGGCTTGGTAGCTAAAGGCTCTGCCTCCCATTCTACATTTGGAAACTCTAGGAACCACAAGTAAACCTGCAGTCTGAGAACGTAGATTTCTGCTTGGAAGATAAGGAACTATGAGGTCTTTAAGATAAGATGGAGCCTGATTATTAAGTGATTTATAAGTGAGGAGAAGAATTTTAAATTCAATTCTGGATTTTACAGGGAGCCAATGGAGAGAAGAGCAGATGTGTCTCAGAGACATGTTTCATTAAGATCATCCTTTGTTTCTTCCTTTTATTACATCTCTATTGTAATTTAATGATTACTAAGTTCATACAGTAATTGAATTGAAAATAGTGTCAAGCTTCTATTTTGCTGGACAGGTCACCTGACAAAACATGATCCAGGGCCTTCATTATGGCATTATGGGCCAGAGCCAACATAGATGTAGAGAAGAGACGGGCACTTCTAAATGAACCTCATTCTGCACACGGTTCAAGAGGTGCTCATGGTAACGGTGCTTTAACTATGTTAATGTGTGATGCTACTCGTACTTTACATTGACAATATGTTGAACAGTAAACAGAAAACACTGAGGAGCAGACTCACGTTCTCTCGTCAATATCCTTTCTGCTAACTGACTGTGACACCTGTACAGCCCTACGGACAATCTTAAAGACTTAAAAGACGTATTTGTAAGGATTTTTGTTACAAATTCTGGTTTATTAATGAGATGTTGTAATTAATTAAAGAAGATTAATTAAGAGCAAGCTTAAATATTAGTTTGAGCCTGTCATATTACATATTTTGTGTTATTAATTAATTTATTAATTTCTGTTATTTATTTCATAATGTCCTATTTATATTTTGAATTTTGTTCCATATAAAAATGGTCAATGTTATTTATTTATTTGTTCAATCTTTATATTTATGATTCTATATGTGATCTTGGGTGAGAGAGAAAAAACAAAAACAACATGTTTCCGCCCGGTTTCAAACCAGGGACTCTTCGCAAGTGAGGCAAAGGTAAATGGTAAATGGTCTGCACTTATATAGCGCTTTTCTACCTAGCAGGCACTCAAAGCGCTTTACACTGCTTCTCATTCACCCATTCACACGCACAAGCACACACACATTCACACACCGATGGCAGAGCTGCTATGCAGCTGACCTGACTCACCGGAGGCAACTTGGGGTTCAGTATCTTGCCCAAGGACACTTTGGCATGTGACGTGGCAGCCGGGAATCCTATGATTGGCAGTCAACTGCTCTACCTATTGAGCCACAGCCACCCCAAAGGTGATAACCACTACACTACAGAAACCGGTCAAACAAGCTCTGTTCAGTGACATTGAGTAAATCAGTTGTCTGAAGAGCTTTAATGATAAATAAACTGGTTTGGATGGAACCACGTGAAAAACTGAACAACAAAACTGGAAGGTAGAATTCATCATTCAACAACAAAGTAAACTGGAACAAAAGTGTTGTGTAGGTGTCAGGATTCGTCTGTTAGGTCTAATTTAGTACATTACAAACTGTGATACTACTGCTCAGTATGTCAACAAGTTCTTCCACTAAAACTATATGCAAACTAATGAGGATGAAAACAGATCAATATTAGACCATAAATATGACTCCAGATTATGGTCTAATGATAAAAATGTAAAAGATAAAATAACACGTGAAAACCCTGTAAAGGTCCAGTGTTCAGATTTCCTCTGAGAGCGGTCGTCCAGTGAAGACGTTTTATCAAAACTACAAAATGTCTGTTAACAGATGACGATGAGGACGAGACAGAAGCTGCTGATGAACTGTTTCTGCTCCAGACAGATGTGAGGGAGGGTTTTAATATCCAACTAAACATGAAATAAGTAATGTACGGTCTCTGCCAAGAACTAGTGTCAGATTCAAAAAGGAAACTTTTTAATTTCATATCTGAAAGACAAGAGGAGAAATTGTGTTGTTTGTTCTGTTTGAACTTATTACTTGGCTGCAAATCTTTACAGTTGATCCTTGTTACTGATGATAAAAATATTTATTTGTGTTGAAATATTGCATTTAATATACAAACAAAGGAACATGACAAACGATGATAAGAACACAAGTACATTTAATCACTGTAGCATCTGAATCTTAAAATAATTTTTTTTAAAAAGGAAAAACAAAACATTTCAACATTTTCGGAAGTGGAAAACTTATTTAAATTTGTGTCCTTTGTGCTGTAGTTTTTCTGTTTCTTATAGTTGTAAGTTTATTTTGCAGAGAAGTACAAAGCAGAGACTTCACTCCACTCACTAGTGCCCGTGTGGGCAGTGAGCCTTCATGGCTCCCCAGACTACAACACCTTTATATGCTTCTAAATTTGGCCAATTCTGGGTCAGATTGAAGTATACTGGGAATGATGACCCCCCCAGCCGAGACTATGTGGGAGAGGCCCTCTTGTTCAATTCCTGTTGGATTGACGTTAAGGAGGTATACTCTTTCATCGCTCTCCCTAATAGAAAAGACTTTGAACTTTGTTTTCTGCAAGAAGCTCCGTTACGACGCTTTCTTGAAATTTATGGGTCCAAAGGTGACGACCCAAAATGGAGAAACTGGACCATTGAGTCTTCTGTCCAAATGGATGTCACCACTTTGGTTGTTAAATTCTGGACGGGAAGAGTTCCAGACCATGACATTGAGCTCTACCTACGACGATATTGTGACATTCTCTGAACGTTGGGAAAACTAAAGAGATGGTTGTTGACTTTAGAAGAGCAAAGAGTGACCACTCTCCACTGAACATCGATGGAGCGTCAGTGGAGATCGTCAAGAGCACCAAATTTCTTGGTGTCCATCTGGAGGAGAACCTCACCTGGTCACTCAACACCCGCTCCATCAGCAAAAAGGCCCAGCAGCGTCTCTACTTCCTGAGGAAGCTGAGGAAAGCCCATCTGCCGCCCCCCATCTTGACTACATTTTACAGGGGAACCATTGAGAGCATCCTGAGCGGCTGCATCACTGCCTGGTTTGGGAACAGCACCGTTTCGGATCGCAAGGCCCTACAGCGGATAGTGAGGACAGCTGAAAAGATCATTGGAGTCTCTCTCCACTCCATCACGGACATTTACACAACACGCTGCATCCGCAAGGCTACCTGCATTGTGGACGACCCCACCCACCCCTCACACCCAATCTTCACACTTCTGCCATCAGGGAAGAGGTTCCGGAGCATTCGGGCCTCACAACCAGACTTTTGAACAGTTTCTTCCCCCAAGCCATCAGGCTCCTCAACACACACACAACATACTGAACTGAGCACACACACTCGCTAGATTTGACATGTTTCCATCTTTCAGTTGTAAATTGTATTCATTTCCGCTACTGGTCGCTGCTGTTTTGTGTTTTGTGTTCTGTTTTTGTCTTCAGACGTCTGTCTGCACTTTTTCTTTGTGTTCTTGCACTGTTTGCACTAGGTTGCACAGGATGCACTTTATGTGTTTTGCTAGGACAACTTAGCAGTCCTCAGCTCCATGTTCTATCTTGTTGCCGTTTTATGTAGCACCATGGTTCTGGAGAAACGTTGTCTCATTTCACTATGTACTGCTTCAGCTATATGTGGTTGGAATGACAATAAAGCTTCTTGACTTGACTTGACTTGACATTCTCCAAACAACCAGACCTGTTGATAAGTTTGGAGTTTGGTATGGAGTCAGGAAATATAGAGTCCGACTGCGTAAAGATGCCAACGGCCATCCAGTCAGGATCCCCAACTCCATCTCTCTGGGTCCTTACAACGGGCGGATCATTTATCCTGGTCAATCTGTGACCTGTTTCATCTGTCACTCTCCTGACCATCAAGTGAAGCAGTGTCCCACTGTGAAATGTTGGAGATGTGGCTTTTTTTTTCCAAATAATGTACACCTGTGTCTGCAGTCTGTGTGAGACTAGAGGTCACACCTTCTTCAACTGCCCCAGCTCTTACGTAAATAGAGCAAGAAACCAGCAAGGGATCGGTGTCCGACCACCCGCCCAGCTGCAGCAGGAGTCCGATGCCCGTTCAATCCTGTTTATCTATGAGAATAGCAGATCAGCAGGCGAATAGCACCCCCATCCCCCCTTATGCTGAGGTAGAATCAAACATATCTGATAATGATTTAAGTTCATTCTCCCCAACACCAGATTTCCCTGATCCATCATCCATTGATCCTCATACAGAAACACCCTTTCAGTTAGTCTCCAAGAAACGTAGAGCTAGAGCTTCTCCTTTAAACAAAGGGAAGCAGGTAGATAAGAAACCGACACCTTAAACCCCTCTCTCCTATGAGCTTCCTAAAAATCTCTACATGGAACGCTCGAGGTGTTCAATCTACTGCATCAAGACAACAAAAAAAAGATGAAAAGGGAGGTAATCCGAGAGCTCTGTGCGGACGCTTATAAAGAAATGAACACAGACTACAACAGTGTGAACTCCTTTTTGGAAACTCTCCTCTCATACAGCTCCTGTTCCTTCAGCTCTTTGCTTGGTAATGTTAAAAAAGAGGAAGTATTAGAATCAATTAAACAACTAAACACCGGGAAAAGTCCCGGTCCAGACGGTCTGCCCACTGAGTTTTACCAGTTATACAATGACGATGTTTTAAACCTTCTTATTTCCATGTTCAATAAAGGTTTGCAGACTGGCTGTATGGGGGAGAGTTTTTATGAAGGAATTAAGTGCTTGTTATATAAAAAAGGTGATGAGACCGACATCGACAACTACAGACATTTAACCATTATGAATACAGATTATAAAATTTTAGCCAAAATCATTATGAACAGATTAAATTATGTATTAGACGAAATCATAGATAAAGAACAAACATGTGCAGTGAAAGGACGAGTAATGTGGGATAACTTATGTATCCTGAGAGAAATTATAAATAAAAAAGACGAAAGCAAAGGATTCTTTATTTTAGGTCTGGATCAAAAAAAAGCCTTTAATTATATCTCCAGAGATTATCTCTGTGTTACGATTCCTCCCTCTGCCCCTGTCTGTTATGTTTGTTCTGTCTCACTCTCCTGCCACACACCCATATATGGACTTCCTCTTCCCCCACTCTCCACACTCTGGACTAATTGACTCATTCAGTTCACCTGTGCATCCCTCTGTTTTATAAGCACCCCTCAGTCCTCAGTTCGTTGCTGGTTTGTTGACTTTCACGCTCACACATTGCCTTCACCCTGAATTCATTCATGCTGCACACTACTCCTCCACATCTCTGGTCGGTCTGTTCGTTCGTTTGTTTGTCCGTAAGGCACCTGTCTGTTTTTGGTTTGTCTGTTTTGATTTGTTTGGTCTGCGTTTATGCAGTATTTTTAGTTGATACTTTGTCCTGTTAGTTTTGTATGTTTTGTTCCTGTTTGCCTGCCTTGCGCAGTGATTTTGGTTTGTCACTTTGTACATTTAGTTTGTTGGTTTCATGTCCACATTAGTGCATGTTTATTAGTTGGTACTTTGTATGTTTTGTTGGTTCGTCTGTTGCCTGCGTTCCCGCAGCGTTTTGTGTTGATACTTTGTTAGTTTGTGTTAGTTCCCTGTGTCCCCTGCCTTTTGTCAATGAATATATATTTTGTTCTTACTCGTTCGTCCCATCAGTCCCTGTTCGTAACAGAACAAACCAGCCATTACCGCGACCATGGAATTCCCTCAGTCCACCACTGGTCGCTCCATTTTTCTTCCCTGTTCCTGTTTGGTCTGTGGCACTTCACTCACCTCACCCGACCCTTTGGAACCCGTTGTTTTGAGCCCAGAGGAGGCCCGCTCCATTTACAGGGAGCTTAAGGCCCAGTCAGCTCCGGAGTTAGATCTCCGGAGCAGTTATGCAGTTAGCCAGCCTCCAGTTTTTAGTGACGCCCTGTACTCACTATATGAGGGAACCCGCCTGGCTTTGTGGATGGGATTTCCCAGCAAGCGCCGACGTCCACGTCGGAGGCGGAAGGCTCCCCGGGTTCCAGGGTCACCTGCAGCTAATGCTGCTTCTGTTAGTCCTGCAGCTAGTGCTGCTTTTGTTGGTTCTGCAGCCAGTGCTGCTTTTGTTGGTTCTGCAGCCAGTGCTGCTTTTGTTGGTTCTGCAGCCGAGGCTGCTTTAGTTGGTTCTGCAGCTAATGCTGCTTTCGTTGGTTCTGCAGCTAATGCTGCTTTCGTTGGTTCTGCAGCTAATGCTGCTTTCGTTGGTCCCGCAGCCCCCGAAGCTGCCTTTGTTAGTCCCGCAGCTAGTGCTGCGCTAGTTAGCCCAGCAGCCCATGCTGCGCTAGTTAGGCCCGCAGCTACTGCTGCTCATGTTAGGCCCCCGGCTAGCACTACTGCTCATGTTAGGCCCCCAGCTAGCGCTGCTTTAGTTGGTCCCCCAGCTAGCGCTGCTTTAGTTGGTCCCCCAGCAAGCGCTGCTTTAGTTGGTCCCCCAGCAGCCGATGCCGGTTTTGTTAGTCCAGCAGCCGATGCCGTGTGTGTTAGTCCAGCAGCCGATGCCGTTTTTGTCAGTCCAGCAGCCGATGCCGTTTTTGTCAGTCCAGCAGCCGATGCCGCTTTTGTCGGTCCCGCAGCTCCCGCTGCTTTTGTTGGTCCTGCAGCCCAGGCTGCTTTGGTCTCGGCTCCTGTTCCTGTCACGGATCCGGCTCCTGTTCCTGTCACGGATCCGGCTCCTGTTCCTGTCACGGATCCGGCTCCTGTTCCTGTCACGGATCCGGCTCCTGTTCCTGTCACGGATCCGGCTCCTGTTCCTGTCACGGATCCGGCTCCTGTTCCTGTCACGGATCCGGCTCCTGTTCCTGTCACGGATCCGGCTCCTGTTCCTGTCACGGATCCGGCTCCTGTTCCTGTCACGGATCTGGCTTCTGTTCCTGGTCCTTCAGCTGTCGCCGCAGTTGCAGCCACCTTGATTGCTGCAGTCACCGCTGCTCTGGTGTCAGCTGCTGCTCCGGTCCCTGCAGCCGCCAGGTTCCCAGGCGGGTCGACGCAGAGGTCGCCGTCGTCGCCGTCTCTTCAGTCTTCGGACGGGTCGACGCAGAGGCCGTCGCCGCCGTCTCTTCAGTCTTCGGACGGGTCGACGCAGAGGCCGTCGCCGCCGTCTCTACCCTTTGAACTTTGTTTGTCACCCCAGGAGATGTGGTGGGATGACAATGAGGACACCACCACCCTGCTCCTGTCTCCTTGGGGGGCCCCTGAGAACTGTGGTCCTGTTCTGGCCCCTCAGCTCCAACTGGCTCAAAGTTCGTCGCCGCCGGGCAGTCCGCCCGGGGTTCTCCAGCCTTGTTCGTCGCCGCCGGGCAGTCCGCCCGGGGTTCTCCAGCCTTGTTCGTCGCCGCCGGGCAGTCCGCCTGGGGCTCTCCAGCCTTGTTCGTCGCCGCCGGGCAGTCCGCCTGGGGCTCTCCAGCCTTGTTCGTCGCCGCCGGGCAGTCCGCCTGGGAGTCCTCAGCCGTCTTGCTGCTCCCCGGCTCTCTGCTCGCCATCCGGCAGTCCGCCTGGGGGTCTCCTGCCTCGTGGGTCGTATCCTGGCCCCCGGCCTGGGGGTCCTCGGCCTGCTCTCCGGCTGGCTTTCCGGTCCCTGGTTCTCCAGCCGGCTCAAGGGTCTCGGGTTCTGTCTTCTGGTTCGCCGCCTCCCGGCCGTCCGCCCGAGGTTCTGTCTTCTGGTTCGCCGCCTCCCGGCCGTCCGCCCGAGGCTCTGTCTTCTGGTTCGCCGCCTCCCGGCCGTCCGCCCGAGGCTCTGTCTTCTGGTTCGCCGCCTCCTGGCCGTCCGCCGGAGGCACTCCTGGTCCGTCTGCCGCCTCCTGGCCGTCCGCCGGAGGCACTCCTGGTCCGTCTGCCGCCTCCTGGCCGTCCGCCGGAGGCACTCCTGGTCCGTCTGCCGCCTCCTGGCCGTCCGCCGGAGGCACTCCTGGTCCGTCTGCCGCCTCCTGGCCGTCCGCCGGAGGCACTCCTGGTCCGTCTGCCGCCTCCTGGCCGTCCGCCGGAGGCACTCCTGGTCCGTCTGCCGCCTCCTGGCCGTCCGCCGGAGGCACTCCTGGTCTGCTGCGCCCGGTCCCTCCTCCGGGCCTCCCTCCGCCCGCCCGGTCTGGTGTTTCGGGCCCTCCTCCGGGCCTCCCTCCGCCCGCCCGGTCTGGTGTTTCGGGCCCTCCTCCGGGCCTCCCTCCCCCCGCCCGTCCTAGTTTGTTTGGGGCTGTCTGGGATCCGCCCCTTGCCGGGGGGGTTCTGTTACGATTCCGCCCCTGTCTGTTATGTTTGTTCTGTCTCACTCTCCTGCCACACACCCATATATGGACTTCCTCTTCCCCCACTCTCCACACTCTGGACTAATTGACTCATTCAGTTCACCTGTGCATCCCTCTGTTTTATAAGCACCCCTCAGTCCTCAGTTCGTTGCTGGTTTGTTGACTTTCACGCTCACACATTGCCTTCACCCTGAATTCATTCATGCTGCACACTACTCCTCCACATCTCTGGTCGGTCTGTTCGTTCGTTTGTTTGTCCGTAAGGCACCTGTCTGTTTTTGGTTTGTCTGTTTTGATTTGTTTGGTCTGCGTTTATGCAGTATTTTTAGTTGATACTTTGTCCTGTTAGTTTTGTATGTTTGTTCCTGTTTGCCTTACATTTAGTTTGTGGGTTTCATGTCCACCTTAGTTCATGGTTTATTAGTGGCTATTCTGTATGTTTTGTTGGTTCGTCTGTTGCCGCGTTCCCGCAGCGTTTTGTGTTGCTACTTTGTTGTTTGTTGTTTAGTCCTGGTCCCCTGCCTTTTGTCAATGAATATATATTTTGTTCTTACTCGTTCGTCCCATCAGTCCCTGTTCGTAACACTCTGGGCTGTTTTGAAAGCATACGGTTTCCCACTTCCATTCATCCAAATGATATGTCTGTATGTTAAGTCCAAAGTCAGAGTGAAGGTTAACGGGGTTTTAACAGACAGCTTCGAGGTCCAGAGAGGCGTGAAGCAGATCTGCCCTCTGAGCGCGGCTCTCTACGTGTTGGCCATCAGTCCATTAATCCACAGGATTAATAATGACCATCACATCTCTGGCACACATGTGGTGGACGCGCTCAGGGTGAAGGCCCTGGCTTACGCTGACGACGTTTGTGTTATTATTAAAAATCAGACAGAAACTGATATTTTATGTAGTCACTTGAAATTATATGAAAAAAACGCAGGTGCTAAATTAAATCATAATAAAACAGAAGGAGTTTGGATTGGAGCAGAGTGTGACAAACCAGATATTAACATCCAGGTAAAACCAGAAATTAAAGTTCTGGGTTTAATTATATGTAATAATGAATGCAGTGAAAGAAACTGGGAAAGTGAAATTTAAGAAGATGTTAAGAAATGGGAAAATAAAAATACCAACTATAAATCAAGAATAAACACAGTTAAAACTTTTCTCCTCTCCAAACTCCTGTTTCTAGCGAATATATTTCCACCAAGTAAATCTACAATAACTAAACTTAACAAACAGTGTGTGAACCTAATCTGGGGAACCACCAGAGAGGTCACCAAAAGAGAGCTGCTCTATAAAAGCAGAAGGTTTGGAGGTTTAGGCTCAGTAGATCTAGAACTAAAGTTAAAGATCGCCTTTGCAGCTGGACCAGATGGCATCAGCTCCAGACTCCTTAAGTCCTGCGCCAGTGAACTGTGTGGCGTTCTGGAGCATGTCTTTAACCTGAGCCTAAAGCTGAGGGTGGTACCAGAACTTTGGAAGACCTCCTGTGTGGTACCTGTGCCTAAGACACCACATGCCAGAGATCCCAGCAGCTTCAGACCAGTGGCCCTTACTTCACACCTGATGAAGACACTGGAGAGACTGGTCCTGGGCCACCTCCGCTCCACAGTGGGCCCTTCCCTAGACCCACTGCAATTTGCCTACCGACCTGGCATCGGAGTAGAGGACGCTGTTATCTTCCTTCTACACCGTGCTCTTACTCACCTGGAGAAGCCTGGCAGCACTGTGAGGATCATGTTTTTTGATTTCTCGAGTGCTTTCAACACCATCCAGCCGGTGCTTTTGAAAGACAAACTGGAGAGGGCTGGCGTGGACCTTGATCTTACAGAGTGGATCCTGTACTATCTCACAAATAGGCCACAGTTTGTGAGAGCCCGGGACTGTACGTCTGACCGGGTGACCTGCAGTGTGGGTGCCCCCCAGGGGACTGTTCTGGCCCCCTTCCTCTTCACCCTCTACACTGCAGACTTCAGGCACAACACGGACAGCTGTGTTCTGCAGAAGTTCTCTGATGATTCTGCGATTGTCGGCCTGATCACTGACGATGAAGACGCGGAGTACAGAGGACTTACGCAGAACTTTGTGGCCTGGTGTCGGCAAAACCACCTTCTGATCAATGCGAAGAAAACCAAAGAGATGGTGGTGGATTTTCGCCGACGGCAGCCTGCTGTCCCCTCACTGGTGAACATACAGGGAACAGATATTGAGAGAGTGGACTCTTATAAGTATCTGGGTGTTCACCTAAACAATAAACTAGACTGGACTCATAACACGGATGCACTGTTCAGGAAGGGTCAGAGCAGGTTGTACCTCCTGAGGAGACTGAGGTCTTTTGGAGTGAAGGGAGCACTCCTGAAGACCTTCTATGACTCTGTAGTGGCATCAGCCATCCTGTACGGTGTGGCCTGCTGGAGCAGCAGCATCACAGAGAGGGAGAGGAAGAAGCTGGACAAAGTAATCAAGAAGTCCAGCTCTGTCCTGGGCTGTCCCTTGGACTCAGTGCGAGAGGTGGGTGAGAGAAGGGTCCTGGCAAAACTGACATCCATGCTGGACCACGAGTCTCACCCACTGCAGGACGCCCTGTCTGCTCTGGGGAGCAGCTTCAGTGACAGACTGATTCACCCTCGCTGTGCGAAGGAGAGATTACGCAGATCTTTTCTCCCTGCTGCAGTCAGACTGTACAATGAACACTGCTGATACTCATATTACACCTGGACAATAATCATAAACCAACTTACACAATGTACATTTTCAATACTGCCATCTAGTAATATCCATATACTGTACATACTCATACTGCTACATATACTATACTTACATGTATATATTTTATTTATTACTGAACTGTTTATACTGTCAGGTTTCATAGCCTATTTATCTCGGACTGTGCCAGTTTAGTATTTCGTCTCCTTTGGTCAGACTGTCTTTCTGACACTCTAGTATTTAAGCTGTTGTAAAAATGCAATTTCCCCATTGTGGGACTAATAAAGGTTTTCTTATCTTATCTTATCTTATCTTAAAGAACATCTCAGCAGCCGTCTCCCGTGATGCTCTCTGGCTTGGTAACCTGTCTCTGTGGCAGAAGAGAAGAGGCAGAGCACGACACGGTCCACAGTATAAATTAATATACGGTGATTTTATTTCAGAATATCAGCACTTAGACATTTCATGGACCACAAGCACAAGTAAAACAATTTTTAATGTAATGAATGATTGTAAATATGGAGGTTTAATTAATTATAAACATGTACAAGAAGCACAGAGAAAGGAAGTTCTCCAAGTCTTGAAAACCAAACATCTGTCAGAGAGATGTTCGCTGGCTGATAAGTGTGGGTAGACTTCCTGTTAGAGCAGTAGTTTCATGGAGCTGTTACGTAACAACTAAACAATGTCCCATGATCTACTGTAATGAAGATGAGACACAGCAACACCTCCTGATGGACTGTTACAGAGCTCAGGAAGTGTGGACGTCCCTGAGGGGTCTGGGTCTGGACTTTGATGTCAACTACGGCTCCATCATGTACGGACTACTGAGGGAGAACATGTCGACCAAACAGGTGGAGATGTTCCAACTCATAATCTCAATAGTTACAATGAAACTGTGGAAAACAAGATGCATGATGGCCATAAATCAAACTGTAATAGACAGTAACACGGTCTGCAAACAAGTCCTCCGTGAAATAATAAGAAGAAGAACTCTGGATAAAGAACAACAGCTGCCCTGGTTCTTATTGGACATTTGACTGTTTACTCTGCACCTTTAACACTGGTTTTATTGTTGCTGCTGTTTTTGCTGTTACTTTGATCGTTGTTAATATTATTGATGATGTTGTTATATTTATCGCTGCTATGGTGTATTGTTGTGTTATTTGCACCTTTTTTTTTATGTTTAAATGTAAACATTTGTATTGTCCCTGAAACTTCAATAAAGATTTGTTAAAAAGCGAAAACTCATTTATTCTTTGTTCTGCTTCTTATAATGACTGATGTACAGTAACGCAACTTCTCTGACCACAACATGGGCTGCAACTGGAGAGTTGAGCTGTCTCTCTGTCCTAATGGTGAAATAAATTGTTCAAGTGACATTTTAACGCATTGTGTATTTCACTTTACTTTATTAGAATTAATTAGAGTACTTGTACTTTTCTACTTGTAGAATATTTATATATATATGCTGCTATCTACTGGTCCGATACTGTTTGAAGCAAGGTGGCTGAATAAAATGGATATGGCTGACACTGGCTTCTCCCTTGTACTTGGGTTCGGATGCTTTACTGCCGACCATTGAAGTGACTGTTAGATCACTCAAAAACTTGGAGTTCCTTTAGGAAGGCTTTATTCCAGCAGTCCTCATTACAATCATATTCACGTTCGTGTGTGTGTGTGTGTGTGTGGTTTCTGAAAGAAATACAAAGTCAATAATAAGTAGAACAATTATGACTAGTTATCAAGACGTTTTCCCAAAACATTAAGCATGACTGAGTTTACCGTTCACATATTACGCTGCCAAAGGATGGAGCTCTTACATCACAGCAATTCTTTCTATTAAATTTGTCTGCTAAACTAGTAAATCAATCATATTAATAACAAATGGTACTTAGCATTAGACAACTCAACGACAAATACAGAATATATGTATCAAATTAAAGCTCTGCAAAATACAGTCTTGAAATTAGCAGGCTATCAATTAATAATTAGCAGAAACAGCGAGCTAACTACAAAAAGCCGTAATATCGGTAACAGAAACATAAATATACATAAAAGCTATAATAACGGACTTACAGTTCAATGGACGCATAAACTGCATAAACAATAACAGTTACAATGAACTTAATTAACTTGCAGGAACTCAGAGAAACTGTTTCCATGACCTCCTCATGCACGGAGCTGGTCTGATTGGAATATACCATTCCTAGATGGAGGCAGAATAATCCAAGTGGCATTGACCTTTTTAACAGAGGCAACTCAGGGATTCATGAGTCAATTAAATATTGATTGTTCATCCTGATAAGATAAGATGTATTTATTCACTCTGAAGACATTTGGTACAACTTAGTTTTTACTACTTTGCTGTGAAAACATATTAAAAAGTATAAAAATTAATTTCTCTTTTCTGACAGCTGCTGAGTTTGGCTCCACCCGCTGGAGCTCCGCCTCCTGTCCTCTATCACGTCCGCAGAGCAGCAGTAAAAAGCCCCAGTCGGACTCCGAGCTCCAGATCCGACTTCGATCCAAGAAAGAAGATCAGTGAACGATGAGCGGAAGAGGCAAAGGCGGGAAGGGACTCGGGAAAGGAGGCGCCAAGCGGCACCGGAAAGTTCTCCGGGACAACATCCAGGGAATCACCAAACCCGCCATCCGACGTCTGGCTCGTCGCGGCGGAGTCAAGCGTATCTCCGGTCTCATCTACGAGGAGACCCGCGGGGTGCTCAAGGTGTTCCTGGAGAACGTCATCCGTGATGCCGTCACCTACACCGAGCACGCTAAGAGGAAGACGGTGACCGCCATGGACGTGGTCTACGCCCTCAAGAGACAGGGCCGCACCCTGTACGGCTTCGGAGGTTAAACCTGCTCCTGGACTCCAACTACAACCAAAGGCTCTTTTCAGAGCCGCTCACAACATCTACAGAGCTGCTTCCTTTAACAGGTTCCTTTAGTTCTCTACAGAACACTGTCAATAAACACGTTGTACAACAGTTGGTCTCAACCATCAAACACAATAAGAAACTCAGGGAGACACGAGTGAACACGATCTGGACGAAGGATGAAAGGGGATCAATCATTAGAGAAGGGGAACTCGATTCTTTCAACTGACTCAGATCCGTGAGTGTCCAACTGTAAAATGAACGACTCATTTTGTTCGTTTTACAGCGGGTTTCCGTGTAGCTCTCTAGTGGCGAAGTAAAAATGGCCGCGGTTGTCAGACACTACATAGTGAAGACAACATGGTTTGTTCAGCTGACAAATTATAATACACAAAATGCCACAAGCATTTCAAAACATAGGAAAGCAAATACACACCATAATAAAGTCACGTGACAAATGAACGAGAGACCGATCCACGAACAGTGAACTGCTGCTGCAGCCTGAGCTGTGACGGCTGGAAAAACTTATCTGGATAATGAGTTAGACTTTTAATTCAACAAGTAACAAGTTGCCGAAAATATTTACATGGTGCATTCATTATGTCCAAAACGCGACGTTAATATTATTATCGATGTTGTTATTAATAATGTTACATTTAATTATTTTATGGAAGAGAATAACACAATTAACATCTTTTTAATTTTCGAATGTATTTATTTACAAACATAATTTACATTATATACACAAAATAACTACACACATCTTCAAGCATCAAACACCACTAATTAATTAAGATTCCATAAATCCAAATGAACGTCAGATATCAGACATCATTCATTACTTTGTTTCTCAGTCCACAGCCCGTAGCTACAGCTGTCACGTGACAAATGAACGAAAGAACGATCCGTATGACCTGAGCAGACACTTACAGTTGAGTGAGTCGTGAACGAATCATTTCTGTTTCCTGAGCTTATGCAGCTGCTGCAATGTGGCCAGGCAAGGTACTGCAAAGAACTGGAAATGAACGAATCACTCACTGAGAGAACTCATTATTCCCAAGTCATATAAGAGATTAGTTGATATTGAACGAAACGTTCATGAACGAAAAACCGCAATCAATTATAGTTCAGGCTTGAATGACAACAAATGTCAGTTCCCCACCTCGTTAGAAAAGGAGAAAGGATTTACACAGTTTAATGGACAAAGGCGAAAAGAACCTCCTGTAGTTCTCTGGAGAACTTGATGTTGATGAGTTTGGACAGCATCAGTTCATATAAAGTGGTTTCTCTCTTAAGGGTTAGAGGAAATAATGCCAAATCGAATATGTACTGGTGGATGACGATTTTCTGCAGCTATGTATATATATTTTTTATATATGTGTGTGTATATAAACATATATATATATATATATATAAACTCTTGTATAATGTCAAATATTTGCTTCTCTTTACAGATCAAATGAGTAAATATAAATGATATATTTTTCATAATATGTGTCCTGTAAGATACTATTGTGTGAAGTCCAAAGACATCAGAGAAGTTAAACATGAATCAACTCAATGAAATGAATCAATTAATTAAATTTGAGAAACGTTTTATTTATTTACTTCTCATTGAACTGTGGTGTCTGTCTGGCGCATGCTCAGTCGCATGCTGTGCACAGCCAATCGTGTGAGAGCGACAGCACAGTCGTATTTGCATGAAGCGACTATAAATCCACCGTCACGGCGTCACTGACTTCATCCGTGGAAGAATCTGCCGAGGAACCAAGATGCCTGATCCAGTGAAAGCACCGAAGAAGGGCTCCAAGAAAGCCGTCTCTAAGAGCGTCACCAAGAGCGGCAAGAAGAAGAGGAGGACCAGGAAGGAGAGCTACGCCATCTACGTGTACAAGGTCCTGAAGCAGGTCCACCCCGACACCGGCATCTCGTCCAAGGCCATGGGCATCATGAACTCGTTCGTCAGCGACATCTTCGAGCGGATCGCCGGGGAGGCCTCCCGCCTGGCGCACTACAACAAGCGCTCCACCATCACCTCCAGGGAGATCCAGACCGCGGTCCGCCTCCTGCTGCCCGGTGAGCTGGCCAAGCACGCCGTGTCCGAGGGAACCAAGGCCGTCACCAAGTACACCAGCTCCAAGTAAACTGCTGCTGCAGCTCCAGCATCAACACAAAGGCTCTTTTCAGAGCCAAACACCTCATCTAACAACAAACGTTCCTTCACTGTCACCAACGCTCGTTAGGAAACACGAACACTTACACTCACTCACTCTACTTCTCATTTGATGGTTTAATCCAAATCTTCTTCTCACACTGAAGCTTCATTTAAACGTACACACGTTATGATGCTTCTTACAACAGGTGACGTTCGAAGCTCAATACACTGAAGGAGAAATACTGAAACTTATCACAACAATTAGAACAACATCAACGATGATGATGAAAAGTACATTTATCATTACAAAAACAATATCAGGGCTAAAAGTGCAGGGTGAGCAGTCAGATGTCCAAGAACAACCAGGACAGCTGCTGTTCTTCTTCTTACTTGTCTGCAGACTGTGTTACTGTCTATTACAGTTTGATTTATTAACATCATACATCTCCTTTTCCATAATTGTCCACGTCTCCAGCAGCTCATCAAAATCAGTCAAGCTGTAAAATATGCAAATGTAAAACAGGAAAAAAAAAACTGATAAAAGTAATTAAGAATAAAACATTATTAAATTCAGGAAATGTAGGAATTGCTTTTTGAGTTTTCATTCGTTCATAATGGCCTGAACATTAGTTTGATTTTATAAATCCTTCTTTTGAACCACGACTAAAAAGTAATTTCAGACTTTTCATGAACCTTTTAGTTCAATAACTAGGTCCATGTCTGTGAATAAGGCTCTAAAACGTATTTTGTGTCGCATTAAGAGAAAGATGCATCAAAATATCTTTAGGTTACGTGTACATTTTTAAAAACTGAAGAAATGATTTAAAAAAAAACTCTTTTCGTTTGGTGCAGAAAACAAAAAAGTAAGAAAAATGACTTGACTTGTCATCATCAAAATTCTTGATTCCATATCTGGATTTTCAGCTATAGTTCTTTAGGTGAAGTGTGTGACTGTGAAAAGAGTGGTGGTGGTTTTTAGAGTCAGTCCTCTCATGTTGTGTTTTTTCCTCTTCCGGATTAAACGGCCCTAACAATTCTCACTGGAACGTTCAAAAGCGTAGAAATGTCATGTTTGCATTTTAAATAATTCTTTATTAAAGTCTCAAAGAAAATAATGTACACATTATAATAAATGTACATAAGCATGTGTTCATGTGAAGAGAAAAAAGAGAAATAAGAATCCATCCAGATCAGGTTGTTTTGATGGATTTTGAACTTTGCTTTAAAAAGGTGGATATGTCCTGAAATCCTGTGCTTGTGATATTTGGAGACGTGTCATAGGAGATATTTTAATTTTGTCAGCAGTAAAAAGACTGGATTTAGAAGAATGATTTGTAAACCTGGTTGTGAGGGTTGATGTGACTTGTTTTGTCCTTTTCTTACTTTGGCCCAATTTAATCTATGAACAAGACCCCAGAGAACTGAGGACAGGACTGTTTGGAAAGGTTCCAACTGACAAGGAGTTGTCTCCAGACCAGATTTGAAAGTTGTTGTTCACAAACGAGGAGTTCCATCAGTGGTTATTTGATAAATATGACTGAAGGATGAATCCCCCAGGAAGGAAACGTGAGTAAGAGCAGAACGGGCCAGGAAGCAGTAGTTTGCAGGACGAGAGATACGAGGTGTAAATTGTGATGAAATGTTTTTACTGTGTGAGAAAGATGACGTGTGTTAATGTTGGAGTAAATGAGCGAAGGTGAAGTGTGTGAAGAGAGAATAGAGCGTCTTTAGAGAAGGAGTGTGTGGCTCTGAAAAGAGCCTTTAGTGAGTCGGAGCTGCGTCCGGCTGATGGAGCTCACTTCTTCTTGGCTGCCGTCTTCTTGACTTTGGGTTTGGCCGCAGTCTTCTTGAGCGGAGCTTTCTTGGCAGCAGCAGCAGGAGCCTTCTTGGGGGCAGCGGGGGCCTTTTTGGCGGCCTTCTTGGGGCTCTTGGTGGGCTTCTTGGGGCTCTTGGCTTTGGGTTTCTTGGCCGCTGCGGGTTTCTTGACCTTCTTCGGGGACTTGCTGGCGGCTGCCGGCTTCTTCGCTGCCGCAGCTTTGGTCTTCTTAGCGGCGGCGGCTTTGGCCGGTTTCTTGGCGGCGGGCTTCTTGGCTTTAGGAGCGGCGGCGGCGGCGGGTTTGCGTGCCGGCTTCTTGGGCTTGGTGTCCGCCTTCTTGTTGATCTTGAAGGAGCCGGAGGCTCCGACGCCCTTGGTCTGGAGCAGAGTCCCCTTCAGCACCAGGCTCTTGATGGCGGTCTTGACGCGGGCTCTGTTCTTGTCCACGTCGTAGCCTCCGGCAGCCAGAGCCTTCTTGAGGGCGGAAGCAGACACGCCGCTCCGCTCCTTGGACGCGGACACGGCCTTAACGATCAGCTCCCCGAGGCTGGGACCAGCCTTCTTGGGCTTGGTGGCCTTCTTCTTGGCGGCTTTGGCCGGAGCGGCGGCCGGAGCTGCAGCTGGAGCTTCTTCTGCCATTTTGTCTGCGAGTCGTTTCACTTGGAGTGTGGAGAATCCCGGAGCAGGAGGCGGCACTTAAACACAGCATGAGGACCGTGGAGACTCAGCCGCTCCGGGGCTCCTCGGTGCGCTGTGAACACCGGGACTCTGTGTTTTCTCTGCACCGATCAAACCCAGAAAAAGCCCCGTGGGAGCGGACACGAGGGCGGAAAGTGAGCGGAGCTGACAGCGGACATGCGGGTCTTCATATTCGGCTCGTGTCGAGTCTGAAGTTCGCTGCATTTTGTCGGTGAAGCCTCCAAACGTCCCCGTGTTCCGCGTCGTGACGAGCGCTCCTCTGCTCATTTCTCTCAAAAAATGGTGTCAAACGGATCCAGAATCCACCAGAACCGGTTCCTCCGCTGCTCCACATGTTTGTTCGGGGACTGAAAGTGAAACGAACCGTCTGCTGATGATCCTGTTGTAGTGAAGTGAAGATGTTCTGGTCGCAGCAAACACACTGATGAGGATCATGGTGGAGTTCAGTCAGACTTCATCTCAGGACTGAAAACAATTAGAAACTGAAACTTTCCTGTGATAAAAATAAAAATAAAAACATCTGCACACAATCAGACTTGATTCCACTAATTCCACACGAACATATGAAGAATTAAACACATTAGAAGATATTAATTTTTCAAACACCACAGTTCCAGGCCTGGTGAGCCGGCTGTAGCACGTATGACTGGTTCATGAAGTGTTTCTCTGGTTTGAGATAAAAGCTGCATTCTGTGGTTCAGATTGGATACTGGCCTATAATTGATTAAAACCCCTGAGTCCAGAGTAGACCTTTTGAGTAGGGGTTTGACTACAGCAACCTTAAAAGCCTGAGGAGCGTAGCCTAATTGTAAGGATAGATTGGGTTAGGGTTAGTATTTAAAACATCTTTGAGCAGTCTAGTTGGGACGGGGTCTAAGAGACATGTTGATGGTTTAGATAAATTAATTACTGAAATTAATTCAGAATGATCTACGGGGAGGAAGCAGTCTAAGTACGAGTGTGGTCTTACAAATGAATGTAGTGTTTTGTACATATGATTCAATTCAATTTTATTTGTAGAGCGCTATTTACAGTTGACATTGTCACAAAGCAGCTTTACACAACCAAAGAAACTATGGAAGTTTACATGAATGCGTATGAATCATAAAATCAGATTGTCCCTGATGAGCAAGCCGAGGGCGACGGTGGCAAGAAAAACTCCCTGAGAAGGCAACAGATACACTGTAAAACCCGATAAGTTAATAGAACTCAAAAAATTAGTTGAAACTGATTACATAAGAAATTTTGACTTAACATAACTTGTTTTTATAAGTCCAAAAAACAAATGTTATCAAGTGAGTTCTACAAATTAGTTTTAATTGATACTAACTTGACTTTGTAAGTTCTAAATACTGCTTTTTATCATTGTTTTTAACTTGTTATTTTAAGTTCAGAATACAGAACTAATTTAAGTATAGTTAACTCTTATATATCAATTACATGTAACAAAAAATAATTAGTTGCTCAGTAATAGATTTTTCAAGTAAAGCGTACATGTTAAATAAAGTTGTATGCACTCTACTCTAACTCAAAGCTTTGCTTAACTAAAACTCAAAAATTAAAACACAATACTTAAAATTTATTTTGAAACTGATTACATAAGTTTTTTTAAGTAGTTTTAACTCAATTTGTTAAACCCATACACTTTAACAGTAGATTACATAACAGAATAATAGGCAGTTTCAAAACAAGTTACTTCTTTATTAAGTAACCATCACTCAAGTCAAACATGCTTGACAAAATAGCATCATAAAACGGTGCAAGAAATACTTGTAAACACTTCTAACACATATATAAGTGTTACATATTAACCCACAGTGATCAATGTAATTACATACTATGGCTAAACTTCTTCACATTTACCTAATTTAAAAATGAACAAATCAAAAAAAATACTTCAATTGCTAACTATGTTACAAAAGTGACTGTAGTGCATGTGTACAATCTTCAAGATAATAAAGTCACATCAGATTACTCCACTGATAAAAGGTCCTTTTTAAGACTCAGCACCCTGGGCCTTAACTTCCCATCATCTAGGCCCATCAACACATTCTGGATAAAGTTAAATGTGTTGGCCAACTTATTTAGGTAGCTCAGATGCAGGGCATAAATGAGTGCCAAAAGCATTACAAAAGCATCAGCCAGTGTGGTGCAATCAACAACTACATTACCCTCAAGCACAACTGAAATCCTATCTGGAGAGAAGAATGTTGCTGGAGGTGGAGTTGATTAAGAGGAGTCCAACTGGTCACCTGTGTCTGGTTGTTCAACCTGTGACAACTGAAGAGAAAATAAGGTTATCTTACTTGGGGAACATCGCCTATGGTATCTCCAAAGGTAGACAGTATCAATCAAATTGAGCCATGCAATAATGGTGTAAGGGTCAACCCATTCAGATGTGGAGAGTGCTGTCTTACTTAACAGTTCGACACAAAATGTGCTATAGTTGTTAAAATGTGTTTATCTGGAATAATTCACAACATTTTCATATTAAAGATTTAGTGACCCAACACACAAATTGTTGCTTATCTCCCACATCCTCTCATACAGTATAAACATCTAATTAATGCCTCCATATTGATCACATTAAATAAGTAAAAATTAGGTAAAAGTACTTGCATGAAGGAAAAGCATGACTTCCAATCACTTCTATTCATTTGGGTAAACAAATCTTCAGAAACTCCCATAACATTATACTCTTTTAGTTAAACAGTCCATGAACCAGGTTGGTGGATTAGTCCAATTAATGATGAAAAAAAAAAAAACTCTCTTGTTGATAATTAAATGCAACTTTAATCTGAATGTGATGAAAATCTGAAGGTTTAATGATGTGCCCTAATCACACCAGGCATATTGCACGTTATTCTTTAGCATAATGACATTTGTTTATATAAATGAACTGTTGCCTAAACTATAAACAATGTGCTAACTTACATCTCACATCTTAAGAAATGTTGAGTCGTCCTCATGCAGATATGCAGGAAGAGCTTGAAGGACAGCAGCACGTCTCACATCAACATCAATTTGATCCTTGAGTGTGAGAACAGAACTTGTTTCAGCATGGATGGTAAAGGTCACAGCAAAAAAAAACGTATAATAATGTGTCTCTTTCATTTCTTTGTGTGGTAAACCTAAGATTCCCAATGTTAGTATGTTCGGGTACCAATTTGTTTAAATAACTTACCTGAAGGTCATAAATCCGGAACAGCTGATGCAGAACTTCAGCTACTTTTCCTGAACGAATGAAGAATGTATGGTCTGTATTGAAAAACCACACATAGCAGAACATTAGAATATATATATTTGAACATTTGTTATAAGTTGTTTAATGTAAAAACTGAAAGATAAAATGCCAAAATATATCTAATGGTGGCTGAAGACTTAAATACCATCTTTATACTAGCACAATTCATATGCCAGGTGTTAAGTGAAACTGACCAAGATACTATTGACACAAATAATTATATTTACCTAGACAAATAGATGAACTAAGAACAACATTTTCACCTGTGACTCCAGTTTAAGGGCAGGCCAGCGTTCCAGAATGTCACCAACAGGCAGGTCGTCACAGACGACCTCTTTCCACAGCAGGGCAAAGGTGGTCTGCGTTAGCTTAGTGATCATAGGAAGATTTTTTCTCAATCTTCTGAACTTCTCCAACAATTTGCAGTCTCAGTTGTTCAAGGCTCACAGCATCTTCGCTTCTTGGGAAGTTAGGAAGGAAATACACTTCGGTCTTTTAATGTTAGTATGGGGAGCTTGTTTGTCTGGATTGTTTCTACTCCTCTTGCCTGAAAAGTAAATATAATCTTTTATCAATGGTGGTAACACAAAGTTTGCACCTCCAAGTCATGTTATCGGTTTCAGTGTTTTGTACTGAAAATGCACACAGCTTACCTGATTGAAAACTCCACCAAACAGGTGCTTCACTTTTAGCATAAAGAGAGAGAATATAGAAAATTTAACAAAATTGAAATGTTAAAACTCTGACACTACAGTAGAAACAATTGATCATTTAAGACAAATACGCAACACTTCACATAATAAAATATTTTAAAAATCATATCACCAAATATGAAATGACTTATACAGAACAGACAGAAAAAGCTGATTGAACAACAACGTTACTTATTTCATTTAATGACACTCAGGTTATTCACTGTACTGATTCAAACCTATAATTTACATGATTTATAAAGACTTAGCTAAGCACATGTTACAACTCCTGTCTCAACATGGTCGTTTCACAGAGCCTCTATGTCACCGTTAGCTACTTAGCTCAACACAGCCAGACATGTATGAAAATTAAACCTGAGTAAAAAAGTGACATTTTGACCTCAAGCGGTAACAAAAACATTAAGCAGCTGATTTGGCGCCATGAACGTTAGTTACTTGTTAAAACGGCAATATAAAGCTAGCAGTTAGCAATATAAAGCTAACTGCGAGCTTTATATTGCCAAATATAAAGCTAACAGTTAGCAATATAAAGCTAACTGCGAGCTTTATATTGCCAAATATAAAGCTAACAGTTAGCAATATAAAGCTAACTGCGAGCTTTATATTGTCAGATATTAAGCTAACAGTTAGCTTTATATTGCCAAATATAAAGCTAACAGTTAGCAATATAAAGCTAACTGCGAGCTTTATATTGCCAAATATAAAGCTAACAGTTAGCAATATAAAGCTAACTGCGAGCTTTATATTGCCAAATATAAAGCTAACAGTTAGCAATATAAAGCTAACTGCGAGCTTTATATTGTCAGATATTAAGCTAACAGTTAGCTCGACACAGCCTCCCAATAAACTATTTATTCTACACAATATAGAAGCATCAGCTAAAACACCGTTCACCTCTCATATACATAACAAAATACTGAGACTACAAAAACTGATGAATCCAGTGAGAGGACGACACCATGTTTCTTAACTCACCAGAGAAGTGGTTCAGAGTCAGAGTCGGTCCAACTGCGACAGACGCGGTCAGTGGTGTGATGGTTCGGTCCGGCAGGAGCTGGTGCTGCCTGTCTGACCCGGTCCGGCAGGAGCTGGTGCTGCCTGTCTGACCCGGTCCGGCAGGAGCTGGTGCTGCCTGTCTGACCCGGTCCATCAGGAGCTGGTGCTGCCTGTCTGACCCGGTCTGACCCTGTCTGACCCGGTCTGACCCGGTCCGGCTCAGTTCACTTTTTCCACAATGCGAGCAAACAACATGGCGGACTTTCGCGCGCGCTTCGAGTTTGAACCTCGTGACGTCAGACAGAACTGGTCAAAACATTTGAGTTCAATGACTAAATTTACTCAAAGAATTTAATCAGTATAAACTTAAAAATAAAAAACAGTTCAAATGACTCAAAATATTAAAGGTAAATCAACTTTTTAAAAATTTTGAGTTAATAAAGCTCAGTTCATTTGACAAGCTTTAACTGTTCGGTCTTACAGTGTAGAAAGCTTTAGAGCAGGGGTATTAAACAAAAATCTAAAGAGGTCCAGTTACGCAATATATTTGGAAGCAAAGGTCCAGAAGATTATAATGTCTAAATATTTAAATATATTATAAATTATATATATGTATATTATCAAATAGCCTGCATGTAATCAATACTTGACTGTCAAATCAAATTAATTCAGTACAATTCAGAAACCTTTTGACAAATTTATTGTTATGTGACGTCGAACTGAGCATGTGGCTCCAGATCCTGGTGGACTGGTCATAGTGGGCTCTGAGACTAGAAACTTTCTGTGATTGCGCTTCAGATTGTGTGTGTTCAAAACCTTTGTTTTTTGTCTCATAAAGCAGTTTGACATTGGCACTTTTAATAACAGCCACAGTTTCTGAACATATCAGACACTGGTTTAGTTCAGTGGGTAATATGAACAGAAAGGAGTCTGTTCATTGTGGATTAAAAACTCTAATTTTTCTCTTCCTGTTTCAGTCTCACCTTCCTTTTATCAACTCTTATCACTCCCTGTCTCCTCTACACTGTAATCTAGAATCACACCAAAGTCTTTTACTGTTGCACTAGATGTAACAGAAAGGCCACATCTAGAGTTACGGCGTGATCTAAAATCTTGCTTCTAGCTCCATGTGATCCTATGACTAGTAGTTCTGTCTTATCAGGATTAAGCAGAAGGAAGTTAATTAGCATCCAGTCTCGTATATCCTTTACACATTGTTCTACTTTATTAAGCTGTTTGATCTCATCTGGTTTTAATGAAACATCAAATGAGATCATGCCGTATGCAGGGAGGATCTGGTCCATTTTTTCTCTAAAACTATTAACTGATCAATTTCCACACCGTATGTCAGAAGAAGATCAAGGGTGTGATTAAAACAGTGAGTGGGTTTATTTACATTTAGAGTCTAATAGTGAATTAAAGTCAGTGTTGAGGCAGTTATCATCAACATCTACATGGATAATAAAGTCACCCACTATAATGACTTTATCTGCACTAAGAACTAAATCAGATAGAAACTCTGAGAATTCAGTTAAAAACTCAGAGTAAGGGACAGGAGGACGGTACACAATAACAAACAGGACTGGTTTTTGATTTTTCCAGTCAGGATCAGAGAGGCTAAGAGTGAGGCTCTCAAATGAATTCAAACTATGTTTAGGTCTGGGGTTGATTAACAAACTTGAGTGGGAGATTGCTGCTACTCCTCCACCCCGACCTGTGTTTCTAGGAACATGATAATTAACATGACTTGAGGGGGTCGACTCATTCAGAGAGACATATTCATCCTGCTGCAGCCAGGTTTCAGTAAGACAGAATAAGTCTATTTGATGGTCAATTATCAAATCATTTACTAACAGGGATTTAGACGAGAGAGATCTGATATTTAACAGTCCACATTTGATTGTTTTATTTTTATTTTGTTCTTTATTTGTATTAGGTTTTTATGAATCACTCCTCTTGTTGGTTCTTGATATAAATAATTTAGGTAGTCGGGGAGCAGACACTGTCTCTTTGGGGGGTGACGGCTGTAAGGAAGCTGCAGAGAGGTGTGTAAGACTGCGTCTCTGCGTCCTGGGCTCCACTCTGACATGTCAGGGTTTAGGTCATCTAATAAACTCTGTCATATTTCTAGAGAGTAGAGACGAACCATCGAAAGTGGGATGGATGCCGTTTCTTCTAATCAGTCCAGGTTTAGTCTCTGTAGCCCACGTTGTTTGCGGGACACCACTTAGAGAGTCCGACATTGTTCAAACCAACATTCAACAAACTGTAGCTCAGTCTCTCTTCCAGTATGTGATGGACACTGGAGTTGAAGCTTCTTGTGTTAGAGCAGGTGCAACTCATCCATGAGTATAGCTCCCAGAATAAAATATACAACTTGAATTAAGCAGAATGTGGCCACTTCACACAAAACCCAGGTAACAAATCAGAATCCTGAGGAAATAAGAAGAAACTGAGCTGTGAACATGAACAGAACATCAGAACTAATTCACAGAACCTGCAGGTTTCAGTGGCTTCAAACACATAATAACACATAATAACACAAACGTCGTCAGCGTAAGCCAGGGCCTTCACCCTGAGCGCGTCCACCACATGTGTGCCAGAGATGTGACGGTCATTATTAATCCTGTGGATTAATGGACTGATGGCCAACACGTAGAGAGCCGCGCTCAGAGGGCAGATCTGCTTCACGCCTCTCTGGACCTCGAAGCTGTCTGTTAAAACCCTGTTAACCTTCACTCTGACTTTGGACTTAACATACAGACATATCATTTGGATGAATGGAAGTGGGAAACCATATGCCTTCAAAATAGCCCAGAGATTATCTCTATAGATATAATTAAAGGCTTTTTTTTGATCCAGACCTAAAATAAAGAATCCTTTGCTTTCGTCTTTTTTATTTACAATTTCTCTCAGGATACATAAGTTATCCCACATTACTCGTCCTTTCACTGCACATGTTTGTTCTTTGTCTATGATTTCGTCTAATACATAATTTAATCTGTTCATAATGATTTTGGCTAAAATTTTATAATCTGTATTCATAATGGTTAAATGTCTGTAGTTGTCGATGTCGGTCTCATCACCTTTTTTATATAACAAGCACTTAATTCCTTCATAAAAACTCTCCCCCATACAGCCAGTCTGCAAACCTTTATTGAACATGGAAGTAAGAAGGTTTAAAACATCGTCATTGTATAACTGGTAAAACTCAGTGGGCAGACCGTCTGGACCGGGACTTTTCCCGGTGTTTAGTTGTTTAATTGATTCTAATACTTCCTCTTTTTTAACATTACCAAGCAAAGAGCTGAAGGAACAGGAGCTGTATGAGGGGAGAGTTTCCAAAAAGGAGTTCACACTGTTGTAGTCTGTGTTCATTTCTTTATAAGCGTCCGCACAGAGCTCTCGGATTACCTCCCTTTTCATCTTTTTTTTGTTGTCTTGATGCAGTAGATTGAACACCTCGAGCGTTCCATGTAGAGATTTTTAGGAAGCTCATAGGAGAGAGGGGTTTAAGGTGTCGGTTTCTTATCTACCTGCTTCCCTTTGTTTAAAGGAGAAGCTCTAGCTCTACGTTTCTTGGAGACTAACTGAAAGGGTGTTTCTGTATGAGGATCAATGGATGATGGATCAGGGAAATCTGGTGTTGGGGAGAATGAACTTAAATCATTATCAGATATGTTTGATTCTACCTCAGCATAAGGGGGGATGGGGGTGCTATTCGCCTGCTGATCTGCTATTCTCATAGATAAACAGGATTCAGCTGCCGCTGGGCAGGTGAACGGGCATCGGACTCCTGCTGCAGCTGGGCGGGTGGTCGGACACCGATCCCTTGCTGGTTTCTTGCTCTATTTACGTAAGAGCTGGGGCAGTTGAAGAAGGTGTGACCTCTAGTCTCACACAGACTGCAGACACAGGTGTACATTATTTGGGAAAAAAAAGCCACATCTCCAACATTTCACAGTGGGACACTGCTTCACTTGATGGTCAGGAGAGTGACAGATGAAACAGGTCACAGATTGACCAGGATAAATGATCCGCCCGTTGTAAGGACCCAGAGAGATGGAGTTGGGGATCCTGACTGGATGGCCGTTGGCATCTTTACGCAGTCGGACTCTATATTTCCTGACTCCATACCAAACTCCAAACTTATCAACAGGTCTGGTTGTTTGGAGAATGTCAAGTCAAGTCAAGTCAAGAAGCTTTATTGTCATTCCAACCACATATAGCTGAAGCAGTACATAGTGAAATGAGACAACGTTTCTCCAGAACCATGGTGCTACATAAAACGGCAACAAGACAGAACATGGAGCTGAGGACTGCTAAGTTGTCCTAGCAAAACACATAAAGTGCATCCTGTGCAACCTAGTGCAAACAGTGCAAGAACACAAAGAAAAAGTGCAGACGGACGTCTGAAGACAAAAACAGAACACAAAACACAAAACAGCAGCGACCAGTAGCGGAAATGAATACAATTTACAACTGAAAGATGGAAACATGTCAAATCTAGCGAGTGTGTGTGCTCAGTTCAGTATGTTGTGTGTGTGTTGAGGAGCCTGATGGCTTGGGGGAAGAAACTGTTCAAAAGTCTGGTTGTGAGGCCCGAATGCTCCGGAACCTCTTCCCTGATGGCAGAAGTGTGAAGATTGGGTGTGAGGGGTGGGTGGGGTCGTCCACAATGCAGGTAGCCTTGCGGATGCAGCGTGTTGTGTAAATGTTCGTGATGGAGTGGAGAGAGACTCCAATGATCTTTTCAGCTGTCCTCACTATCCGCTGTAGGGCCTTGCGATCCGAAACGGTGCTGTTCCCAAACCAGGCAGTGATGCAGCCGCTCAGGATGCTCTCAATGGTTCCCCTGTAAAATGTAGTCAAGATGGGGGGCGGCAGATGGGCTTTCCTCAGCTTCCTCAGGAAGTAGAGACGCTGCTGGGCCTTTTTGCTGATGGAGCGGGTGTTGAGTGACCAGGTGAGGTTCTCCTCCAGATGGACACCAAGAAATTTGGTGCTCTTGACGATCTCCACTGACGCTCCATCGATGTTCAGTGGAGAGTGGTCACTCTTTGCTCTTCTAAAGTCAACAACCATCTCTTTAGTTTTCCCAACGTTCAGAGAATGTCACAATATCGTCGTAGGTAGAGCTCAATGTCATGGTCTGGAACTCTTCCCGTCCAGAATTTAACAACCAAAGTGGTGACATCCATTTGGACAGAAGACTCAATGGTCCAGTTTCTCCATTTTGGGTCGTCACCTTTGGACCCATAAATTTCAAGAAAGCGTCGTAACGGAGCTTCTTGCAGAAAACAAAGTTCAAAGTCTTTTCTATTAGGGAGAGCGATGAAAGAGTATACCTCCTTAACGTCAATCCAACAGGAATTGAACAAGAGGGCCTCTCCCACATAGTCTCGGCTGGGGGGGTCATCATTCCCAGTATACTTCAATCTGACCCAGAATTGGCCAAATTTAGAAGCATATAAAGGTGTTGTAGTCTGGGGAGCCATGAAGGCTCACTGCCCACACGGGCACTAGTGAGTGGAGTGAAGTCTCTGCTTTGTACTTCTCTGCAAAATAAACTTACAACTATAAGAAACAGAAAAACTACAGCACAAAGGACACAAATTTAAATAAGTTTTCCACTTCCGAAAATGTTGAAATGTTTTGTTTTTCCTTTTTAAAAAAAATTATTTTAAGATTCAGATGCTACAGTGATTAAATGTACTTGTGTTCTTATCATCGTTTGTCATGTTCCTTTGTTTGTATATTAAATGCAATATTTCAACACAAATAAATATTTTTATCATCAGTAACAAGGATCAACTGTAAAGATTTGCAGCCAAGTAATAAGTTCAAACAGAACAAACAACACAATTTCTCCTCTTGTCTTTCAGATATGAAATTAAAAAGTTTCCTTTTTGAATCTGACACTAGTTCTTGGCAGAGACCGTACATTACTTATTTCATGTTTAGTTGGATATTAAAACCCTCCCTCACATCTGTCTGGAGCAGAAACAGTTCATCAGCAGCTTCTGTCTCGTCCTCATCGTCATCTGTTAACAGACATTTTGTAGTTTTGATAAAACGTCTTCACTGGACGACCGCTCTCAGAGGAAATCTGAACACTGGACCTTTACAGGGTTTTCACGTGTTATTTTATCTTTTACATTTTTATCATTAGACCATAATCTGGAGTCATATTTATGGTCTAATATTGATCTGTTTTCATCCTCATTAGTTTGCATATAGTTTTAGTGGAAGAACTTGTTGACATACTGAGCAGTAGTATCACAGTTTGTAATGTACTAAATTAGACCTAACAGACGAATCCTGACACCTACACAACACTTTTGTTCCAGTTTACTTTGTTGTTGAATGATGAATTCTACCTTCCAGTTTTGTTGTTCAGTTTTTCACGTGGTTCCATCCAAACCAGTTTATTTATCATTAAAGCTCTTCAGACAACTGATTTACTCAATGTCACTGAACAGAGCTTGTTTGACCGGTTTCTGTAGTGTAGTGGTTATCACCTTTGGGGTGGCTGTGGCTCAATAGGTAGAGCAGTTGACTGCCAATCATAGGATTCCCGGCTGCCACGTCACATGCCAAAGTGTCCTTGGGCAAGATACTGAACCCCTAGTTGCCTCCGGTGAGTCAGGTCAGCTGCATAGCAGCTCTGCCATCGGTGTGTGAATGTGTGTGTGCTTGTGCGTGTGAATGGGTGAATGAGAAGCAGTGTAAAGCGCTTTGAGTGCCTGCTAGGTAGAAAAGCGCTATATAAGTGCAGACCATTTACCATTTACCTTTGCCTCACTTGCGAAGAGTCCCCGGTTTGAAACCGGGCGGAAACATGTTGTTTTTGTTTTTTCTCTCTCACCCAAGATCACGTATAGAATCATAAATATAAAGATTGAACAAATAAATAAATAACATTGACCATTTTTATATGGAACAAAATTCAAAATATAAATAGGACATTATGAAATAAATAACAGAAATTAATAAATTAATTAATAACACAAAATATGTAATATGACAGGCTCAAACTAATATTTAAGCTTGCTCTTAATTAATCTTCTTTAATTAATTACAACATCTCATTAATAAACCAGAATTTGTAACAAAAATCCTTACAAATACGTCTTTTAAGTCTTTAAGATTGTCCGTAGGGCTGTACAGGTGTCACAGTCAGTTAGCAGAAAGGATATTGACGAGAGAACGTGAGTCTGCTCCTCAGTGTTTTCTGTTTACTGTTCAACATATTGTCAATGTAAAGTACGAGTAGCATCACACATTAACATAGTTAAAGCACCGTTACCATGAGCACCTCTTGAACCGTGTGCAGAATGAGGTTCATTTAGAAGTGCCCGTCTCTTCTCTACATCTATGTTGGCTCTGGCCCATAATGCCATAATGAAGGCCCTGGATCATGTTTTGTCAGGTGACCTGTCCAGCAAAATAGAAGCTTGACACTATTTTCAATTCAATTACTGTATGAACTTAGTAATCATTAAATTACAATAGAGATGTAATAAAAGGAAGAAACAAAGGATGATCTTAATGAAACATGTCTCTGAGACACATCTGCTCTTCTCTCCATTGGCTCCCTGTAAAATCCAGAATTGAATTTAAAATTCTTCTCCTCACTTATAAATCACTTAATAATCAGGCTCCATCTTATCTTAAAGACCTCATAGTTCCTTATCTTCCAAGCAGAAATCTACGTTCTCAGACTGCAGGTTTACTTGTGGTTCCTAGAGTTTCCAAATGTAGAATGGGAGGCAGAGCCTTTAGCTACCAAGCCCCTCTCCTGTTGAACCAGCTCCCAGTTCAGGTTCGGGAGGCAGACACCCTCTCTACATTTAAGACTAGACTTAAAACTTTCCTTTTTTATAAAGCTTATAGTTAGAGATGAATCAGGTGACTCTGAACCATCTCTTAGTTCTGCTGCTATAGCTTAGTCTGCTGGGGGACATCTACTGATAAACTGAGCTCCTCTCCTCTCTCCATTCAAATTCTACCATTGCATGTCATTAACTTTGTGTCTTCTCTCTCCTGTAGTTGTGTTTCCTCCTCTCTGTCTCCCTCTCTCTGTACATTTCTGCAGGTATCCTCCTCCTTGGAGCTGTATATCTCCAGAATCCAGTTACTACCAACCTGTCTAATGTTTTTCCTGCTTGTTGTTGTTTTTTGTTGCCTGCTGTTCTTTTCTTTTTCCTCACCCCAACCGGTCAAGGCAGATAGCCGCCCACCTCTTTTGGCGGCTGGGTAATTACTAGTAAATTTGATGATTTCTCATTTTGGATAATTTAGTAAATTAGTTTAAAAAAAAAAAAAAATTTCCAGGTAATTACATTCAAATTTTAATTTTTTTATACAAAATCTTTAGTATCCTTCCAACATGTCCAGTGTTGAGTGAACTGGGGACCTCCTGATCTGCAGTCAAACACTCCACCACTAAGCTACACCCCAACCTCAAAACAACACCAGGTCTAGTTAAATATCATAAATGGATATTGTTTTTTAATTGTTTACAGCACTTTACAGATTTATTTCATTTAATTTGAATATGACAGTGTCACATTATGTTAAATTTAGAATTTATAACAGTTTCAAGGAAGTTTAAGTCAGCTCCATGAAGAAGGCAGGTTTACATGTTTTTATTAACCACGAATGCAAATGACTGGAAAGTGGGGGTTTCGCTCTTTGTGCCTGATACAGGCACCAGCACTTGTTTGACCCGTCACTGGTGATCTGCATTACAAAAGGTACATGTCGAGTTTCAGGTCTGTTCACAATACACAGATCATAGAGGAGGAAAAGAATCAGAGAATAGAACTAATTCACTGAACCTGCAGGTTTCAGTGTCTACAAACACAGAAAGATTAATTAATAATAAAGCTAGAATTTAACATTAATGCTATTGTGACGAGCCTTTGAGTGAACAACTCTTTTTATTTTAAGAACACAGGACAGTGACAGCAGGTTTCAGTTTAGTCTTTTTACCCCAGAAATTACTGTCTCCCACCTCTTTCTCCCGGGTCCCCTCTCCCCTCTTCCCTCAGAAGTGCACCTGACGTCACTACACTACACAATAAAAGAACCAACCAAAAGAACCACACAACACATAACAGCAGCAACTGAAACAGCCGCATCAAACCCCAAAGAACATCTATCTATCTCTGGGCCGCTACAATATGTTCTGTTTTCTCTATTGTTTCATGGGAATTTATAAATATTGTTTTTTTAGTTAAACTCTATTTCAACTCTGCTCTGTCACACTGCTTTTCTGAAGTACAACCAAGTTGCACAGATAAACCAGTTTTTGATAAATTAAAACTTGTTTTTGTGTGTGTGAAAAAGTTTGAGTCTATAATGTGTTCTAATGAACTGGCAACAGATTCATCACCAAAAAGTGAAGCTTCAGACAACACTGGTAAGATAGTGAAAATGTTTGAGACTGGATCAAATGAAAAGTAATTAATATGTCTTCTCTAGTAAAACAGGAGAAGATACATCATAAATTGTAGAAATCAATGCTGCCGTCACAGATAAACCAAATAAAACACCTGGACCAGATTTGGACAGTGAGAGTATTTTGGCAAGATTCATGGTGAGTACCACCAATAAGTCACGTTCTAAAGTTTGGGATCATTTTGATCTCATACCACCAAATAAGGTATAATGCAGTTTATGGCAGACATTTTATGTTTCCATAATTGAACTGTATTTTTAATTTTTAAATGGGTCTCAAGACTACAATTGCTTGTAGTTGTGGTGTTTGCTCTGCACACAAGATTTGTCTTACAGCAACATCACATCATCCATGCTGCGACACTTGCATGCCAGGCATGATGACAATCATATCCAGCAAACCAGTGAACCTGTCAACACTGGAAATCCTGACAGTAAGCTAAATATGAACGTATATGTACTGTATATATGTATGTGTCTATTTATTGTAGATGTTGTGTATCATATTCATATAGCAACCTGTCTTCCACACAGTGTCCAGAAAACCCTGTGAAAGGATATTTTCCACGGCTGGGGAGCTGGTCAGCCAGAAGAGGAGCCGACTGAAGCCTGCGACAGTAGAAAAAATTATATTCCTCAATAAAAACCTGTGAAGACAACTAACGTGTCTGCTTCTGTAAATAACCATTTCAAATCAACCATACAAGTCCTCAACTGACAAACCATTATCTTTAAAGGTTTTCTATAAAAACACAAAAAAGATGCAATGTTTCTGAATTCAAACACTGATCATTTGCAAAGTAGGAAGGATCTCTGATCCTGTTAGGGACTCTAAAGGTCAGAGCTTTAAATAAACCTTTAACCAACATTTAACCCATAATATAATTTGCATTGATTCTTTGGGTTTATCTGGAATGTGTTGTAGAGTATAGGAGAGATTGTAATGACTGCATAATCATAATTTGAATGAACAAAACATTAAAATGACCACACAGACTTTTGTGAACTTTTATTGCTGTCTTTGGATTGAAACAGTGCCAGAGCTTCAGTCGTGCCCTTTAGAGGTTGCTATTCTTCAGTTGTCCACCAGACGTCACCGTCACTGAGGTCTTGAAGCTTTGAACGTTTTTCAACACAGTTGTTAGAAAAACCTCAAAGTTGTTTCCTGTACATCCATTAAACGCAGAGAGATTATCTTCTGGAACAAAATGTTGGATCAACTGACAAATGTTATAGAGTCCTGTCGCTTGCATGAATAAAATACAACAATAATATGATTGAATAATAAAAAATAAAAAAAAAAGAGATCCTCAGCTTGATAGAACAGTCAAACATCCAACAGGACCCTGGAAAATTGTCATTTATTTTAACTATTTTATTTGTTTACACTTTTAAATTTCTTGAACGTTCACTTTTCGTTGTAGTTTAAGTACAAGTCAGTTCTAAATTAATTAGGTAACTTCCTGAAGCCACGTTTGACTTTTTTAAAAATACTCGTAAAGTTTGTGCCTCTTTATCAACTTAATAAAAAAAATAATAATAAAAATCTGTTGTAACTATTGTAATTATCTGTTTATTTCATTTTGCATGGGAAGCAACAGCAGTAGAGAACGAGTCTTTAGTTGAAGGAAGTGGCTCTGAAAAGAGCCTTTGTGCTGGTTGGTGTGGAGCGGAGTCCTTAAGCTCTCTCTCCGCGGATGCGTCGGGCCAGCTGGATGTCTTTGGGCATGATGGTGACCCTCTTGGCGTGGATGGCGCACAGGTTGGTGTCCTCGAAGAGCCCCACCAGGTAAGCCTCGCTGGCCTCCTGCAGAGCCATGACGGCCGAGCTCTGGAAGCGCAGGTCGGTCTTGAAGTCCTGAGCGATCTCCCTGACCAGGCGCTGGAAGGGCAGCTTGCGGATCAGCAGCTCGGTGGATTTCTGGTAGCGACGGATCTCTCGGAGAGCCACGGTACCGGGCCTGTAACGGTGGGGCTTCTTGACTCCGCCGGTGGCCGGGGCGCTCTTACGGGCAGCCTTGGTGGCCAGCTGCTTCCTGGGAGCTTTGCCTCCGGTGGATTTACGGGCGGTCTGCTTGGTTCGGGCCATTTCTTCGACTGTTTGCTCTGAACAAGACAAATGTGGAGCAGAGAGCGAAGAGCCGCTGCTCTTAAACCGGGGGAGCAGCTGGGACACGGTGACGCTGCAGCTCAGCTCCGCCTGGAGGAGCGAGTCCCGCCTGAATCTCCGCTGCTTATTGGACAAGAGACTTTTGAAAATGTCCCCAACACCCGGACCGGGCCGCCCTCTGCTGCTGGTTGGTCTGACGGGAACCGGGCCGCCCTCTGCTGCTGGTTGGTCTGACGGGGACCGGGCCGCCCTCTGCTGCTGGTTGGTCTGACGGGAACCGTCCGGGTCCCGCGCTCTGCGGGGACGTATAAAGGAGGCTTTGGTCTGTTGGAGCCCCATTTTCTCAGAACAACGTCTGTAGAAAAAGACCCAAGTCAACATGTCAGGCCGCGGAAAGACCGGTGGAAAAGCCAGAGCGAAGGCCAAGACCCGCTCGTCCAGAGCCGGACTCCAGTTCCCCGTGGGTCGTGTCCACAGGCTGCTGCGTAAAGGCAACTACGCGGAGCGCGTCGGCGCCGGAGCTCCCGTGTACCTGGCGGCTGTCCTGGAGTATCTGACCGCTGAGATCCTGGAGCTGGCTGGAAACGCTGCCCGCGACAACAAGAAGACCAGGATCATCCCCCGTCACCTGCAGCTGGCTGTCCGCAACGACGAGGAGCTCAACAAGCTGCTGGGCGGAGTCACCATCGCTCAGGGCGGCGTGCTGCCCAACATCCAGGCGGTGCTGCTGCCCAAGAAGACCGAGAAACCCGCCGGCAAGGCCAAGTAAACCGGGACCGGCTCCGACCACCAACACAAAGGCTCTTTTCAGAGCCACACACTCTGATAAAGAGCTCTGATCCTCATACTCTTATTCTCTTTCCATCCTAAACCTAATTGAACGGAACATAATTACTTAGTTAACTATAACAATCATTTCAACTCTGCTTCAATGAGAAATATTAACATTCATTTTCTTTCACTGTGTTCAACATAGTTTAATTAATCCTATTTAACTATAGTGGCCGTGCACATTAAAGGAGCATTGATGTTAAATTCCTGCTTTATTCATCTTTCTGTGTTTGAAGCCACTGAAACCTGCAGGTTCTGTGAATTAGTTCTGATGTTCTGTTCATGTTCACAGCTCAGTTTCTTCTTATTTCCTCAGGATTCTGATTTGTTACCTGGGTTTTGTGTGAAGTGGCCACATTCTGCTTAATTCAAGTTGTATATTTTATTCTGGGAGCTATACTCATGGATGAGTTGCACCTGCTCTAACACAAGAAGCTTCAACTCCAGTGTCCATCACATACTGGAAGAGAGACTGTGCTACAGTTTGTTGAATGTTGGTTTGAACAATGTCGGACTCCGTAGTTTTCTCTGGACCCCTTCCCAGTCCGTCCAGTGACGACATGGCTGTCTAAGTGGTGTCCCACAAACAACGTGGGCTACAGAGACTAAACCTGGACTGATTAGAAGAAACGGCATCCATCCCACTTTCGATGGTTCGTCTCTACTCTCTAGAAATATGACAGAGTTTATTAGATGACCTAAACCCTGACATGTCAGAGTGGAGCCCAGGACGCAGAGACGCAGTCTTACACACCTCTCTGCAGCTTCCTTACAGCCGTCACCCCCCAAAAACTACCATAACCCCATAGAGACAGTGTCTGCTCCCCGACTACCTAAATTATTTATATCAAGAACCAACAAGAGGAGTTATTCATAAAAACCTAATACAAATAAAGAACAAAATAAAAATAAAACAATCAAATCCCTGTTAGTAAATGATTTGATAATTGACCATCAAACAGACTTATTCTGTCTTACTGAAACCTGGCTGCAGCAGGATGAATATGTCTCTCTGAATGAGTCGACCCCCTCAAGTCATGTTAATTATCATGTTCCTAGAAACACAGGTCGGGGTGGAGGAGTAGCAGCAATCTTCCACTCAAGTTTGTTAATCAACCCCAGACCTAAACATAGTTTTAATTCATTTGAGAGCCTCACTCTTAGCCTCTCTGATCCTGACTGGAAAAATCAAAAACCAGTCCTGTTTGTTATTGTGTACCGTCCTCCTGTCCCTTACTCTGAGTTTTTAACTGAATTCTCAGAGTTTCTATCTGATTTAGTTCTTAGTGCAGATAAAGTCATTATAGTGGGTGACTTTATTATCCATGTAGATGTTGATGATAACTGCCTCAACACTGACTTTAATTCACTATTAGACTCTAAATGTAAATAAACCCACTCACTGTTTTAATCACACCCTTGATCTTCTTCTGACATACGGTGTGGAAATTGATCAGTTAATAGTTTTAGAGAAAAAATGGACCAGATCCTCCCTGCATACGGCATGATCTCATTTGATGTTTCATTAAAACCAGATGAGATCAAACAGCTTAATAAAGTAGAACAATGTGTAAAGGATATACGAGACTGGATGCTTATTAACTTCCTTCTGCTTAATCCTGATAAGACAGAACTACTAGTCATAGGATCACATGGAGCTAGAAGCAAGATTTTAGATCACGCCGTAACTCTAGATGTGGCCTTTCTGTTACATCTAGTGCAACAGTAAAAGACTTTGGTGTGATTCTAGATTACAGTGTAGAGGAGACAGGGAGTGATAAGAGTTGATAAAAGGAAGGTGAGACTGAAACAGGAAGAGAAAAATTAGAGTTTTTAATCCACAATGAACAGACTCCTTTCTGTTCATATTACCCACTGAACTAAACCAGTGTCTGATATGTTCAGAAACTGTGGCTGTTATTAAAAGTGCCAATGTCAAACTGCTTTATGAGACAAAAAACAAAGGTTTTGAACACACATACCCACTGAAATCTGAAGCGCAATCACAGAAAGTTTCTAGTCTCAGAGCCCACTATGACCAGTCCACCAGGATCTGGAGCCACATGCTCAGTTCGACGTCACATAACAATAAATTTGTCAAAAGGTTTCTGAATTGTACTGAATTAATTTGATTTGACAGTCAAGTATTGATTACATGCAGGCTATTTGATAATATATATATAATTTATAATATATTTAAATATTTAGACATTATAATCTTCTGGACCTTTGCTTCCAAATATATTGCGTAACTGGACCTCTTTAGATTTTTGTTTAATACCCCTGCTCTAAAGCTTTCTATCTGTTGCCTTCTCAGGGAGTTTTTCTTGCCACCGTCGCCCTCGGCTTGCTCATCAGGGACAATCTGATTATTATGATTCATACGCATTCATGTAAACTTCCATAGTTTCTTTGGTTGTGTAAAGCTGCTTTGTGACAATGTCAACTGTAAATAGCGCTCTACAAATAAAATTGAATTGAATCATATGTACAAAACACTAGATTCATTTGTAAGACCACACTCGTACTTAGACTGCTTCCTCCCCGTAGATCATTCTGAATTAATTTCAGTAATTAATTTATCTAAACCATCAACATGTCTCTTAGACCCCGCCCCAACTAGACTGCTCAAAGATGTTTTAAATACTAACCCTAACCCAATCTATCCTTACAATTAGGCTACGCTCCTCAGGCTTTTAAGGTTGCTGTAGTCAAACCCCTACTCAAAAGGTCTACTCTGGACTCAGGGGTTTTAATCAATTATAGGCCAGTATCCAATCTGAACCACAGAATGCAGCTTTTATCTCAAACCAGAGAAACACTTCATGAACCAGTCATACGTGCTACAGCCGGCTCACCAGGCCTGGAACTGTGGTGTTTGAAAAATTAATATCTTCTAATGTGTTTAATTCTTCATATATTCGTGTGGAATTAGTGGAATCAAGTCTGATTGTGTGCAGATGTTTTTATTTTTATTTTTATCACAGGAAAGTTTCAGTTTCTAATTGTTTTCAGTCCTGAGATGAAGTCTGACTGAACTCCACCATGATCCTCATCAGTGTGTTTGCTGCGACCAGAACATCTTCACTTCACTACAACAGGATCATCAGCAGACGGTTCGTTTCACTTTCAGTCCCCGAACAAACATGTGGAGCAGCGGAGGAACCGGTTCTGGTGGATTCTGGATCCGTTTGACACCATTTTTTGAGAGAAATGAGCAGAGGAGCGCTCGTCACGACGCGGAACACGGGGACGTTTGGAGGCTTCACCGACAAAATGCAGCGAACTTCAGACTCGACACGAGCCGAATATGAAGACCCGCATGTCCGCTGTCAGCTCCGCTCACTTTCCGCCCTCGTGTCCGCTCCCACGGGGCTTTTTCTGGGTTTGATCGGTGCAGAGAAAACACAGAGTCCCGGTGTTCACGGCGCACCGAGGAGCCCCGGAGCGGCTGAGTCTCCACGGTCCTCATGCTGTGTTTAAGTGCCGCCTCCTGCTCCGGGATTCTCCACACTCCAAGTGAAACGACTCGCAGACAAAATGGCAGAAGAAGCTCCAGCTGCAGCTCCGGCCGCCGCTCCGGCCAAAGCCGCCAAGAAGAAGGCCACCAAGCCCAAGAAGGCTGGTCCCAGCCTCGGGGAGCTGATCGTTAAGGCCGTGTCCGCGTCCAAGGAGCGGAGCGGCGTGTCTGCTTCCGCCCTCAAGAAGGCTCTGGCTGCCGGAGGCTACGACGTGGACAAGAACAGAGCCCGCGTCAAGACCGCCATCAAGAGCCTGGTGCTGAAGGGGACTCTGCTCCAGACCAAGGGCGTCGGAGCCTCCGGCTCCTTCAAGATCAACAAGAAGGCGGACACCAAGCCCAAGAAGCCGGCACGCAAACCCGCCGCCGCCGCCGCTCCTAAAGCCAAGAAGCCCGCCGCCAAGAAACCGGCCAAAGCCGCCGCCGCTAAGAAGACCAAAGCTGCGGCAGCGAAGAAGCCGGCAGCCGCCAGCAAGTCCCCGAAGAAGGTCAAGAAACCCGCAGCGGCCAAGAAACCCAAAGCCAAGAGCCCCAAGAAGCCCACCAAGAGCCCCAAGAAGGCCGCCAAAAAGGCCCCCGCTGCCCCCAAGAAGGCTCCTGCTGCTGCTGCCAAGAAAGCTCCGCTCAAGAAGACTGCGGCCAAACCCAAAGTCAAGAAGACGGCAGCCAAGAAGAAGTGAGCTCCATCAGCCGGACGCAGCTCCGACTCACTAAAGGCTCTTTTCAGAGCCACACACTCCTTCTCTAAAGACGCTCTATTCTCTCTTCACACACTTGACCTTCGCTCATTTACTCCAACATTAACACACGTCATCTTTCTCACACAGTAAAAACATTTCATCACAATTTACACCTCGTATCTCTCGTCCTGCAAACTACTGCTTCCTGGCCCGTTCTGCTCTTACTCACGTTTCCTTCCTGGGGGATTCATCCTTCAGTCATATTTATCAAATAACCACTGATGGAACTCCTCGTTTGTGAACAACAACTTTCAAATCTAGTCTGGAGACAACTCCTTGTCAGTTGGAACCTTTCCAAACAGTCCTGTCCTCAGTTCTCTGGGGTCTTGTTCATAGATTAAATTGGGCCAAAGTAAGAAAAGGACAAAACAAGTCACATCAACCCTCACAACCAGGTTTACAAATCATTCTTCTAAATCCAGTCTTTTTACTGCTGACAAAATTAAAATATCTCCTATGACACGTCTCCAAATATCACAAGCACAGGATTTCAGGACATATCCACCTTTTTAAAGCAAAGTTCAAAATCCATCAAAACAACCTGATCTGGATGGATTCTTATTTCTCTTTTTTCTCTTCACATGAACACATGCTTATGTACATTTATTATAATGTGTACATTATTTTCTTTGAGACTTTAATAAAGAATTATTTAAAATGCAAAGAGTTCTTTAAAGACCGTTGAAACCTTATTGTTGCAAAACATACCCACGAATTAGTTACTGAGACATTTCTACGCTTTTGAACGTTCGAGTGAGAATTGTTAGGGCCGTTTAATCCGGAAGAGGAAAAAACACAACATGAGAGGACTGACTCTAAAAACCACCACCACTCTTTTCACAGTCACACACTTCACCTAAAGAACTATAGCTGAATATCCAGATATGGAATCAAGAATTTTGATGATGACAAGTCAAGTCATTTTTCTTACTTTTTTGTTTTCTGCACCAAACGAAAAGAGTTTTTTTTAATCATTTCTTCAGTTTTTAAAAATGTACACGTAACCGAAAGATATTTTGATGCATCTTTCTCTTAATGCGACACAAAATACGTTTTAGAGCCTTATTCACAGACATGGACCTAGTTATTGAACTAAAAGGTTCATGAAAAGTCTGAAATTACTTTTTAGTCGTGGTTCAAAAGAAGGATTTATAAAATCAAACTAATGTTCAGGCCATTATGAACGAATGAAAACTCAAAAAGCAATTCCTACATTTCCTGAATTTAATAATGTTTTATTCTTAATTACTTTTATCAGTTTTTTTTCCTGTTTTACATTTGCATATCTTACAGCTTGACTGATTTTGATGAGCTGCTGGAGACATGGACAATTATGGAAAAGGAGATGTATGATGTTAATAAATCATATTTGTAATAGACAGTAACACAGTCTGCAGACAAGTAAGAAGAAGAACAGCAGCTGTCCTGGTTGTTCTTGGACATCTGACTGCTCACCCTGCACTTTTAGCCCTGATATTGTTTTTGTAATGATAAATGTACTTTTCATCATCATCGTTGATGTTGTTCTAATTGTTGTGATAAGTTTCAGTGTTTCTCCTTCAGTGTATTGAGCTTCGAACATCACCTGTTGTAAGAAGCATCATAACGTGTGTACGTTTAAATGAAGCTTCAGTGTGAGAAGAAGATTTGGATTAAACCATCAAATCAGAAGCAGAGTGAGTGAGTGTAACTGTTCGTGTTTCCTAACGAGCGTTGGTGAAGTGAAGGAACGTTTGTTGTTAGATGAGGTGTTTGGCTCTGAAAAGAGCCTTTGTGTTGATGCTGGAGCTGCAGCAGCAGTTTACTTGGAGCTGGTGTACTTGGTGACGGCCTTGGTTCCCTCGGACACGGCGTGCTTGGCCAGCTCACCGGGCAGCAGGAGGCGGACCGCGGTCTGAATCTCCCTGGAGGTGATGGTGGAGCGCTTGTTGTAGTGCGCCAGGCGGGAGGCCTCCCCGGCGATCCGCTCGAAGATGTCGCTGACGAACGAGTTCATGATGCCCATGGCCTTGGACGAGATGCCGGTGTCGGGGTGGACCTGCTTCAGGACCTTGTACACGTAGATGGCGTAGCTCTCCTTCCTGGTCCTCCTCTTCTTCTTGCCGCTCTTGGTGACGCTCTTAGAGACGGCTTTCTTGGAGCCCTTCTTCGGTGCTTTCACTGGATCAGGCATCTTGGTTCCTCGGCAGATTCTTCCACGGATGAAGTCAGTGACGCCGTGACGGTGGATTTATAGTCGCTTCATGCAAATACGACTGTGCTGTCGCTCTCACACGATTGGCTGTGCACAGCATGCGACTGAGCATGCGCCAGACAGACACCACAGTTCAATGAGAAGTAAATAAATAAAACGTTTCTCAAATTTAATTAATTGATTCATTTCATTGAGTTGATTCATGTTTAACTTCTCTGATGTCTTTGGACTTCACACAATAGTATCTTACAGGACACATATTATGAAAAATATATCATTTATATTTACTCATTTGATCTGTAAAGAGAAGCAAATATTTGACATTATACAAGAGTTTATATATATATATATATGTTTATATACACACACATATATAAAAAATATATATACATAGCTGCAGAAAATCGTCATCCACCAGTACATATTCGATTTGGCATTATTTCCTCTAACCCTTAAGAGAGAAACCACTTTATATGAACTGATGCTGTCCAAACCTCCTGTAGTTCTCCAGAGAACTACAGGAGGTTCTTTTCGCCTTTGTCCATTAAACTGTGTAAATCCTTTCTCCTTTTCTAACGAGGTGGGGAACTGACATTTGTTGTCATTCAAGCCTGAACTATAATTGATTGCGGTTTTTCGTTCATGAACGTTTCGTTCAATATCAACTAATCTCTTATATGACTTGGGAATAATGAGTTCTCTCAGTGAGTGATTCGTTCATTTCCAGTTCTTTGCAGTACCTTGCCTGGCCACATTGCAGCAGCTGCATAAGCTCAGGAAACAGAAATGATTCGTTCACGACTCACTCAACTGTAAGTGTCTGCTCAGGTCATACGGATCGTTCTTTCGTTCATTTGTCACGTGACAGCTGTAGCTACGGGCTGTGGACTGAGAAACAAAGTAATGAATGATGTCTGATATCTGACGTTCATTTGGATTTATGGAATCTTAATTAATTAGTGGTGTTTGATGCTTGAAGATGTGTGTAGTTATTTTGTGTATATAATGTAAATTATGTTTGTAAATAAATACATTCGAAAATTAAAAAGATGTTAATTGTGTTATTCTCTTCCATAAAATAATTAAATGTAACATTATTAATAACAACATCGATAATAATATTAACGTCGCGTTTTGGACATAATGAATGCACCATGTAAATATTTTCGGGAACTTGTTACTTGTTGCTTTAAAAGTCTAAACTCATTATCAATAAGTTTAACTTTCACTCGTCTTCTACCAGCTGTCACCGGCTGCAGCAGCAGTAACTCGCTCTCGTTCATCGTTCACTGCTCTCGTTCATCGTTCATCGTTCTTCGTTCACTGCTCTCGTTCATCGTTCTCGTTCTTCGTTCACTGCTCTCGTTCATTTGTCACGTGACAGCTACAAAGTCACTTTTGCGCTGTTAAACAACAACATCAGGGAGGATGCAGGAACACAAGTCACTTTATTGTGGTGTGTATTTGCTTTCCTAGGTTTTCACATGGTTTGAATTGCTTGTGGCATTTTGTGTATTATAATTTGTCAGCTGAACAAACTATGTTGTCTTCACTATATAGTGTCTGAGAACCGCGGCCATTTTTACATCGCCCACTAGAGGGTTACACCGCAACCCGCTGGAAAATGAACGAAATGAACGAAATGAACGAAATGATTCGTTCACTTTAGAGTTCGAGACTCACGAATCTGAGTCAGTTCAAAGACTCGTTTTTCCCACCACTAGTTGAGACCAACTGTTGTACAACGTGTTTATTGACAGTGAGTGTTCTGTAGAGAACTAAAGGAACCTATTAAAGGAAGCAGCTCTGTCGATGTTGTGAGCGGCTCTGAAAAGAGCCTTTGGTTGTAGTTGGAGTCCAGGAGCAGGTTTAACCTCCGAAGCCGTACAGAGTGCGGCCCTGTCTCTTGAGGGCGTAGACCACGTCCATGGCGGTCACCGTCTTCCTCTTAGCGTGCTCGGTGTAGGTGACGGCATCACGGATGACGTTCTCCAGGAACACCTTGAGCACCCCGCGGGTCTCCTCGTAGATGAGACCGGAGATACGCTTGACTCCGCCGCGACGAGCCAGACGTCGGATGGCGGGTTTGGTGATTCCCTGGATGTTGTCCCGGAGAACTTTCCGGTGCCGCTTGGCGCCTCCTTTCCCGAGTCCCTTCCCGCCTTTGCCTCTTCCGCTCATCGTTCACTGATCTTCTTTCTTGGATCGAAGTCGGATCTGGAGCTCGGAGTCCGACTGGGGCTTTTTACTGCTGCTCTGCGGACGTGATAGGGACAGGAGGCGGAGCTCCAGCGGGTGGAGCCAAACTCAGCAGCTGTCAGAAAAGAGAAATTAATTTTTATACTTTTTAATATGTTTTCACAGCAAAGTAGTAAAAACTAAGTTGTACCAAATGTCTTCAGAGTGAATAAATACATCTTATCTTATCAGGATGAACAATCAATATTTAATTGACTCATGAATCCCTGAGTTGCCTCTGTTAAAAAGGTCAATGCCACTTGGATTATTCTGCCTCCATCTAGGAATGGTATATTCCAATCAGACCAGCTCCGTGCATGAGGAGGTCATGGAAACAGTTTCTCTGAGTTCCTGCAAGTTAATTAAGTTCATTGTAACTGTTATTGTTTATGCAGTTTATGCGTCCATTGAACTGTAAGTCCGTTATTATAGCTTTTATGTATATTTATGTTTCTGTTACCGATATTACGGCTTTTTGTAGTTAGCTCGCTGTTTCTGCTAATTATTAATTGATAGCCTGCTAATTTCAAGACTGTATTTTGCAGAGCTTTAATTTGATACATATATTCTGTATTTGTCGTTGAGTTGTCTAATGCTAAGTACCATTTGTTAATAATATGATTGATTTATTAGTTTAGCAGACAAATTTAATAGAAAGAATTGCTGTGATGTAAGAGCTCCATCCTTTGGCAGTGTAATATGTGAACGGTAAACTCAGTCATGCTTAATGTTTTGGGAAAACGTCTTGATAACTAGTCATAATTGTTCTACTTATTATTGACTTTGTATTTCTTTCAGAAACCACACACACACACACACACATGAACGTGAATATGATTGTAATGAGGACTGCTGGAATAAAGCCTTCCTAAAGGAACTCCAAGTTTTTGAGTGATCTAACAGTCACTTCAATGGTCGGCAGTAAAGCATCCGAACCCAAGTACAAGGGAGAAGCCAGTGTCAGCCATATCCATTTTATTCAGCCACCTTGCTTCAAACAGTATCGGACCAGTAGATAGCAGCATATATATATAAATATTCTACAAGTAGAAAAGTACAAGTACTCTAATTAATTCTAATAAAGTAAAGTGAAATACACAATGCGTTAAAATGTCACTTGAACAATTTATTTCACCATTAGGACAGAGAGACAGCTCAACTCTCCAGTTGCAGCCCATGTTGTGGTCAGAGAAGTTGCGTTACTGTACATCAGTCATTATAAGAAGCAGAACAAAGAATAAATGAGTTTTCGCTTTTTAACAAATCTTTATTGAAGTTTCAGGGACAATACAAATGTTTACATTTAAACATAAAAAAAAAGGTGCAAATAACACAACAATACACCATAGCAGCGATAAATATAACAACATCATCAATAATATTAACAACGATCAAAGTAACAGCAAAAACAGCAGCAACAATAAAACCAGTGTTAAAGGTGCAGAGTAAACAGTCAAATGTCCAATAAGAACCAGGGCAGCTGTTGTTCTTTATCCAGAGTTCTTCTTATTCTTATTTCACGGAGGACTTGTTTGCAGACCGTGTTACTGTCTATTACAGTTTGATTTATGGCCATCATGCATCTTGTTTTCCACAGTTTCATTGTAACTATTGAGATTATGAGTTGGAACATCTCCACCTGTTTGGTCGACATGTTCTCCCTCAGTAGTCCGTACATGATGGAGCCGTAGTTGACATCAAAGTCCAGACCCAGACCCCTCAGGGACGTCCACACTTCCTGAGCTCTGTAACAGTCCATCAGGACGTGTTGCTGTGTCTCATCTTCATTACAGTAGATCATGGGACATTGTTTAGTTGTTACGTAACAGCTCCATGAAACTACTGCTCTAACAGGAAGTCTACCCACACTTATCAGCCAGCGAACATCTCTCATGCTCTCTGACAGATGTTTGGTTTTCAAGACTTGGAGAACTTCCTTTCTCTGTGCTTCTTGTACATGTTTATAATTAATTAAACCTCCATATTTAAAATCATTCATTACATTAAAAATTGTTTTACTTGTGCTTGTGGTCCATGAAATGTCTAAGTGCTGATATTCTGAAATAAAATCACCGTATATTAATTTATACTGTGGACCGTGTCGTGCTCTGCCTCTTCTCTTCTGCCACAAAGACAGGTTACCAAGCCAGAGAGCATCACGGGAGACGGCTGCTGAGATGTTCTTTACAAAGGCGATCTTTAACTTTAGTTCTAGATCTACTGAGCCTAATCCTCCAAACCTTCTGCTTTTATAGAGCAGCTCTCTTTTGGTGACCTCTCTGGTGGTTCCCCAGATTAGGTTCACACACTGTTTGTTAAGTTTAGTTATTGTAGATTTACTTGGTGGAAATATATTCGCTAGAAACAGGAGTTTGGAGACGAGAAAAGTTTTAACTATGTTTATTCTTGCTTTATAGTTGGTATTTTTATTTTCCCATTTCTTAACATCTTCTTAAATTTCACTTTCCCAGTTTCTTTCACTGCATTCATTATTACAAATAATTAAACCCAGAACTTTAATTTCTGGTTTTACCTGGATGTTAATATCTGGTTTGTCACACTCTGCTCCAATCCAAACTCCTTCTGTTTTATTATGATTTAATTTAGCACCTGCGGTTTTTTCATATAATTTCAAGTGACTACATAAAATATCAGTTTCTAATCTAGCCATAGGGGTTGCAAGCCAGTGACTTCTGTGCCGGTCCCAAGCCCGGATAAATAGAGAGGGTTGCGTCAGGAAGGGCATCCGGCGTAAAAATTGCCAAAATAACCATGCGAATCATTCACAAGACTTTCATACCGGATCGGTCGAGGCCCGGGTTAACAACGACCGCCACCGATGCTGTTAACCTACAGGGTGCCGGTGGAAATTTGACTACTGTTGGTCGAAGAAAGAGGGGAGGCAGAAGAGTTCGTGGTCAGAGAGAGAAGGGAAAAGGCAGGAACATAGATTTGAGAATAGGGACTCTTAACGTTGGTACGATGACAGGGAAAGGCAGAGAGCTGGCAGACATGATGGAGAGAAGAAAGGTAGATGTTCTGTGTGTGCAGGAGACAAGGTGGAAGGGCAGCAAGGCACGTAGTATCGGAGGAGGATACAAACTGTTCTACCATGGTGTTGATAGGAAGAGAAACGGGGTAGGAGTGATCCTGAAGGGGGAGTTTGTGAACAATGTTCTAGAGGTGAAAAGAGTCTCAGACAGGGTGATGAGCATAAAGCTAGAAATTGAAGGGGTGATGATGAATGTAGTCAGTGGGTATGCGCCACAGGTTGGCTGTGAGTTAGAAGAGAAGGAGAGATTCTGGAGTGAGTTTGATGAGGTCATAGAGAGTATCCCCAGAGGAGAGAGAGTTGTTGTTGGAGCAGACTTCAATGGGCATGTTGGTGAGGGCAACAGAGGTGATGAGGAGGTGATGGGCAGGTTTGGTGTGAAGGAAAGGAATCTGGAAGGACAGATGGTGGTGGACTTTGCTAAGAGGATGGAAATGGCTGTAGTCAACACTTACTTCCAGAAGCGAGAGGAACATAGAGTGACATACAGAAGTGGAGGTAGGAGTACGCAGGTGGACTACACCCTATGTAGATGAGGTTATTTGAGAGAGGTTAGTGACTGCAAAGTGGTGGTAGGAGATAGTGTAGCCAGACAGCATCGCATGGTGGTGTGTAAGATGACTCTGGAGGTCAGGAAGAAGAAGAGAGGGAAGACAGAAAAGAAGACCAAGTGGTGGAAGCTAAAGAATGAAGAAACTTGTGAGGAATTCAGGCAGAAGTTGAGACAGGTTCTGGGTGGTCAGGATGAACTTACAGATGACTGGGAAACCACAGCAGAAGTTATCAGGGAAACAGGTAGGAAGGTGCTAGGTGTGTCATCTGGAAAGAGGAAAGAAGGTAAAGACACTTGGTGGTGGAATGAGGAAGTACAGGAATGCATCCAGAGGAAGAGGTTAGCTAGAAGGAAGTGGGATGTAGAAAGGACTGAGGAAAGTAGACAGGAGTACAAGGAAGCGCAGCGTAGAGTGAAGAGGGAGGTGGCAAAGGCCAAACAGAAAGCTTACGATGAGCTGTATGACAGGTTAGACACAAAGGAAGGAGAGAAGGACTTGTACAGGCTAGCCAGACAGAGAGATAGAGATGGGAAGGATGTGCAACAGATAAGGGTGATTAAGGACAGAGATGGAAAGGTGCTAACAACCCAGGAGAGTGTACAGAAAAGATGGAAGGAGTATTTTGAGGATCTGATGAATGAGGAAAATGACAGGGAACGAAGGGAGGAAGATGTTGATGTTGTGGAGCAGGAAATAGCAGAGATTGGAAAGGATGAGGTTAGGAAGGCTCTGAAAAGGATGAAGAGTGGAAAGGCTGTTGGTCCTGATGACATACCTGTGGAGGTGTGGAAGTGCTTAGGAGAGGCAGCAGTGGAGTTTCTAACCAGTTTGTTCAATAGGATTCTAGAGAGTGAGAAGATGCCTGAGGAATGGAGGAGAAGTGTTCTGGTTCCGATCTTTAAGAACAAGGGTGACACGCAGAACTGCAGCAACTACAGAGGAATAAAGTTGATGAGCCACACAATGAAGCTGTGGGAAAGAGTAGTGGAAGCCAGGCTTAGGAAGAAGGTGGAGATTTGTGAGCAGCAGTATGGTTTCATGCCCCGTAAGAGCACCACTGATGCCATTTTTGCTTTGAGAATGTTGATGGAAAAGTACAGAGATGGTCAGAAGGAGCTGCATTGTGTCTTTGTAGATTTAGAGAAGGCGTATGACAGGGTGCCGAGGGAGGAGCTGTGGTACTGTATGAGGTCGTCGGGAGTGGCAGAGAAGTACGTCAGAGTAGTTCAGGACATGTATGAGAGAAGTATGACGGTGGTGAGATGTGCTGTAGGTCAGACAGAGGAGTTCAAGGTGGAGGTGGGACTACACCAAGGATCAGCTTTGAGTCCCTTCTTGTTTGCTATGCTGATGGACAGGCTGACAGATGAGGTCAGACAGGAATATCCCTGGACAATGATGTTTGCGGATGACATTGTAATTTGCAGTGAGAGTAGAGAGCAGGTAGAGGAACAGCTGGAGAGGTGGAGGTTTGCTCTGGAAAGAAGAGGCATGAAGGTCAGTCGTAGTAAGACAGAATACATGTGTCTGAACGAGAGGGATCAGGGTAGAAGCGTTAGGTTACAGGGGGCTGAGGTGAAGAAGGTACAGGAGTTTAAGTACTTGGGGTCAACAGTTCAGTGTGATGGGGAGTGTGGAAAAGAGGTGAAGAGGAGAGTGCAGGCAGGTTGGAGCGGGTGGAGGAAAGTGTCAGGAGTGTTGTGTGACAGAAGAGTGTCAGCAAGACTCAAAGGAAAGGTCTACAAGACAGTGGTGAGACCAGCTCTGCTCTATGGGTTAGAGACGGTAGCAGTGAGAAAGAGACAAGAGGCTGAGATGGAGGTAGCAGAGATGAAGATGTTGAGGTTCTCCTTAGGAGTGACCAGGTTAGACAGAATAAGGAACGAGTACATCAGAGGGACGGCTCACGTTGTCTGTGTTAGCGACAAAGTCAGAGAGGCCAGACTGAGATGGTTCGGACATGTTCAGAGGAGGGATAGTGAGTATATTGGTAGAAGGATGTTGGAGATGGAGCTGCCAGGCAGGAGGACAAGAGGACGACCAAGGAGGAGATATATGGATGTTATAACAGAGGACATGAGGTTGGCTAGTGTTAGGGTAGAAGATGCCCATGATAGAGTTAGGTGGAGAAGGATGATTCGCTGTGGCGACCCCTGATGGGAAAAGCCGAAAGAGAAGAAGAAGAAGACATAAAAAATCAGTTTCTGTCTGGTTTTTAATAATAACACAAACGTCGTCAGCGTAAGCCAGGGCCTTCACCCTGAGCGCGTCCACCACATGTGTGCCAGAGATGTGACGGTCATTATTAATCCTGTGGATTAATGGACTGATGGCCAACACGTAGAGAGCCGCGCTCAGAGGGCAGCCCTGCTTCACGCCTCTCTGGACCTCGAAGCTGTCTGTTAAAACCCCGTTAACCTTCACCCTGACTTTGGACTGAACATACAGACATTTAATCATTTGGGTGAATGGAAGTGGGAAACCGTATGCTTTCAAAACAGCCCAGAGATAATCTCTGGAGATATAGTCAAAGGCTTTCTTCTGATCCAGACCTAAAATAAAGAATCCTTTGCTTTCGTCTGGTTTGTTTAGAATTTCTCTCAGGATACATAAGTTATCCCACATCACTCGTCCTTTCACTGCACACGTTTGTTCTTTGTCTATGATTTCGTCTAATACATAATTTAATCTGTTCATAATGATTTTAGCTAAAATTTTATAATCTGTATTCATAATGGTTAAATGTCTGTAGTTGTCGACATCGGTCTCATCCCCTTTTTTATATAACAAGCACATAACTCCTTCATAAAAACTCTCCCCCATACAGCCAGTCTGCAAACCTTTATTGAACATGGAAGTAAGAAGGTTTAAAACATCGTCATTGTATAACTGGTAAAACTCAGTGGGCAGACCGTCTGGACCGGGACTTTTCCCGGTGTTTAGTTGTTTAATTGATTCTAATACTTCCTCTTTTTTAACATTACCCAGCAAAGAACTGAAAGAACAGGAGCTGTATGAAGGTAGAGTTTCCAAAAAGGAGTTCACACTGTTGAGGTCTGTGTTCATTTCTTTATAAGCGTCCGCACAGAGCTCTCGGATTATCTCCCTTTTCATCTTTTCACCTTTTACAATTTCACCATCCTTGTTTTTTATTGATTTAATATATTTACTCTGAATTTGTTGTTGTCCTGATTTCAGTGCGAACGCTATGTTTCCTCTGTCGTCGACTTCTGACAGTTTAGTGATGTTATATAACAACTCTAAATTATATTTATCAATTTCTGATTTTATACTCGTCATCGTATTTTCCTCCGAATCTGATCTGGATGTCATCTGTGTTAAATTAATATACTTGGTCATTAATTCATCGTAATATACATTTTTAAGTTTGTTTAATTCTTTACTTTTAAATTTAAAGAAATTTCTCATTCTATGTTTTAATATTTCCCATATTTTAATATCAGATTTAACTAATATGTTTAATTGAGCTATTTTATGAATTTCATCATTTAATTCTGTTATTAGGTCTTTATTATTTAATATCTGTGTATTCAATCTCCAGAATCCTCTATTTACAGAGGAACTAGAAGACAAAGATGTTGATACCAAGAGATGATCAGAGAAGTCATTTAACAGAGTTGAATAATTATTTACTTTAAAATGTTTGGAGACATAAATTCTGTCGATTCGTGTTTTGGTTTTTGAATCAAATCTTGTGAACTCTGTGCTGGAGGGTCGAACAGCTCTGCACACATCCGTCAACATTGTATCGTGACATGTTTCTTTTAAAAGTTTACCTTCTCGAGTCAATTTAAAAGACACAGAACTGCATCTATCATTTTCTTCAGTGACAGTATTAAAATCACCACATAAAATTAAGTTATAACCCACAGATAATAATTCTTTCATACGTTTGAATAATTGCATTTTCTGTGTTCGAGTAGGAGAAGTATAAACATTAACAATTCTATATTTATCCCCTTTATAAAAGCAATCAACCATGAGTAATCTACCTGGGATAACATCCCTTCTTCTAATAATTTCTACATCATGTGTTTTGAAGAATATCCCGACACCGTCTGCGCTGCTCTCTCCTATTGATATAACACATTTTCCTTTTTGCCAGAGATTAATGACTTCATTTACATCTTGGTCTTTTTTTAATCTCAATTCTTGAATGCATAATATATCAAAATTACTTTCCATTAAATAGTTAATTTTCTCTTGTCTCGATGCAGTAGATTGAACACCTCGAGCGTTCCATGTAGAGATTTTTAGGAAGCTCATTAGGAGAGAGGGGTTTAAGGTGTCGGTTTCTTATCTACCCGCTTCCCTTTGTTTAGAGGAGGAGCTCTAGCTCTACGTTTCTTGGAAACTAACTGAAAGGGTGTTTCTGTATGAGGATCAATGGATGATGGATCAGGGAAATCTGGTGTTGGGGAGAATGGACTTAAATTATTATCAGATATCCTCAGAATAAGGGGGGATGGGGGTGCTATTCGCCTGCTGACCTGCTGTTAACATAGATAAACAGGATTCAGAACTTGGGCTTTCACTAGCAGTTTCATAATTTTGATCACCTTCATCTGAGATGTTTCCCTCACTGTGAACATCATCTTCGTTGCTGGAGTCATCATCACCTGACAGAGAGGAGTGGTCGTCCAAGTGGGTGGTGGAGTGTCGAGCTCCTATAGCTGCTGCTGGATAGATCTCAAGTTCCTGCTGAGCGGATGGTCGATCACTGAGATCTAGCTGCTGCCGCTGAGCGGGTGGTCGGGCATCGGACTCCTGCTGCCGCTGGACGGGTGGTCGGGCATCGGACTCCTGCTGCCGCTGGGCGGGTGGTCGGGCATCGGACTCCTGCTGCCGCTGGGCGGGTGGTCGGGCATCGGACTCCTGCTGCCGCTGGGCGGGTGGTCGGGCATCGGACTCCTGCTGCCGCTGGGCGGGTGGTCGGGCATCGGACTCCTGCTGCCGCTGGACGGGTGGTCGGACACCGATCCCTTGCTGGTTTCTTGCTCTATTCACGTAAGAGCTGGGGCAGTTGAAGAAGGTATGACCTCTAGTCTCGCACAAACTGCAGATGTACATTCTTTGGATTTATGTCCCAAACAGCCACATCTCCAACATTTCACAGTGGGACACTGCTTCACTTGATGGTCAGGAGAGTGACAGATGAAACAAGTCACGGATTGGCCAGGATAAATGATCCGCCCGTTGTAAGGACCCAGAGAGATGGAGTTGGGGATCCTAACTGGATGGCCGTTGGCATCTTTACGCAGTCGGACTCTATATTTCCTGACTCCATACCAAACTCCAAACTTATCAACAGGTCTAGTTATTTGGAGAATGTCACAATATCGTCGGAGGTAGAGCTCAATGTCGTGGTCTGGAACTCTTCCCGTCCAGAATTTAACAACCAAAGTGGTGACATCCATTTGGACAGAAGACTCAATGGTCCAGTTTCTCCATTTTGGGTCATCACCTTTGGACCCATAAATTTCAAGAAAGCGTCGTAACGGAGCTTCTTGCAGAAAACAAAGTTCAAAGTCTTTTCTATTAGGAAGAGCGATGAAAGAGTATACCTCCTTAACGTCAATCCAACAGGAATTGAACAAGAGGGCCTCTCCCACATAGTCTCGGCTGGGGGGGTCATCATTCCCCGTATACTTCAATCTGACCCAGAACTGGCCAAATTTAGACGCATATAAAGGTGTTGTAGTCTGGGGAGCCATGAAGGCTCACTGCCCACACGGGCACTAGTGAGTGGAGTGAAGTGAAGTCTCTGCTTTGTACTTCTCTGAAAAATAAACTTACAACTATAGGAAACAGAAAAACTACAGCACAAAGGACACAAATTTAAATCCCGCCTTTGCCTCTTCCGCTCATCGTTGCTCACCAGTCTAGGAGGTCCTGGGAGACCCTGGTTTATATTCTCTGTCTGAGGACGTGATTGAAGACTCTTCTCATTAACTGTTTGCTGTAAAGTCCTGGACACAGGTTTGAATCGTGCTCTGTACTCACACTGTTACGGTTCCTCTCACCGACCTGATGTGATTAACTAACTCACCTGGTTTTAACCAGTCCCAGTGTTGTCGAGTCCTCCAGGAGGCAACAACCCTCACAGATAACATTAAATATAAAAGTATTAAACGTTCAGTTTGTTTAACTGTTCTAAATTCCTTAATTTCTAAATAGACAGACGAAGTTTAGAAAGAATCAACAAATTAAGAGAAGCTGTGATGAAGTAATGTTTATTTATGGGAGGAACAGAATATTTCTGCGTCACTGTGACTGTGAAGAAGTCTGATTATAAAATGTTACCTGTGGATGTTACTAAACTGAGAAGATGGAAGTACAGAACTAGTAAACTAGCAGTACACTGTTATTTTTGTTCACAGTATAATTACAGTACTCAGTAACACTTAGATATAATAGTTGGGTAATGAACGTTGTACTTAAAAGTACAACTCTAAACTAACATCAGCAGCACAAAACAGAATTTTTGTAGTTATTTTATTTCTCTACAGAATAAACATGTTTTCATCCACACATCAGCCGGGACGTGACTCAGGGCTTCACGCTCCAGTTCTGCTGAAATGTCCCTCTTTGATCTACAAGTCACGATGAAGGAGACCTGGTTTTACTTTCAACCACACACAGTTTTATCACAGAGACCAGGATATTAAAGCTGCTGTAAATGTATTCAGGGGTAAATAGACCAAATAAATAAAAGCAAAAGTCTCTTTAAAAAACAAAAAAGAAACAAACATATCGGAAATTTGAACTACAGGATGGGGTCAGATTATTCTTACTTATGACCTACTGGGAAGTAGGAGACATATGATCTCTCTTGTTAATTCCAGTCAGAACTCTGGCTGCAGCATTTTGGATTAACTGGAGGCTTTTTAAGGAGTTATAGGGACAAACTATTAATAATGAATTACAATAGTCCAGTCTGGAAGTAACAAATGCATGGACTAGGACTATTATTATTATTATTATTATTAAATAGTTCTAGACTACTCCAACAGATTGAACTACACCTGTAAGCTGCATGTGAACTTTACTTGTACAGTATGTTCCTGTTTTCTTATCTGTTATCATAAATATATTTCTTAGTGACATGTTCAAATAAGGACACTGGGACACGCTGAGGGTTTGGCTGTGCTCATCTCTCCTCTATAAGAAAGTCAGTGTTCACTGCAGCAGCAGTTTGAACTGAGCAGGAGTCAGAGTCAGCAGCATCTGACGACTTTCTAACACAAGCAGGTAAAAGACTTTTCACTTCATTTCACTGAATTTAGTACAAATTGTTGTAAAATACATTTATATTTAGTTATTTGGCAGAAACTTTTATCCAAAGTGACCTACAAGTGAGGTACAAAGCTAAGCCTACATCTAAAAAAAGGTTTGGGGAAGGACGTGTTACCTGCACATGTAAGGAAAATACTACAATGGTTTTAATTTACTTGCACTGATTTTAAAACTTAAAGTAAAATGTTTAACAAAGATACCAACAATATGAGGTCTGGTTTCACAGACATATTTGAGTTTGTGGAAACTAAAGATAAGAAGAACAAAAGGTTAATGAAGTAAGATTTATTGTTGCTGAACAGTGGAAACTTTCGCTCTGAAGTGATGATGACAGAACAACGGAACATTAAGACCACAATGTTCACACACTTAGTTATTTCTTAAATCCAGATCTGAATAATTCTGAACCCATCTTGTCTTCTTTTTTCCTTTTTATAATTTTCTTGTTTGACTTTTTAAAGTAATTTTTCAAACTGTTCAGGCAGCATGTGGCAGTAAACCTACTGCATGTTACTGTAATGTACTGATAATGACTTATCCTCACTGCAGCCTGTTAAAGATGGCTGCCCTGTGCTGGATGGCTGTAATGATGATGACCATGTTGCTGTCTGCTGGAAACAGCTCAGCTGCTGTGGATCAGAACCAACTGGCAGGAATTGTAAATAAAATCCTGGAGAGGTAAGTCTGTCTCTAGAATTATGAGGAGGAAAAACATCTATGTGTGAACATAACACGACTCTGAATACGTGACTTCTTCTTGTTTTATATAAAATGTCTTTGTAGCAAAACAAAACAAATGTTCTGGATCCATCAAACATTCTGAACTAGGATCAAACACGTCCAACAACATCTGTGTCTGTTTCCTTTGGCAGGTACAGACCAAGCTACGAGGTCGAAGACAGGAACAGAAGACGAACAAAGTAAATAACCTTCACTGAAATAGCACTTACAGAGACAAATATATAGTTTTAAAGGAGGGTTTTTTCATTGTGTACGTCTGATTCCTTTGACAGATCCCCCATGTTCAGTCTGGCTGTGACCGTCCCATACAACAGTGAAGCACAAATGTACGACATCAATCTAGTTCATGACACTGGTGAACAAGTGAGGGAAAAAATATTACAATGTGATGTGTACACTGGTGAGAGGGTGGTCGCAGCCACAGTTCTGAGATGGCCAAATGTTCTGGATCAATGTCCTAATGAACGTGTGCAGTGGACTCAAGTTCTTAGAAAATGTCCTTCAGAGGTTAAAACGTGGGCCGATGTTCAGAACTTGTGCCGTAAAGCAGTCTTTGATGGTAAAGCTGATCATGCAGAGTATCGTACTCTACAGAGTATTTCCACCTTGCTCACTAATCCAAACATTGAAAAGGGAACAGATTTGTTGCTTTTCTATGTTCTTGCTTCTCCCTGTGATAAAAGATGCACAAAGCAAAACGGTCATTTCAGCATTCTCGACAAAATAACTGAAATTAAGAAATGGAACAATTATGCTGTTGTGTTTTCTAACGTATTCAAGCCCAAGAATGGACCTGAAATACCTGAGGAAGACCTGCGTGGATCTCTTGAGCGTCTTGGCACACGTGTTGGTTTGAGCAACATATTCAGATGTAGCGGAGAAGATAGAGTACAGTGCACAAGCTGTTCTAGTAAAACTGCAGTTACACCTTACTGTTACTCAGACGAGGCCAAACCTGGTCCCAGCAGCAACTTAATGACCACTATTTTCATGCAGCCTCAACAAGGCAGAGGTGGTTCCAGCTTGAGAAACAGTCAGGGCGAAAGTGAAGAAGGCAGCAATATTAATAATGACAGTAAAACAGAAGGAGGTCAGGGTGAAAGCAGCTCTGGACAGAACGGTGGAACCACTCGGGGTAAGGGCAAAAAAAGACGTGTCAGAAAAAGAAAAAAGGCAAATGCTAATAAAGATGAAGGTGTTTTAAATGCAGCAGGAGGAGATCAGGAGGCGGACACACCTGACAATGAAGGTGTTTCATCCTCATTGAATGGTCTAGAAGTCAGTTCTGCAAATGTTGACAGCAATGCATCAGGTGGAGATCAGGGTGGTGGTGGGTCTGTACTGGACAATGGCAGAGGAGGGGCCAAAAGTGGGGGTGTTTCCTCCTCATCAAATGGCCCAAAGGTTAGTAATATAAATGGTGGAAACACAGCAGGAGGTCGAGGTAGAAATGGCAGAAAACATCTGCCAGCAAAGAAAGTGGGCGGACGCAGAATAGTGACCAAACCTAGACGTGGGGGTAAGAAACCGGTGAGAAAGCAGGAGCTGAGAAAGAAGGGTGGGGCAAAGAGTAGGAAAAGAAAGACCCCAGAGCCAACGCAGACACGAGGACAAATGAGGAGAAGGAATCAGCTGCAGAGGAAGAGGAAAAAGCAAAGGAGGGGGTGAACACAGAGGAGGTGGGAGAACAGCACAGCATCAACTTAAGAAATCTTACTTCTTTATTTTAATCCTCTGACTATAATTGTGTCTTAAAACCTTGGGTGTGGTAACTGGAGAACTGCAGAAATGTGACTGTACTTTACGATAGAAGGCAACATGATGGTTTAAACAACCAAAACTTAATGGACATCAGTCCGGCCTTGAAAATCACATTTTTTCTCGCCTAGTGACCTTCTATGTTGAAATTGATGTATATTCTGCAATTCATGCTAAGTACACTATATCTCTACTATCTACTCATGTCATGAGTCGACCTCGTGCAGAGCAGAGACGTCACATTTCTGCAGGTCCGTGTTCTGCTTGTTCAACAAATGTTGGATCAATTGCTGATATTTTCTCTGTAAAACAAAAAACAAATCCTCTCAACTTCTTTTCTTTCTGAATTAAAGCTTAGCTCAGCATCTACTCTCATCTGTCATCTGTCATCATTTTGTCTTCACAGCATAAGAAATATTTCCTGAAGAAAAACTGAACCCAAACAGACTGATTTAAAAGTTAACACCAATTTATTTTTTACTCCATCATTCCCTTGTTTATCACGTCTTTTACACCAAAGTACAGCAACTGCGTAAAAATAAATGAATAAATAAGTATTGTATATTACAGAACAAGGGTCACTGAGAAGTCATGAATGTGACTTGATGTACGACTTTTAAGAGAGAAATGGATAAAAGATAATCAAAATAATTTAGTTGTGCCAACTGCAGATGAGAGAAATCCTGACTAATGCATCAACAGTACGTGGAAAAAGCTGTTTAATAATATATAAAATATAAAAGAATGAGACATTGAAGGGAGCTGATGAAGGAGAGAGAGTGTGAGGGAGCAAAGGACATAGATCGGGATGTGTTACAGTGATCTCCTCTCTCTACACAGCTCACAATGTTGTGATGATGTTCGGTTCCACGTCTACACCCACCAACGGTTTGTGTTCGTGTTTTAAAACGCCAGAAAAAAAGAAACTGAACTTTTGCTGACTCATATCCAAGTTATAAAACATGTCTAACAACAGAGCAGCAGAGCGAGCTCTCAGGACGTTCAGCACATCACGTTGTAACATTAGACAGAAAACGAGAAGCAAGTCTGAGATGATTAAACAGGATAATGTCGTAGAGTTGTAAGTTTGCACCAGTTTCACCAGAAATTCTTTTAGTTAATTAAAGTATTGAGTCTGTATGAAAACTCAGTTCTACAGTTTTATTATAAACAGTGTTTATCTAAAAAGTACCAACTTCAAGTACTGCACTAAAAAGTGCACAGTGAAGTTACAATTTAAAGTAATAAGATAGTAAATGTTGGGGAAACACACTAATGAAACTCTAAACTTATTTTATGAACCCGTATTCCATGTGTCCTGCCAATATACTAAATACAACTGTCCGCACTATATAACTATTTATAACAGTGTATACTGATAATAATAGTGTGTGGTTACTGCTGTTGGGAGTTTAATACTTGAAATGGTCGGCGCACATCATCCCAGCACAGATGCAGCAGATGTGTGGGAGCACACTGAGCAGCACTCAGTTAAAGGCCGAATTATGAACTATGTGGTTTTCAATAAACTTCAGATGCAGAAAATAAGTTTGAGCAAGAAGATCTTTTTGTATTTAACCCCTCTTCACATCAGATCAGACGTCTGGCAAACAGGAACATGACTCAAGCTGAAATCTGCCTCGTCAATCTGCAAGTCATGATGAACCAGGACACGTGGTTTTACCCTGCAGCACACCCAACATGTTGTTGTAGAAGCACCGAAGCTTTTCAGAGGCATTTTTATGATTCAAGAAAAGCTACTGAAAATGTGATGAGATGTACAAATACAAGTCATTAAAACACACAGATGAAATAAATGAGTTATTATTACAAACTACAGACGTAAATGCTTTAGCTACAGGAGTAGCTCTGATTTTCCAGCTTTTTGTCCAGGTGGGTTCCCCACAACAATCAACTGTCTCATTGTTCTGTATAAAGGTAGCAGACCAGCCTGGGGGCTCCGTGCTGAACCGCCTTTAAGTCGTTTCAAGAGAGAAGGGATGGTTTCACTGCGTAAAAGACCTGAGGCATGGTGAGATGTTGTGGGGAAGGGTGTGAAAGTTTGGTGACGTTATGTTGTGAGACCAAAAGAAACAGCATTTACAGCATGATTCACTCTGAAATACAGTCGTCGCAGACTGTGTTCAGTATGTTAACGATTCTGTTCACTGGGTTTAATGTGAGCAAAGTGTTTACGATGATGAGCGATGATTGGATGAAGGCAGCAGACGTAGCTGGTCAGTTATTTGGTGATCGAACCAGTCATGAATTATTATGCTTCACCACACAATAATAATAATCAATAATAATAATCTGTGATTTTAACCTTAAGCTCATGATGGATTCAACATGCATTAAAAGACATCAGGGTTCATCCACCAGTAATCTTTTAAAAGCAATGTATTTTCAATGTTTGTGTTATTTGTTACATTAATCCAGTACCTGTGTAAAATGTACACTGAGGCGTCTTAACGCCAGCTTTTTTGTGTTCAGTATAAAAAGGCAAAAAAATCCTGACGAAGGTGAAACGCTCTAAGTAAAGTAAAGCACAGAGCAGTTTGACATCAGTGCTGTGCTTCTGATGGTCCTGTTGATCTTTTCTGACATCAGGAAAAGCACAAAAAGCAAAGTGCACACATTTCAGCAGAAATATTACGGGTGAATAATAGCATAAAAAAATTAAACAACAAAATGAATAATATAGTTTCCTTTGACAGTTGTGGCATAAATACCCAGGGCAGCGACAACCTTAAACCTTAAAGAGGCCGGAGAGTCTACAGAGACACCAGTGCTGTTGACTTTGCTGAAGAAGAAAAGTCAACAGAGGCACTTGAAATACATATATATATATATACATATATATATATACACACATATATATATATATATATATATATATATATATATATATATATATATATATATATATATATATATATATATATATATACATATATATACGTGTGTATATATATATATATATATATGTATGTATTTATGTATATATAATTTCCCCACTCACTCCTTCCTTGGAGCTGTCTTATTCCTTCAAGCTCAGGTCCTCTACCAGAGACCTGGGACCTTGAGGGTCCTGCGCAGTATCTTAGCTGTTCCTAGGACTGAACTCTTCTGGACAGAGATCTCAGGTTGGAGACTGTGTGTACATTACACTTTTGTCTAATTTGCCCATTCATTTTCACACCAGGTTTCTTGTGAACAGATGGAAAAAGAAATGAAAACAGGAAGATTTTGGTTTTGAGTTAAATCTACAAGTCATCTACCAAGCAGAACCCTTCTTCCTATCTCTATCTCTTGATGACTAAGCTGTCACAGACTGCTGCAGTTCACACAAAGCCTAGATGACTGTAGAACCACAGTTTGTTGGCTATTTTACAAAGACACGTCATCTTGACATATGGGCCACGTCTGGTTTTGGGCAATTTACATCTAACAGAAAGTATTCAGGACCCCTTCATTTTATCTATGTTATGTTACATCCTGCTACTGGAATCCTAAAAATGTTTTCTGTAAAATCCTTTCTTGGTGCACATGAAACAGAGATATGTCTTACCAGCTAAAAGTAGCTGTTCTATCTAAACACCAGCTGATGGGTTCTGTAGCCTGGATATTTTGTCTGGTGTCCTTTGTTATGTATGATCTTGCTAAGTTCCAGTCAACACTGTAAATAACTTCACTTTCTCTCTGTGAGTGTTTGTGTCACTCCCGACGTTCATTTGTCATTTGTCAGGTGATTTTTAGCTCTGTTGACTCTTTCTGGAGAATCAGATCTGAACAATGTCTGCAGTTGCTCTTATACACATGCAGTAGACAAAAGGAAACTGTTTGTGCTCTCACTTGGAGAAATGTGCACACATGGCTCAATGTTCAGTGCATGTCTGAAAACAGCAGTATTTCTCTTCTCATCATTATTAAACAGTCACAGAGGAGTTCATCTTCAGTATCTCCGACGCACATCACATTCATTCACTATTAAAACAGCGTTGAATTCTGCTGAGATCATTTCTTCTGAGACTGTCAGGATTGATCCTGACGCCGACTTTCCTCGTTCTCATTCTGTCTTCATTTTCTTTTACATCTTCAGCAGTTGTCAGCAGCTAGTCTAACTTCATTATCCTCAGTGTTCACGCAATGACAACCTGAGTTCTCAGGGTTGATTGAACATCGTTGTTCTCTGTGGTGGGATGTTTGGTAACTTCACTTAAAATTTACACCTTGTCTGTTGCAGGAACTTTCTGTCTCCAGTTATCCAGCCGTTCTTGTTCACACACCGTCTGTGTCACGAAGGTTTCTGCTTCAGACAATGACTCTGATGTGTCACAGTGGTGTAATACTCCTCAACCAGATTTGTTTTACTGTCTTCAGCCAGTTTCATTTGCTCACCTCTGTGTGCAACGTGCTGTAACTTACTGCACATTTTGATCTGTGACTGTATCTGTAGCACACACTTTAGCAAAGTCCACAACGAAAACAAGGTTCATCGTGCAACACCCGACAAGAGATCTCATTTTCTGTCAGTAAATGATATGTACAGATGTACAGTGTCAAACAGAACAGAATATAATGTAGAAGCACTGTGAAGATTCATTATATAGAACTGAACTGAGCAAACAGGTTTCAATCAATTCATCAATGACAACTTTATGGTTCCCAGGGGGCAATAATCGTTGCAGCAGCACAGATACACATGGCACAGAGAAAACAGACACCACCAACAAAGAGTCCACAGTAGAAGGTGGGGGGGGGGGCACTTTCATCACCGTACTGATGCTGAGGGTAGAAAAGAGCGTTTGTATCTGTTGGTTCGGGCTCGTGGCTGCTGGTTGATGCTCTGTACGTCTGCTGAACATCTTCCTTTTCCATCTAAGTTTAAGTTGAAGTTCTTCATCTTCTGTTTCTGCTTCTCAACCAATCTTAAAGATAACAAGTGATTTCATAACTTCTGAAACCAAAATGACAAATACATTAGCCATGTTCCTTATCTCCCTCCTCCTACTGGTTTAAAGACATGTTCAAATAAGGTTATAAGGTTTTTGTGGGGGGTTTGGCTTTGGTCTTTGTGGTGTCTATGAAATATATGACTTCTCCTTTAGTGTGTTCACTGCAGCTACAACTTCCGTTCAGACATCTTTCTCCTCCAGCGCAGGTACATACAATTAATGTACACACTTGACTCCTGGGGATAAAAGTCTATAAAATTGTTTTCGTGTTTAATTATTGAGCTGAAGATTTTCTCTAATACTATGCATATTACATGCTATTCAGTGCAACATCAGAAAAGGTCAAAACGTTAAAACTGATTCCAACAAGACAAAAAATCCGTTGTCAAAATAGTTGCCTTTGTACAAATACAAATATTAACGTCTATTTGTGCCTTTTTTACAGTGGAACCAGCAGATTGTGCTGGCAACAGAAGAGAAGGTGAGCTCCGTATTCATCAAGACACTTGTATTTACTTTGTTAAATGGGTTTAACGTGTTGGAAATCCTGATCTTCGTACAGATGGCTGGCCAGTGCATGCTGGCTTTGGTGCTGACTTTCTTCCTGTCTGCTGGAAACATTTTGGCTGATGTGGACCAGAACTGGCTGACTGGAATTGTAGAAGGCATCAAGAATAAGTGAGTCCCAGTAACCGGGTTTATCAGGGGGAAGGCAGGGGGGTCAATTCAGGACACACATTTACTACCGGGTTCCATAACATCGGACCCAACTTTGCTTTTTAGGCCATTATTTAGATTTGCTTATTTTTACTGATCTTGCTTCTGCTGTGCAGGTTTGTTGGGGATTGTTAACATATAAAACATTTAAAATTTTTAATTTGTCATTTTCTGAAATTCTTTACTGTTTTATTTTTGTCATTTTTCCTTTAAAATACCACAGGTCTTTGGTTTAATATGAGACTTTTTGATTTCATTTAATATCTGCGTGGCACACGGTGTAATGTAAACCTATATCGCTTCTGGTGTGTTTGCATTTCTAACAGCGGAGGTTGGTCTTTTTTTATTTCAGGATGTCAGTTACCATTATTTTAGGCATGCTAGAGGGTTTTACTGGTCGTTATGATTGGAGAGTTACATTGATGGGAGTTGTTTTGGATGCTTTGGTGTTCATTTTTGAAATACATTAAATGCACCATTGTATAACATAATGTATTTTTATTATCTTTTTTTTTTTCATGTAGCATATGTGACAGTTGAGTTGAATCTTTTTAGCACCAAGGTTTTCTTTGCTTAAATTCATATACTGTAAATTGAACTTCACATCCACAGGGTTCAGGGTCAGTGGTATTCTATATACAGTTGTTATACTGATATTTTATTGTTTTGTTATTTCTTTGATCAGGTTAAAGCGCCACAAAATTTGTAGGACCTCAGCACACGTGCTGTACTAAGTCATTAATTCATGATAATTCTCAATTCATCACCAATTACCTTCTTTATTCAGTTCTAATATTGGAAACTTTTGATTTTGTTGTTTTCCCATCTGCAGCATCGGGACATTCAATAAAATGTGTGTAATGTATACTTTTTGGCAGCTATGCATTAGGAGACACCTTCAGCCTTGCTGTGAACATCCCACAGAACCAGGACCTGGACAGTCTTCAGGAAGTCCTTCAAGGCGACCCAGCAGACACAGTGAAAGAAGTCGTTTCACAGGGTCAAGTCTACCAAGGCACCAGGGTGGTCGCAGCAACGCAGTCAGAGGCGTTGGCACGTGTTCTAGAAAACGTACAACCCTTCATTAAAAGCAGTGAAGGTAACTTCCTCATCATCTACTCTGTAGAATCCCCATGTGGTGCAACGTGTGCAAAAACAAGTGAGGACGATGTCGCCAGCAAGATCGACATGATCACTCAGAACTGGCGTGGCTACGCATTTGTGTTTTCTAATGTAGTCGATGATCCTGCTGCTGACGCATCTCAACAGGCTCAATCCTTCAAACAACTTGCAGTTTCCAAACTTGGGCTTGGCAACATCTTTCGTTGTTATGAACCTGGAGGTGAAAATTTTCAATGTACCAGCTGCTCCTCAGGTGAAGATGTTACACCCTCATGTGTTACCAACACAAATCAAGCACCAGTTGACACAGGCAAACAACTAATCAACAAAGTCGAGGAATTTGGAAAAGGCATAGGCAGAGGAATCGCTGCAGGCATTGGTGAAGGAACAGGAAAGCAAATAGTAGAGAGAAATCCTGGAGAGGCCAGCAAGTGCAAAAAACCTGGTCCTAATGGAGAGTGTGAGCTTAGACGAGGTGGCAGGCGCAGAGGGGGCAGGGGTAAGAAATCAGGTAAACTTCGATCTGGACGCAAAGGCAAAGGTAGGAAAAAGGGCAAAGGTAAAAAACGCGGCAAAAAAAACAGTAGAAGAGGTGGTAAAGGCAAAAAAGGCAGCAAGCGTGGAAGAGGAGGCAAACGTAGAGGAGGCGGCAAACGTAGAAGAGGTGGCAAACGTAGAAGAGGCGGCAGACGTAAAGGTTAAAAAACTTGTGTGAGGAGCAGCGTTATGAAGCTTACTGAAACAGAAGAATACTCCGAGCTTTAGAAATATGCACCTGCTTCTTCCCCATTTCACCTCCTTTTTTAACACCAGCATCATGAGAAAGATTTTCTAAGCTAACAAGATCGAAGCTGGTGTCATTCTGTTTCTGTTGTTGTCAACATCTTGCATAAAAAAAGACCAAACCTACAGTAACGACTAAGAACTACTGTGGAAAATGAGACGTTACACAACCTGTTTAGGTCTTTGTACTTCGTAGTTTTACCTTATGATCTGTTCTTTGTGATTAAAGCTTGGCTCAGCATTAAGTCTGTCTGGTCTGTGTATTTATCATTTCATTCATCTTTACTTATTTGGCATTGTGCAGGTCAACAGTTCCGTTTTATGAATTTCATCTCTTACAGATTATCGTATATGTTTAAAAACCACCAGGAACTAGCACGATGACAGCAGAGCTCATATCGCACAATATGCAAGTTTATTAAATCTGCTGTAATCATTAATAGTAGTATAGTAGACTGATTGAGTAACCTACTACGCAAGGCACAAGGTGAAAATTAAAAGTTGTTACAGATCTTCTTTCTGTGTGAGTTTAACACACACATTAATACAGTAAAGTATAAACAAAATTTTAATAACAGTGTCTTTTCTGCTAGTTTTTTTTAGTCTTAACCATGGAGAGACATTTTAATATCACCATTTCTTGCTGTATAACAACGTTTTCTTAAATGTAACCAACTTACAACTCCACAGGTTGTTTTGTAAGTATCATAATATTAAGAGTCATTCTCTAAATATTTAATCCAACTGGAACAAATAAACTACAGTAAATATACTTTATCTTTCCACCTGCTCCAGTTTCCACTGGTGTTATATAGGTTTATTTTGCACATTATGTGTATGAATCATAATAATCCGATTGTCCCTGATGAGCAAGCCGAGGGCGACGGTGGCAAGAAAAACTCCCTGAGAAGGCAACAGGAAGAAACCTTGAGAGGAACCAGACTCAACAGGGAACCCATCCTCATATGGGTGATTACATGCTGTGTAGGCAGCAGGCAGTCCAGTATAACAGTTAATGTCTTTAAGTTAATCTTAAGTTAATGTGGAGTCCAGTTAGTTAATTGGGTCAAGACAGACTTCATAGTAGTTTGTGACCAACTCCAGTCTCCAAACACATCCCATAGGGCAGACGGTGGATCCAGGCGACGAGATCTCCAGCCATTCTAAACCAATACACAAACCAATGTGAAACATGGTTTTACTAAAATATAAAATAACATCAACACATAAACAATCAAAACTATTCCGGTTATGAAGAAAAGTTTGGTGTTTGGTGCATATATTTTTGTTTATTTTAATATTTATTTTTCATGTTTATTTTTTTATTTTTTGTCTTGGTTTTCAACGTTTGCTTTAAAAAAACACAAATATTTAAAAATAGGTGTGAATTACTTCTCAAGTCAGAAAGAAAGAAAACTACAACTCCCACAACGTCGTGTAGTTCCGGACATCACGTGATATGGTTCTTCCGCTTCGTCATGTGACCTTCGTGATACGACAACATGGCGGAGGTGGAAGCGTCGAAGTCTTTGAGCGGTTTGCTGAACGGAATCGCTCAGAAAGTTTATTATAACAACAGCGACATCACGGAGGAGCTTCTGAAAACAGAATTATACCCCGACCTGTCGCCGGAGGAGTTCAGAGCTCTGCACGACAGAATGAAAAGTCTGCTAAAGGTACTGAAGGGTCCGAAACGTGAGGCGGAAACGCTCGATACGTGAGAAACTGTGTTTTCATTTACTGGGTCGGTTTAAATCTGTTCAATAAGGAAACAGTCAAACACCTAATGTCAGGTTTCACTGCTGTCGACATCAACATGCTGCTAGTTCCCAGGTTTAATCAGCAGATTCTGTTTCTATATGTTTAGTCAACCGGCCTGTAAAGTACTCGACAACAAGTAAAAGTACCACCTCAAATACTTCACAACATGAACAACAATACTAATACATCATCGTTTATTAGGTTTTTCATATTTTGTGTAAAAGTAAATTTCCTCTGAGGTGAGATACAATGATAGTACTCAGGGAAAGCAGTAGTACCTAAATACAGTACTTCAGTACTTCAGTACTGTACTTTAAATACACAAATGCACAAATAAAAAAGGTCTCATGTCACACGCTCAGCCACCTCACTTTAATATTTAAAAAACTGATGAAAACAGAACTCTTCATCGTCTTCCTTTTCACACACACAAAAAAACATTTTTCTTCTTTTCTACTCACATCTCTTGAAACAGAAACACTTTTTAACTTTGCTTTGATGTTTTTCTCCTTGACTTAGATTTAGTTTGCTTGCCTTGTTCCTCACTTGTAAGTGGCTTTGGATAAAAGCCACTTACAAGTGACTAAATGTAAATGTAGAAATATAAATGCTTCAGTCATTTTAAAGTCTGAAAACAGGCTAAAAGACTCCAGCTCAACAGAAATACAAGACAACCAAGTAAAACCTCTGAAGCATGTTTGTTTTGTCGATGTTAAGATGCATCAACGTTGTTAAACATGGACATAAATCTCACTGTTACTCTGGACGTCACCGTGATGCACCTCCCTCCACACCTGTCAGGTGACCCGTCCATCACTAAACTCTGAAGCAAACACTTTGTTGTAACATGCTTTTAGCTGAATGGTCAAAACCTCCTCAGTCTGCTCCTGTGTGTCACACCTGTTGTCAGCAGGGGGCAGCACTTGTTCACATTCAGCATGACTTAAGTGTTTCAGGATAAGACCAGTTTCAGTTTTTATGTTAATCTAATAAAGATTAAATTCTGTTTAGCTTGTTTTATTGTAGTTTATTTAGGCGGAACTGTGTTATTGTACTGGTTCTACATAATATTAAAAACACTTGAAGGCAGGTTTCACTGCAGAACTGTTGAATAAGAGATTATCACCACACAAGTGAAGCTAATGATGGAGTTTGTACTCATAAAAGTTTAGTTTCTTTAACATCTGTTAAAATGTACATTTAGTGGACAACCTGCAGAATCCCAGTTTTGTTTTGTCCTTGGTGAGCTGATCCTCGCCCTCTCTTCCTCTGTCTCTCAGTCCATCGCCTCAGCAGACATGGATCATGCCCAGCTGGAGGCCTACCTCACGGCTCAGACAAAGAGGCAGGGCAGCGGTGGAGTGACCGCTGAACAGGCCGCCGCCCTCTCTCGCTTCTGGAAGAGCCAGCGAGTGCGGGTGAGGGAGAGCCTGCTAGCTCAGAGCCGGTGGGAGCCCACACTCAGGGGCCTCTCCTGGAGGGTGGATCTCCAGACCGCAGCCAGCCAGGGGGATGTGGCCCACAGTGGTCCAGTTGCCCTGATGGAGCTGGAGCTGGGCAGGATTGGACAGGTGAGACATTTCATACATTCATTGTTATCATCTGACTGTAGGTCTTGGTCTTGGTCAAATTTCACCTGCAATGTGACAATACTGTAAATAATAAAGGTTGAGATATACATCAGCAGCGATGATGAAACACCGTATATTCATAATTTCTGTTTCCTCTGTGATGAGTTATAATGGGTTACAGTAGCAGTTTTAAGGTCATAGTTTATTTATCTAGCACCTTAAGTTCAACAAGAGAGAATTCCAGTGTTTAGGAGCCACAGTTTCAAAGCAGGGTTGTAGCAGATCTCTGTCCGATACAGGTGTCTGACAGTGAAGGGCTCTGAAGACAATGATGTGTATCTTTAATTCAGGATCAGTGCTACATGTTCCCTCTTTTTTACCCAGTCAAGACCTCGGCAGCAGCATTTCGGACACTAACAACAATCCAGAGATGAGGAAAGAGAAAGTTACAATAATGTAAACAGGGTGAATTCTGTTTCGGCAAAAACTGAAACAGAATTCGAAACCCTCAGGCGCTGGTATTCAGCTTCACTCCTTCCTTTTAGTCGGACTGGAAGTGCGGGTTCTGGTGCAAGAAGGAAAAACAGCTGTCAGTGTCAATTCTCAGTCACAATAACCTTTACCCTGTTTTAATTTTTTATTTTAATGAGTCAAAACTAATGCTGGTTAACGTGAACTTGTAATAACACATTATAAATTATCCTGTAGCTAATATGTTTTTAATATTTAAGTTATTGTAACTATTTAAGTTTTATATTTTAATTTCTACTTTTTATTGTGAACTTAGAAACAAAAGTTGTTCTGACTTGAAGTTGAATTAATGAATCTCATTAAATTAAGTTATTAAAAACTCTAAGCTGTCATGTTGAATTCTCAGGAGCCTTCAGAGTTTATTTTGTTGTAGTTCAAACACCGATGGTGGAAACTTGCCGTGCATCTTTAATACTGGTAAACGGGTTGTTTACTGTCACAACAGTGAGAACAGATACATCGGTGTCGAGTTTCACACTGAACTCGGTGTAATGTGGCTCCAACAGAAGCCTCCAGTTTACTGAATTACCAGGAATATCCATTAAACTAGAACGACGTCCTCGCTCCGTCCATACTCATTTGAATTACTTTGTGTATGTATGTTGAACCATATATCATGAAATTCCCTCCAGGCATTCCTGAGATATTGTGTTCACAAGAATGGAATAAATGTGAGGTCACTGTGACCTTTGACCTTTGGCCACTAAAATCTCATCAGTTCAAATGGATGTTGATGCCAATTTTGAAGAAACATCCTCAAGGTGTTCCTGAGGTAACGCAGTAATGAGAGATGGAAAGAGGAAGAAATGAAAACAGAATTTCTCTGACTCTCGTTTTAACCAGCGCTGAGGTGAAATGAGAAAACAGAACAGAATATAAATTACCTCCTCAGTAAACTAACAAATATAAATCAACCGACTGATGCAAAATGTGTGGTGTCGCAAATATATGAAACTGTACTTTACTAAACAGAAGTAAATGAAAGGCAATGTCAACTTCCTGATGGTATTTCACATTAAAAGCTGACCATTAAAGGAAAGACTCTTAATTTAAACCTGATGAATTAGTTCGATGGAAACTAACCCTTTAGGACCAGAGGTTGGAGGTGTTCGCATCAACTGCGGAACAGCAGGAGTTCAAATAAAATAAGAGCCAGTCTCTGATGGGTGTGTTTCCTAAATACAGACCTGGATCTCTCTTCCACTGAGTTACTGTAAATAAAGGCCTGTATTTCAGGTTTTAGCATCTTTGCTGTTTCGTCCATTCTGACCTGTATCCACTCTACAAAGTCTGTAAATGTGGGTTGTAGATCAGTGACTGAACACACCTGATGCAGGTGATGAACAGTGGCTGAAGCAGAGATGGTTGGAAAATACGTTATCTCAGTCTACAGGCCACAGCTCTTCCAGTTTAATTTCCATGGATGCTGTTGCTCATTTGTTGTTGCATCAATCCCACAGTATTGATTTACTTGAATCCATAATAATGACTGAAGACTTTTATTCTATAACTGCACACAGACACAGCAGACGGTTTAATCTGTTCTTGACTACACACTGAGGGATTGGTCTAATAATTGTTTCTATATTTCTGTTTATGATGATTTAATTGTTTGATTTGTAAGATTGTATGGACGCTATGGACCCAGATGTTACAAGTAGATAATTTGTTGTTGTCTGGGAGGATATGTGTGCAGCTCAGGGGTCAGCTTTCCTGTAGCAAACGGGTTCTTCCTGAGTTTGTCCTGATGGTCTTCAGCTGGTGGGGACTCTGCGATGCTGCTGCTACCTGTAGGATTTACAATGTCATCTGCTTTATCTGTGGAGGAGATGTTACTGTCAGTGAATCTGACCTGATCTGCAGCTGTCGTCGGCCAGAGGAAGGAGGTCGGCAGACTCTGCTGAATTATACTGAATTATATGTGGGATACACGCCCTATTATTAGTCCATTCAATCTAATCATAGTCGGTGGAAGCCGGCAGATATTGGGTCAGATTATCCCAGAGGAGCTGGATGAGATGAGGAGAAACCTGCTTTTTTTAAACAGACTAGAAACAGTAAAACATTTCCATCTTCTCTTTAAACTTAGTGAAGCGTGATGTCACAGTACTTAGTGCAACAGAAGCCTAGAAAAGCTGTTTCCGTGTTTCACATCCAACTCAGCTGAAATTCCCACCTCAACGACCTAAATGGAAGTGATAATAACGTGGTGATTAAAAGTCTTTCTGCTTTGTCTCAGGAGTCAGAGTTTCTGTGCTTGGAGTTTGACGAAGCCAAAGTCAACCAGATGCTGAAGAAGATGGCTGACATCCAGGAGAGCATCGACGGCATCGTTCACCGCCCCTAAACTAAAACTCTGTGAGAGACTAACTGACTGTGAAGCAGCGGGAGCCCTGTGGTGTGTTTCTGACCTCTGAGCGACTCCACCTCTCTTTGGTGTCCTGTTGGGTCTGTTTCTCCTCAATCAACAACTTCACAGAGAAACGAGAGTTGTTCAAACTTTGGTTGCCAGAATGGATCCAGTGGGACTTTTGCGCCGGCAGGCTCTGAAGGGACATAATGTATTCGACATACTGTGTAATCTCCATTCATTTCAACATAGAAGCTTCGTTCACGCGTGATCCCTAACTGTCCACTCAGGGCGACCTTGTTTCAGTCTTTCTCTGACTTTGTCAGGTTTCCTCGCACTGGTCTTCAGAGATAAACGTGTGATCGCTGCTCCTAGTTGAGGTAATTTAAAAAGACAATTTTAAGCATTGATGTTTAAGAGACAAACACAAGTCTTTTCAGGTGAATACTGTGGTGTCGTGTGACAGTTCGGACCAGAGCAGCTTTTTTCAGACTGATTTTAAAGCTAATTTGGTAATAAACATGAATTTGAACATGCTAATGTTAGTTTAGCATAAACCACTTCTCATTGTGTTGTGCTATCAGCTTCATTCAATTCTAACTAATGCTAACAGAAGTACACATGTGCTAAATGTTAACTTTGTCATGTAATTAACCCTTTATAATTATTAGAATTTATACACAGCACCATTACATCTATAGCAACACATACCTATCTGAATGCTAGTACATTAACAAGCTAACAGGCACTTAGATTTATAATAGATTTATAAATGCTGTCCTGTTACTGCCAGTACCCACAAACAGCTCAGAAGAGCTCAGACCGTTGAACTTGTGATGTTTTGTGAGAGAGTCTAAATCACAGCCGTCTAAGATTTTTATCTAATCCACTGCTGCAATGTTCAGAGAAGACGCTACATTGCTTCATTGCTGGAAGACGCTGAGAAACTGTCTGACTTGTAATAAAAGGCTCATATCAGCTCGATGAGAAGTCACGATGGTTTGTACCATATAAGTTCAGCTCACAGTTCTGCTTCCAGCTGCAGGGTTACACGAGTACAACCAACACAAGTTTATCAGACGGTGTAGATAAAATGTTCTTAGACATTTGTGCCAAGAATAATTAAAACCACTGCTGTGATCACATCATAATGCAAATGAGAAGGTTTTTTTTTTTTCAATTATTAGATGATTTATATCATAAAAATAATGGTCAGTTACAGTTAACATACCAAAATAATACATTTCATTGTGATTTTTCATTAGTCATCATTTGCAAATTGATGCTAACTAAGATATTTGTAATTCTTGTTTTAAATCTTTATTTGGTGACAGAAATGGAAAAAGTCATGTAAAAATGAATGTATGGCTGGGGATCTGCCAACTCCGGCGTGCTGTGTCTGAACCCTGAGTAGCTTTTTGTGTGTAACTTGTAAGATGTTTTCAATCAAAGCATCTGCTAAATGACTGAATGTAACTTTAATTTTAAAAAAGCTGTTCTTAAAGTAGAATGACGGAAATGTCAAACAAATTCGTTGAGAGAAAACTGTTTGTTGACATATTTTAAAATTAAATATTAAAAATTAAGTCTATAATTGAATATTTGCAACAGAAATGAAACGGCAGCGATCATCTGACTTCATCTTGTCATATACTGACCAGATTTCAGTGTGTTGTTTGTGGGATGAATCAGGTTATCAGAGGTTAAATAAGCATCAGTTATTGTACATCACATAAGAAGTTTTTAAGTAGTTTTAAGTAAAAAGATATTATCTTAAAGGTGTCATGGAGTCATCTTCTGACTGGACGGCTCCAGGCCAGTTAGTTTATCTGTCAGGTTTTTTGTTCAGGGCAGAATGATTCAGTCACTTCTCACTAAACTAAACGTAACATAAATTATGGTTTATTAAATTGACTCTTTATCAATGTATTCATACTTTTCTGCATCTCTGTCATTATTAATTAGGTGAACACATTGTTTTAGTAATAATAACAATAAATTCCACTTTTCAAAGACAATAAAAGTTTTGACCACTTCCATCAACTCTCCAGCAGCAAAACAGTGAAAGAGATTTAAATTATCTTAATAGATCAGGAAAGAAGAAGAAGTAAAAGTTCTCTGGATCTGAACCCACCACAGACCACAGAATCCTCCCTCCTCCAAAACGCACTTCAGACCAGAAAACTCAAATCCAGGATGAGGGAGGAGTCAGAGCGCAGTCCGACTGCACCTTTGCTCACTCCGTCAGAAGAGGAAGTAAACTTTAGGCACACGTTGGAGCTCTGATGCTTGTGCAATACTTGGGTTTTTACATTTGAATGTGGATTACTGCGTCCACGTCTCCAAAATGCGTCTGCTGACTGTTGAAGGAGTCGTTTGAACACAGGTGCGCACAGGTTGTGGACTTCCCGTTGGTCTCGATGTGAGGTTTGTGAAACACTAATTCAGCTTTTAATACTGAAATAACAGACAACTACGGAACCTCCTCACGTAGCCAACAGGTGCAGCTGCTTTTGACCTTTCAGGTGAACCGACAACCTGCGTGTTGCAGTTATCCAGCCTGTGGTGTGTGTGTGTGTGTGTGTGTGTGTGTGTGTGTGTGTGTGTGTGTGTGTGTGTGTGTGTGTGTGTGCGCATATTACAAAACATTTTAGTAGTGTTGTAGAATAGTGGAACCTCGTTTTGCTGGTAATTAAAGTGCATTTATATCTGCACAGTGAAGTTGAAACTAGTTAAAGTACTGAAACTACAAACTGACACACATTTTGTTGAGTTTCCAAGTAGCTGGATTATTGGAAAATACCTGGCTATAGTTTTTAATGTTGTGAATCTGAATTTGTACCAGTTTGTAAAACGTATGTATTCGATTCAAAGATTTTAAAAAACCTTTTTAATCTCAAAACAATTGTTGTTATTATTATTATTATTATTATTATTATTATTATTATTATTATTATTATTATTATTATAAGACTATGAACAAAGAAACTCTAAAGATAGTCAGGGCTGGAATGCAGCGATACAAACAGTGATGACATAATAATGATGGTGATGATATTCAAATGTTAGATATAAGTATGCTATAAATTCCTGCTCCAGTTTAAGTTAAAGTCCCCCTCCTTTTACAGAAGGCAGAGAATTTGTACCGTGTCATGGCGACTAGGAGAAAGGATCTCCTGTGACTCCTAGCAGAATTTGTCTGGTGTGTCAGTATGAGACGAACTCTATAACAGTTTTGAAGCACCACAAAAATAGCACATCATGGCTAATAGTATAAATTCTGTTGTTACATACATGTAAATATCGCAAAACAGGAAGTGTACCCCAAGCTTTGGTGTCCACTACCTTTATGTGCAGCATAGAAGATGACACTGGCCTCCAGAGATTTCAGTGTGGTGCTGCAGACGTTGAGAGAACTGAGTTGAGAAATGTTAATTGTTATGCTATTTATTAAAAAACTTTATGCTAAGTTGTTGCTTGTTATTTGTATAAGTTACCTCCTAACTGAGTGATCCTGCTTTTTGTGGTACGCACACCTAGAGGATAGGTGTGTGACTGATGGACATTGTTTAGAAATACAAAGCTGACATTCCTGCATTTTATTTCACTGGTTTATATATATATATATAATACTTGTGAACAAGTAGTTCAACCTAACTAGATTTCTCTAAATGTCAGTTTAGCATCTTCACCAGTATGAAGCAATTGGTAGCTTACAAAGATGTGCTTTTAAAGTGGCATTCTGTCAATGTATTAAAAGCATAGCAGTAGTATTTAAGCATAGAAGCTTAAATATGACCTAATAATTAGAAAATGGTTCATACTTTGCCATACATTAAGGACAGGGTTTATGTCCTGTGTTTTAATAGATGTGAACAGAAAAATTAATGTTCGTTCTCCATCTGGTAAAAGTTAACACGTTCTGGATCTTAGAATTTGATAAGTTGTCACACAGTCAATTCTAAAGAGAAAAATGAAAGTAAGTTCTATTAAAGCTCATTACAACCTCTGCACATTACTTTCAGTCACGTGTAGGTGTGAAAATAGATCACCCCGAATTAAAAAGAATCAGTTAACAGGAATAATCTGAAAGGATTTTTTTCGATTTCCTCCACAAACATTTCTGGGGAAGGAATGCATGACATTGGTTTTAGAAATGTCTACAAAATGTGATGACTCAAACATCCTTCTTGTCTGAACACCTGCTGAACATGTGCTTCAAATGTGTGCATATACTGTAGTATCTCCCTAAACATGTACAATATGTTTTAAAGCAATACTCAACTTTTTGGACGTGGAGAAGATTTAAAAATATACCTTCAGTTGGCAAAGACCATGGAGAGATGATTTGCCTCTGTCCATAGTTGGAGAGTGCCTTATGTTTCAGTTATGGTTAAAACAGACGGTGAGAAAGAAGATTTATAAAATGTTTACTATCTATTGATTAAAAACTGAGCAGCTCGTTTGCATTTTTGTCATATTTATGTCGAATAACCTACCAGAAACATTCTCTGACCCGTTAACATCACAAGGAACTTGTTTACCATAAACATTGGTGGCATGTGCCTTAACAGGAACTATAACAACCTTTACTAGTGTTGGGTCATACCAACAAGTCTCAACTCTCATACAATCCATACAAGCTCTCCCATGTACCGAACCCGAGTCTTTTGAAACTCACGTCAGACTCAGCATCAGCGATTGTCATCTCGTATAATAGCACCAAAAATGGTGGTTTGCATAACACTTATTTTTGCTCTAAACAGTCAAAAATTGTTGACAATTGGGTGGTATTAGTTTGGGCACTAAATAATACATGTGTATGGTTTGTAAAAATGGTTCGTACCTTGTAAATTACTGTTACTTAAAATTCTAACTGATAAAAATAACAGTTGTTTTAAATTGGATGTGAACTCCAGTCTCCAGTGGAGTGGTCCTTTGTCCAGTGCTTTGTTTTTCTATCCTCTGAACAACCTTAAGGACATAAATGAGGATATAAATATTTGCTCAGTGATTCCACGATGGTGAAAAACCCTACAACCTCTGCACTCACTGCAGCCTCACTTTCTCTGCACTTGAATCTTCAAAAAAAACAAAAACTTATTGCACCTTGAGAAACTGAAATGTTTCATCCTAGAACTCTTGACTTTAGTGTTTTTCTCCTTGGCTTAGATTTTGCCTCGTACCCCATTATATATAGTGTAGACATTGTTAAGGTTGTATATGACTATTGTAGCTGGGAAATTAATTTAATAGAATACCTGCATACTACAGACAAACAGAGGTTCATCATCAGTGAACATTAGTCATTGGTACATTGTTTGCTAATTCAAGCTTATCAATTGAAAAAGTTAATTGATAGTTAGAAAACCCATTTGCAATCAGGTTAGCATAGGTGAAAACATGTTTTCATGGAGGTTTCTAACTGATCTCATACTTTTGAAGTGTATTTCGTTAACATGCATGTTGGCAGGTGAGTTAGAATCATAACTCTGCAGATCAAGACATGAACACACCTGACAGGACTTGTTCACTGAGCCAACACTCTGTACACATGCTCAGGTTTAATGACAGCTATAAATTGGCTTTGCCCTTGAATTCACTTTTACTTTCCCTTCAGCATTTTACAGGTGTTGGAGAAAGGAGCCAGTTTAATGACATGGTTTCTTAAACCCTATTTTAAAAAAATTGCTGAGTCATACTGCTGCAATAACTTTATCAGCTTACTATAATTATTAGCAGATGTTATTTTTGTTTTGTCTAAAACAGCACAAATTCCTCAATTACAGCATTCGGGTGAGATTTGTTTTTTAGTTTGCTGCAGGTGATCATGTTTTGAATTCCAGATGGCTTCAGAAACGAGGAGCTGTTTTTTCTTGGAGGTGTCCTCCACCACCCTGCAACGTATCCACGTGAAGCTAGGAGACGTCTGGGTTTCCACTGGGCCCAACTGATTATCCCTCCCTCAGTCACAGGTATGTAATGCGGTCTGTAAGTGAAGTGAAGTTAAACTCCAGATACCAATAGGCCTTGAATTTGTTTGTGATGCAGACAATCCTCCACACTTCCTCATATTATAAAATAATACACTGTAGAGCTTGCTACACAGCTAACCGTATAGCAAGTATTCAAATTCTGTATAAGTGTACCACAAAGAAAAAAATGTTCTGCACAGGCAAATGTCCTGCTTGCTTGATTTGTCCAACCAAACATCCAATTTGGTGTTTGCTTGGAAATTTGCCAATTGCCAACTCATTTTATTTATGTATGAATCTACTCGTAAGCACTTTTATTTATTGATGAGTAGTTTTAATTTGTTATTATAATTAGATTTTATAAGTTTTTTAAATTGCTTTTTATGCAAAATTCACCCAGGCTCTTAGAATAATGTAGATGATGGCTTTATTACAGGGCTTTTGAACTAAGGCTCATTTCATTATCTAACCTTGGTTTATCCAATACATTAATTGTTAGAGCAGTTGCGTAAGCAAATCCACACCTCAGGGGATTTTAATCATCTTTATTATTGTTCTGATAGCGGCTGTTCTTGGATTTAAAAACAAAACTAATTCCAGAAAGCCACTCTTAAAAACCAAGGAGCCTCAACCCCCCCTAAAGGACCAGGTCTAACAACCCCAGGTCTGAAACATGAGCGTAAGACTTACATGCTAAACTTGTGTTCTTGATACATGTGAGAAAACAGAGAGCTGTATCCACTTGTTAACATAGTAAAACAGATGAACCATTTTAGAATGTATCTTAACTGAAGAAATGAATATGCAGCAATAAGTGGCAACAGTGACATCAAGTGGTTTGTCTGTTTCAGAAAAACAAACTCAAACACTTTGTTTAATTCATTTTTCTGTGTTCTGGTATGTCTGTGCTCCTTTTGTGTGCCATCAGTACGGAATGACTGCTGCCAGAAAACTGGCATCATGTGCAAGGGCAAATTGGAAACGTGTGATTCTCGTCTGTCATTGCTGTAGAAAGAGAAGGAGGAGATAAGGAGGGGAGGAGGAAAAATGTTCATGAGCCCATTCCTGCAGGATTAGGGATGAAAATGTGGCCTTGTGTGCAGCAAATCTGAGCTCCGGAACAAATGGGAGGAAAATCAAGCTTCCCCCTGATCTTGTTGTAACAAATTTTTCCAGTTCTACTGGAGTTATAATTCTTCCTTCTATTTTTGCGAAAGGCTTAAGGCTTGACCTACCTGTCCCTATGTTTCCAAATGCTCCTTTATTCCCTCGCTTTGTTGTAAGTCTACCTGCTGAGGTCATTGCTCTGCTGATATTACTCTGGTTCTTGTTCAGTCTTTGTGATTTTTCAATTAATCTCTTGTTGTTTGTTTAGATGCAGAGAGGAGGCAACATGCCTGTGCCACGCAGGAAGGTGAGGCCGCTTTGTGTGATGATGATGTTCAATATCTTCATCTGCATACTAGTGGGCATATCATGGACCCTTAGGGATGGTAACGGTGTGCGCCAGAAGATTCGAATTCCATCCCAGAGGTTTTGGCGCCAACAGGTACCCAGCAAATCCTTCTGGAACAAGGAGCAACAGCGCCTCGACTTTATTTACAATCCAGTCATCAACTCTGGGCTCTCTAGCGACTCCATCATCGAGCTGCCAGGTTGGCTGAATGACACGGGGCCACTCAACCTCTGTGAACCAGACAACAGAGTCCTCGTGCAAATCTCGGACTACAATTCCCTGCCACAGCGCTTTCAGGATTTCCTTTTGCACATGCGTTGTAGGACATACCCCATGCTGTTAAATCAGCCCAGCGTCTGTGATGACAAACCTTTCCTGCTGTTGGCGGTGAAGTCACTGATCCCACATTTTGACCGTCGGCAGGCAATTCGTGAAACATGGGGCCGAGCAGGTGTTATTGCTAATCGGACAGTTGTGACAGTGTTCCTGCTAGGCAACACCGTGTCAGCAGACCATTTTCCAAACCTCTTGGAGATGCTGGCCCATGAAGCAAAGCTTTACAAAGACATTCTCCAATGGGATTACAGGGACACCTTCTTCAACCTCACCCTGAAGGATGTCCTCTTTCTGGAGTGGTTTAACAAACACTGCCCACAAACCAAATACATCCTAAAAGGTGACGATGATGTTTTTGTCAACACCTTACAAATTATTGAGCTCCTGGAAGGCCTGTCGGAGGTCAAGGCCAAAGATTTTTTTATAGGTGATGTTATCAATAATGCTGCCCCACACAGAGACAGCAAACTCAAGTACTTTATTCCAGAGAGTGTGTTTGAGGGGCAGTACCCAGCCTACGCTGGGGGTGGAGGATATCTTTACTCTGGAGAGTTGGCACTACGCCTTCACAACGTATCTCGAGAGGTAGCCTTATATCCCATTGATGATGTCTACACAGGGATGTGCCTCAAAAAGCTGGGTCTGGTCCCTGAGAAGCACACTGGCTTCAGAACTTTTGACATCGAGGAGAAGTACAGATACAGCCCCTGTATTTACAGGAACTTGATGCTGGTTCACAGCCGGACGCCGCAGGAGATGTTGACGATCTGGCAGGGGATTGACCATCCGGAGCTGGACTGCCAGTGAACAATTCAATTCATATTTGTTCAGTACACCAGACTAATGTCACTATACCTTAGTAATATTTTCTGTAATGTGTGGCAAACATTATCAGCCTGATGTGCACATGGAGTTTGCAGTGCATGTCTATTGTACAGTACAGTAGCTTGGTCGTAACCGAGGCAACGAGATCTTGGGCTGTAGTGATGTGGTCAATAATTTTGAGATACTTTGTCAAGTGCTTAGTCAAAGCTAAGTTAAAGTGTGTCACAGGTTGGGGTTTGTGACACAGTCTCATAGAACAGTAGTGGCAATAGAAAAGAGATACTCCCTGCTAAAAGTTTTTAAATGAGGCGCCACTGTCTAACCAGTCAGAAAGTCAAACCCCATATGCATGCATATGAGACACCACATGCTTTTTGACAGTGAGTGAATTATTTTGACACAAAGATCACACATTGTAGCTTTAATAACAGTTATACATCTGTAACATTTAGTCTGTAATCATGACCCAGCAACATTTCCAAATTCTGTGCTAATTATGAAATGACTTTGTTTTCATTGTTCTTTACAAACTATGGTTACTGGGCATTTATCTGGTGTATGTATGTGTATATTTTTTTGTTTGTTTTTTGCCTCTGTATTATTGTGTATGATCAATAAACCTTTGCAAAAGAATCATTTACTGCATATCTGTCTTCACTCCACTGTTAGATCTATAGAGTGAAAAAAGTAGATTGCGTTGGAGACTTTGGCTGCAGAGCTGGAAGCAAAGGCTGAATTTAAACTACAACAGTGACCTCTGCTGAACAGCTTGGATGATGACAAATGAAAACTCAATCAGCCAGTTGATGAATTTCACCTGCTCTGACAGGAAGGGAAAGCAGCAGTTTAACTGAAGCTGAGAGGGACATCTTCACTGTGTTTATCACAAATTGAAACAGATTTGGTTGTAAAATGCGACTCATACTTCTGCTAATACTTGGTTTATTTTGGAAACACTGTGACACACAGGTGAGCTACCATCCTTTTTGTGACCTATCTTGTTTTGTATTAGTACACACAATACAAAGAATGCTGTAGCATAGTTCATGGTGTTGCTTTCTGTGCCTGTAGGTCAACAGAGAAGAAGCCAACGGGCCTCCAGGTAAGACTTAGTACAAGAGGGTTTCATGATTTGTTTCAGGATAATGATAAAACCTGCAAAGCTGAGAAACGCGCTCAATAAAAATCAGTGCTATTTTCTGCACTGGACGTTTGTCGGCAGTAATGTTGAAAACACGGAACTTGTATTTATTAGATCATGTTTGCCTAAAGTCAGTTTCTTCTTCAGATGGACCTGGAGGTGATGACGGTGCTTTCTTCGCCCTGCGAAGCTGCCACCAGCTGCTGAACAGTGACAAAGCTGAGTTTTTCTCTCCGGACTACCTTTGCTCCAACCCACCTCTGTGGTGCAACTGGACCATCCAAGTGGATCCTGGGAAGAGGATCCAGCTTGACCTGGAGGACCTGACCCCTGATGATGCCTGCCATCTCAAACAGGATCAAATCCACGTGGATGAGCCTGCCGGCCAATTTGGGGGTCACAAGGTCCTGCAAAAGTGCTGGCGAGAGGCCAAGTACACATCCTCCTCCAATATTGTGCATGTGGTGCTGCTTATTGGTCAGCCCATCCTACCTTACAGGGGCTTCTTCGGACGCTACCAGGCATTCGGACCACTGGTGGTTTACAACCCACTAGAAGGCTTTGCAGAGAGAAGCAGGAAACCATCTACTAGGCTAGATGACTTGGGCTTGGACAGTGAAATTGGACCGGGAATAAATGGTGAACAAATGGAATCAGATTTGCCAGAGGATCCATCACCAGCAAATTCTGATGTCATGCGTGATTATTATGATCAAGGTGCAGTCTTGACAGATGAGCTGCCCTGGGAGGCTGAGGAGGTGGGTGAACACCGGGACAGGACTCACACTCATACTGCAAAAAGCTTAGCTCATTCTCAACAGTTTTAACACAGAGATTCTGCTGGGATCTCACCTCTACATTTCAGCATCTTCTAGTTCATTGCTGGTTCTATGACCTGTGACTTTGAGCTCACTTCAAACTGCAGGTTTTCATCAACCGAAATGATGCAGCAGTTTGTCCAGGGCTTGTTCAAGTTGATCAGGGTTTGATCATTCAGGAGCTGTTACCACTGAGGACGATAGTTGCTCACCTTTGTTGCATGCTGTTGCCTTTATTTCATCAAGCAAGTTTATTACATTATCCACTTTGAGCTACTGGTAATACTAGACCACATGAGAATGTAGTTGCACCAGAGTGCACTGAATTGAGCTTGTAATCCGAAACAGGAAGGGTGCCATTTATTTTTCAAAGGCTGAATAGAAGGGTCGGTTAAAACCGACCCTATGTTGGGTCAATCTAGCACCTGGATGATTTAACCCCTTTTTCTTAGATGATTTCTTCCCATAGCACAGGGTATATTAAACCCAGCTTTTGTGTAGGTGCTAAATGGACCCAACATTTTTCTGTTCCTCTGATTGAAGGTCTCAGTGTTTGCTGCTGATAGAAGACTTTACTTTGCTTTACTTTACTTCACTTTACTTTGGATCCTCTAGTACTGAGACCAACCTAAAATATGTTTTCATAAATAAGATATGAAGAGTTCCAGAAAGGTCTGCAGATCAAATTACTTCCAAGTCAGTGGTTTGAAAAACTATGATATAAAGATGATTTTTGCATTAATGACTTGTTAAATCAGTGATAAATCAACACTGTGCATTATGATTTTTGACATTCACATCGATATTTTGTTCTCATCTGTTCCTCACTGGTGAAAATCACCGCTAGGTCTCAGAGAACGACCATCATGTCGACCCAGTGACTGCTGGGCCCACAGTGCCAGCATCCACCCAGAGGACCTCCCGATCCGGTAGAGGTTTGTCTCACATGCCTTCAACCCAATCTGCAATCTATGCTGTGTCACCAAAGCACAAGCATGACCAGAACCCTGAGCTCAAACCCGCTACTCACAACCAAACACCAAGAAGAAGGAATGTGGAAGAAGCTGCAGGGGAACCCAGTGTTCCAGAGACGAATACACAGAGCTGGAGAGGAGACAAGATGTCGGCTGACAGTTCACACAACGGGAACAGGTCTGAGTCTAGCGAGGGTTCAGATCAGAATCCTGCCACATCTGGAGGACCAGAATCAGAGGATATTGAGCAGGTTCACCCTCACCCCAGCATGGTGGAACTGCTGTCGGACTACAGAGGGAACTGTGAGTACATGTGGCCTTAACAGCAGTGAGTGATCTCTGAAGGACACATTTTACTGATCATTTAACTAAAACATCCCGTGCTCTGAGATCAGTCTCCTTAAATGCATTTGTTTAACTTTTTGTCAGGTATTTGACTTAAGAGTTGCATTGTTGTACAGGTATCAGTCCATCAGAGGGAGAACCCATGTCAGATGTTCTAGAAATATAGTCAGAGGCCAGATTGAGGTGGTTTGGACATGTTCATATTTATCTTTTGACTCCGTTTGTGTTCCCTCTCTTTCAGCCAATGTTAGAAATCACTCTGTAAATCCACATCTTCCTGGTGGTGAGTACTGAACTATGTAGAACCGCATGTTTTAAACATTCATTACTTTCCAATAAAATTCTGGGCTATTCTTAATGCAAAGATCAAAAAATTATATTAAAAACCTTAAGTCATTGATGAATTGTAACATATTAGATTGTGATACTGTCCCATCAGTCACAGTGATGCTGTTTTCTCACAGATCAGCTGTTTGAAGCAGCTGTTGAGGTGGATTTCAGTCAGGATTTGGACGAGTCCTGGGACAACCAGGCCAGGTCCCTGCTGCTGTCAGTAAAAGCTTTGGTATGTTGATGATAACAAAGCTAAGGCCTTTAGGTTCTGTGAGTTCAGTAGCAGAGACACAGTGAACAGGTTAAAGAAAACCAACAGTTCTGTAAGTGGTTGTGTTTCTGCAGATCCGCGAGAAGCTGGAAACCACGCATGTGCTGCTGTCCATGTCTTCTAAAAGAATTAAAAGGTTGGTGCCCAACAAAACCACTGCGTTTAAATAAACTTGAAAGAAAGGAAGAGCACAAAGTAAACCTGTGGAGGAAGAGGAAATAAGTCTGTTGAAACAAATGGAAGCTTAAAACCCTTTTCTCTCAAGCATCATGTGAACTGTAAATGTTTTAAGGACAGTTTTAAGAATTATAGCTCACATCAGAAATAATTCCAACTCATTGTCCTTTGACCTTTTTATCTGTACCAATGGTAGGGGAGTACACTTATTAGCTTTGCTGGCTGTGTGTGCAGGTTGAACGCGGGAGTGCTGTACATCCTGTGGCTGCAGATCAGACAGGAGCCGGGAACTCTGCAGGTCCACAGGTCCGTGCACTCCACCCTGCAGGGCCTCATCTCCACCAGCATATACCTCAGGGAAAACCACGGGAAAGCTGTCGTCATGTCTGTGTCCACTGCAGGTAGCTCGAGCCCTCAGCATGAAAACAACTAAAGGTTTTGTGTGGAGCTTATTGTGAGGCTCTGAATTGATGTATTGAAATTGTTGTACTTTTATTCCCACGGGCACACGAGGTGAGTTGTCATGACTCAACACTTGATAACAGGTTGATAACGCCATCAAATTTCAGCTCATTCTTTAATTCAGCAAGTTCTTCTCTGAGCACTTTAAACAACACTCTGTTCATACACCGTGACGGTAAAGTCCTTCAACAGTCCACTAAAGATCATTGTCACTATTCAGATTTTCCTTGATGCACAGGAAACAATTTATTTGGTTCAATAAATGACAAATTAACACAAATGCTAGTGGAGGTTAAACATGAGCTCAGTGGAGACCTTATGGACGTATAGCAGCAGTTATATCTTTGTCTGCCTACATGTGTGTTTCAGACGTAAACGAGTGTGGGACCCAGCTGGTCTTGTGCGACATAAATGCAGACTGTGTGAACCAGTTTGGCTCATACTCGTGCCACTGCAGACCGGGCTTCAGGGATGTGTCCCGCCTGGGATCAGGAGGAACCATCTGCATGGACGTGAAGGCTGCAGGTATCAAAGCCATGCTCTTAACTGATCTACTACTATAATTAAACGAGAACAGAGTGAACAGCTGCTGACTTCAATTCAATTTAATTCAATTTTATTTGTAGAGCGCTTTTTACAATTGACATTGTCACAAAGCAGCTTTACACAACCAAAGAACAGTACATGAACAGTGAATGTGTATGAATCATAATAATCAGATTGTCCCTGATGAGCAAGCCGAGGGCGACGTTGGCAAGAAAAACTCCCTGAGAAGGCAACAGGAAGAAACCTTGAGAGGAACCAGACTCAACAGGGAACCCATCCTCATATGGGTGATTACATGCTGTGTAGGCAGCAGTCCAATATAACAGTTAATGTCTTTAAGGTAATGTGGAATCCAGTTAGTTAATTGCAGGCAGACTTGTTCCATTCCTGGACTATCGAGCGTTGAGTCGAGACCTCCGATAAACAGCTGCCGACGTCCACCGAGGCCAAGACCGACTTCATAGTAGTGTGACCAACTCCAGTCTCCAAACGCATCCCATAGAGCAGACGGTGGATTCAGGCGACGAGATCTCCAGACAGAAGTTGGGCATCAGGACGAGTCAGACAGGTCCAGAGGGCAAAGGGTGGAATGACGTGTAGCTCGACAGAGAGACAGGAAGAGGGAAAAGAGAGAGGGAGAGGGAAAGAGAGAGAAGAGGAGAGATTGCAGTTAGTTGTATTCACAGTCAGATAAAGTTTGAGGTGAATGTATATGTAGAATAGTGCAGCAGGGACTCCGGCAGGACTAACTATGACAGCCTAACTAAAAGGGTGGGCCAGAAGGAAACACAGAGATGAGGGCTCCCTGGGATGTAGAGCAACCGAACACTTCACCATCAACAAACCTGAGTGATCAGTGAGAGTTGGGAAGACAGCATCTAAACATACCAGTTCACCATAATGCTCTACGTCCATGAGTCCTTCCCAAATCTATTTACAAAATGCTTGACTAAATAAATAGGTTTTCAGCCTAAACTTAAACACTGAGACTGTGTCTGAGTCCCGAACGCTATTTGGAAGGCTATTCCATAACTTTGGGGCTTTGTAAGAAAAGGCTCTGCCCCCAGCTGTAGTTTTTATGATATGAGGCACTGACAGGTAGCCAGCATCCTCTGATCGAAGTAGGCGTGGTGGATCATAAGACACTAGCAGTTCACTTAGATACTGTTGCACGAGACCATTTAATGCTTTTAATGTCAGAAGTAGTATTTTAAAATCAATGCGAAATTTCACTGGGAGCCAATGACGTGTAGATAAGATAGGGGTGATGTGCTCATATCTTCTGGTTCGAGTGAGGACTCTCGCTGCTGCATTCTGAACTAACTGAAGCTTGTTTATGCACCTGGTTGAACAGCCAGACAGTAAGGCATTACAGTAGTCCAACCTAGAGGTGATGACAGCATGGACTAATTTTTCTGCATCATTTAGTGACAAAATATTCCTTATCTTGGCAATATTTCTGAGGTGAAAGAAAGCTGTCCTGGTGATATTATCTACATGAGCTTCAAATGAAAGACTGGAATCTAGAATCACACCAAGGTCTTTTACTGTTGCACTAGATGTAACAGAAAGGCCATCTAGAGTTACGGTGTGGTCTAACATCTTGCTTCTAGCTGCAGGTGATCCTATAACTAGTACTTCTGTCTTATCAGGATTTAGCAGAAGGAAGTTAATTAGCATCCAGTCTCGTATATCCTTTACACATTGCTCAACTTTCTTAAGCTGTTTGATCTCATCTGGTTTTGATGAAACATATAACTGTGTGTCGTCAGCATAACAATGAAAGTTAATACCATGCTTATGTTGCCCAGAGGAAGCATGTAGAGGGAAAAAAGCTGTGGGCCTAAAACTGAACCCTGTGGAACACCAAACTCCACTGGAGAGCATGTGGAGTGATCGCCATTTAGATCTACATACTGATAACGATCAGTCAAATAGGATCTAAGCCAGGAGAGGGCCGTTCTCTTAATTCCAACAACATTTTCTAGTCTGTGAAGGAGAATACTATGGTCAATGGTGTCAAAAGCTGCACTGAGGTCGAGTAGTACAAGTATAGAGACACTACCCTGATCAGCGGCCAATAGGAGTGCTTCTGTACTTGTATGTATATGTATGTATGTATAACTTCCTGTTGTTTGCCTACAGGTTGCAGCTCAGGCCTGTCTCCTGAGACTAAAGGCGTCTACGTGCTTTTCTTCCTGCTTAGCTGCTTCATCTTGATGCCGCTGGTGGTGGTCGGCATTTTGTACCACCGTCACCACCGTGGGACGTTCCTGGTTCGCTGCCACAGCAGCAGCACCTCTTCTCCTGATCTCAGCAATGACAACCACCACCACGATGACAACTACTCTTACCCTGCTGAGTCTGACCTGCCCCCCCCCACTCCCTCCTACTCGTGGCCCCAGAGGTGGTTGGCCGCAGGGGAAGGAGCACCGTCCGGCCGTGGACGTACCTCTGCTGCGTTTCAGCTCACTGCTGCCACGAGCCAGCTACGTGGAATCACAGGAGAGTGGGAAGCTGTGACACTTCTGCATCTGAACTACTTTATTTCAGTCTTAATGTCAGATACTGTTGTCCACTGTTCAATCTGTCCAATTAAAGTCACATCAAAACAGCATTTCCATGTTTACTTGGCATCTTTACCTGTGTCTGTGGACTGAGGAGGACACGTACAGATCATCTATCAAGCTACATGGGCACAAACACTAGTGTGACTATGTAGTGTGGTTAAACTATTCCAGCCACTGTTTATATGATTTGCATTAAGGATAATTTATTAAACTACGATACCGGCCTGGTAAAACACATTTGTAAACCAGTCAAGTGGAATTATCAGTGGAGGCAGAGTCAAACACAAGCAACAATAAACCTGAAACTATTTTAGAATTATATACATGGGGAGAATAATGAGCTACTTGAACAACTCTAATATAAATATTCAAACCAATGTACATGTAAATGTACACATGATGCCCCTTTAAATAATTAAGTTCTGCTCAAGGGTGCGTGGTCTGTCATCCTGTGCGGTGACCTCCCAGTTTCAAACTGGTCACCGTTCATCATTGTTTGCAGTGAGTAGTCCAGGCTGGCCCACGCAGTCCAGACCACTTTAATAGGCTTAAGCAGCTAATCCAGGGTGGTGTGCTGTCACATGGGGAGTCTGCTGACCTTACTCTGCTTTATTACAGGATTCCTGCTCCCTGCTCACAAAACAAACTTTTCTATTGTCTTATATTGTCTTTACAGGTACATAGGTGGACTTCAGAACAACACGGACCTCTGATTAGATTAGCTGGTGATGAAAGTGAAATGTTTTGCAAACCAGAGCTAAAAGAGAGTGAGGACTGGAAATAATTTCATCAGGTGACTACATTTGGCTTTGGTAATAATTTGGTAGCATGTAAGTTTAGTTGTTAATATCTGGCAGCTGTATTTTGGTGTTTCTCTGCGACTGAGAATCTCCGTGACTTTGAGGTATTTAAATTTAAACATATAATTAAAGTATGACTGCAGTGGAGAATTCCACAATAACAACAAGATCAAAACTGGAACAACACCTACACTGTGCCCACAGGTTGTTCTTACAGCTGAACACTGGTGTCTGTTGTGACCTTCAGGTCCCTCTTTATCCAGCTGTCTTCATCAGAGGCAGCAGCAGCGCGTGATTCGCTGTGTGCAGTCTGGGACCAGTTCACTGTGAGCTGTGGACGATGGCGGCAGGAAGGCAGCGATCTATTTCGTTAGCGACGTCCTCCACACATGCAGAAGGGCCTCAGTCTCACACAGCAGTGTGGGTGACCAACAGCCAACAGGCCTTTCATGGTCACGTGTTAGCAGGAACAAGTGACAAACAGCTCATCATGGTGAAATGAACTAGTCATCCAACAGTACAGACAGGGACGTGGACGGAGACCAGGAGTTGGGTAACATTTGGATTTCACTAGAGGAAAGATCAAAACTGATTCTACTGATCAGCTGAAACCGAGTCAAGCTTCAGGAGAACTGAACCTTGTAGAAGCCACAATATTTACTTGTGACATTAAGCTGAATAGAAATGTGAGGTTGATAGTCTGTTATTAGTTCTTTCTGATGATTTCAGCTGAATTCTGTGGTATTGAACATTTTAATACATTGATCTCAATGAAATCTAAGGTCACTCATGTTTTTCAACGGGTGTGTCGGCGGGGGAATGCTGAGCCTGCATCTCCAGTCGGGATGAGCTGGTCAGTAATCCAGTAAGTGTTATGAGCTTCATTATATCAGAGGAATCAGGCTCTGCCTTTCTTCTCGTGCCATACTGTGTTGGAATTGGCTCCCTGGCAATTTATTTTTCTATTAGTGAAGCCGTGTGAAGTGTGATTGGACAGTGAGCTGCAGGTTGGTGGAGGGGCTGCTCGGCCTGATAAGAGGACAGTCAGAGATCCCGCTCAGCACAGCAGCTCTGAGCTCTGATTGGATGAAGATATAAAGCACGGCACTGACCAGCGACCCCTGACAGGAACAACACACACAGCAGCTTAAGGAAAGTGTTAACTCATCACTTTTATTATGTGTCAGTGTAGTAAGATACATTCACTGCTAACACGGTGCTAAGATTAAATTTGGGATTAACCAGATATGTTTGGACTGTGCAAAAAAAATACGTGGTTATTCCAAATGAATCTTCGTTATGTCAAACTCAAACCAGAGGTTCTACTCATTCAGTCTTTTTAAAAGTGATCAGATTTCAAATGTGATATCAGAGAATTGTGAGCAGCAGACGTCACAATTGTTGACTGAGTAAGTGCTCGATTACATTTACTTCATACTGAGTCAGAAAGCTTCAGTTTTTCTACCGTTGGAGGCACCACGTGCACAGAGGACCTTCCCTTAAATACCGACTCACTGACTGATTGACCAGGACCAAACCATGAATGGGTGAGTTCACTTCACAAATAAATATAAAAATACTTTATGGGCAGGTGAATTTTTACGCGTAAAACTAATAGTTTCTTAAATCAGTAAAAAAAAAACAACATCGTAAATTAATAAAAATTAAACATCTGTGAAATGTGCTGCTCCCAACAACACTTACCGACAGTTTCCCCCCTCTGCTGTTCAAACATGGAACAAACAGGAAGTATAAATGACTGTGGGCTCCTCAGGAGACTCTTTTAAAACATCCTACAAATTTCTGTGATGGGTGTCAACAACTAGCAACAGATATCGGACAGACAGAGAGAAAAGATGATAACAGGTTTAAAAACAGCTGTTTAACGTATTTTAGAAACTAGGTGAAAAATAAACAGAATTAATCTGTTAATTCAAAATTCTGAAGGAGACGGGATCAATTAAAAGGATTTAATATCACTACTATGAAGATCATGCTAATCCAGGCAGAAGTTAACAAAACGGACGTCTGCTGCTGTAAAACACTAAAGAGGAAGAAGAAAAAGAGGCAGCAGACTGTTTCACATGGAGAACTGGACTCAGGTGAGGGACACAGGTGAGTGACACAGGTGAGGTAAAATACAGTGCAAATATGCAGTGGTGGAGAAGCCAAAACAAGGGATCGATTTCATTTGTTCAGTAAAACTAATTAAAACTTAGACTCTGTTTCTCTGTTTCAAACCTATGATGAAGCCTCGCAGCACTTCTGCTTTGAAAGGTTGATGCTATGTTGCGACATCAGCTTCACTACTGATGTCAGCTGTAGCTTTCACCATCGCCCCTGTGATAGTGAAACTCCAGCTTGTTGAAGCCATGAATCAAAAAGCTCTTGGAAACGGTTTGATGCTTCAAGTGGAACTGAAAGAAGCTTTAAAGGTGGGAGAGTAACATGTCTTCGGTTTCACTCGTTGAGCAGAAGTAACTTCGGGTTTTGTTGTCAGACATGTCGCCTTCTCTCATCTGTTGCATAAAACACACCTATTTACAAATATGGACTTTTTCCAGTTTGTTTTCTGTGAAGTGGAGACGTCATGTGTTTGTTCTTCACCTGAGGCTTTTGGCTGAGCAGTAAAATGTGAAGTAAACATTTGTACGTAACTGTTTTGGGAACATTGATCATGTTGAAACGTTTTTTTTTTAATCCATTTAAATTTCTTTTGCTTCTTGTTCTTGTTACGTGACATTTTCACAGCAGTCGTAGTCAAACAGCGTGAAACGGCTGATATCCAGTGTTTGCTGTCACATTATAATGAAGCATTTCTACAAATATTTATCCAGCATTTAAAATCTAAAACACTCAACAAACTGTGACAAAGTCTCTTTAAGACGCGTTCAGGACGTCAGAGTACAGTTTGGAAGCGACATTTACAAATTAAAGTTTGTTAATGGAGGGAAGAACTCAACACAAGCTGAATCCAAACATCTCCCTCCAACAACCAGAACTCAGAACAACATTCACCTGGAGAATTTGGGAAAGACTGGAGGGGACAGATGTTGGTTGGTTGGTCGCCACCGTCCTTGAAAAGGTAAGGTCACCTGTTTGTTTTTATTTAGAAATGTTCCTTTATTAATGAGAACGAGGAACAGAAGTGAAGAGTTTACTGTGATCATACTTTCAAACATTGAAGCAAACTTAAAAACTAAATCATAAATGAATGTGAAATGAACGTGTAAATACAAAGTGGTGGAATAAAAACTATTCACTGTTGTTCTTATCAAACAAACAGATATTTAGCATGGACTCTTTTAAACTTTCTTTTGTAATTTAAGAGAATCATTAGTTCATATTCAGTCTGTAGCTCTGGTTTATTAATGTATTATATTTAATAAGAAAAACAGTTTTGTTTTGTTTTTTTTACTTCTTCACAGGAAGACAAAGTCCTGTCCACCAACAAGATGATTAACAACTTCTTGGTCCATCACAGAGTTCATCAGTGGAGCAGGTTTCTGGCAGCAGAGAGCAGAACGCCTGCTGTGTCCTCTGCAGTCGGCATTTCCAGTGACATGAAGGACGACTACACTGGACCAAACACCAAAATTCACCTCACTAATCTTATTTTAAGCGAAGCTGAAAAAGAGGAAGAGGTTGAAGAAAAGAAGGAGACGAGTAAAAAAGCAGAACTGCGAATTCAGGAAGACGTTTTCAAACAGCTGGCAAATAAAGAACAGGCAGGACAGCAGGATGAATTTAATCTGACAGGGGAAATTAATGAGGAAGAAGAGGAAACACTAAAAGATAAGAGTATTCGAAGAAGAATCCTGAACTGGTTGAATGAAATCATTCATGACTACTACAAGAAAAAGATTGCAGAGACCTATAGGAGAGAGCGAGAGGAGGGTAATGAATTCTACCCATGTAAGATCAACACATCCACACTAAAACTAACTTTCATCATTCTCATTCCCGAATCATCATTTTCCCACTAATACTGAGCTCCTTTAACATGATCATTTTCCACTTTTATTTTGTAGCCACGTTCTACTTCATCCGCCCAATGACCCGAGCTGACAGAGAGCGGCAGAAACGTGAGATCTGGCTCGACCACGACAACCAGAGGCAGAAGATCAAGAAATATTTGGACTCTTACTGGGAGGAAAAGCACAAAAAGAAAGAAGCTTCCTGTATCCTAGTGGACACGGATGGATGAAAATACTGGAATTCAAATTGAATAAATATAAGAAAGAACATGTTTAATTCAAATGGTTCCTTCATCTTTTATTAGTGTCCGTATCTTCCTAGAGACTTTGGATCACAGATTATATCCAGGTTAACGTGTAAAGTGGTGATGCTTGGTCCCACCCTTTCATTTAAACTGACACTGACCTCTTCAAGTGTCCGGTTTGTACAAAAAACTTTTCACATCCACACGCTCCAGTTTTTATTCTCTTACAGCTGAACTGTAGAGCTTGATCTGAGGAAGCAGCACTGTTAGTTGGAGATGCAGATAGAAGCTGTGAAAAGGCACTCGGCTAAAACACCACAAAACAATGAAACCTCACTGGAAGACTGAGCCCAGACCGAAGCATGATGCACAGTAAGCTTATTTAATAGTGTTGTCACACATACAGCGTGTCGCCACCTCTACCACTCGGAGACGGTGCCGAGAATGACCAGAAACAAACCCAGAGGCTGCACAGAGCTGCACAGAGCTGGATGATCCTACAGGGGGCACTCTGTAGCCTCTGCGTGTCCGTGTCCCTCCCCAGGCTTTAATCATTCGTCAGGAATTATAAGAGGAGCATTTATAGTCATATCCCTGTAATAAAGGAGGTGTCTCTTTGTCCTTTTTCATTCAACACATTGTCACAACCCAAAGCCTTAATCCTGCAAACTGACGGACAGTTGCATCTTGGGAAAAGAGCTGCATGCCATTGTTTGAGTCAAATCTGTTAAGCCCTAATTCTTTTGTGGCCATTTGCATACTCGGAAGTATTCTTTTACTGAAGGGCCAAATCCTTCTTGTGTGTGATGTGAGGCATTTTTAGTATCGTTTGTGGAGTATCTACATGCACTATTAGCGCTGTATAATACCTCCATATAATACGGTGGCATAATCTTGCAGATAAGAAGGGTTTTTCTAAAGTGTAGCATTACGTTGGGATGAAACGCTGCAATTTCAGATTCAAATGGGCTCAAATGTCATCAGAAATGTCAAGTGCTGCTGCAGTAACAGGATACACGGATGCCTTTTTATCGTTTTCATCACCTGCCTTATTCCTCGAATTTACCTCCCAGTTGAAAGGCTCGGTCCAGCTCAGACCGCTGCAGTGTAATGGGTCTGGTGCTGTAATAAAGATGGCTACCTGTGACTCACCTGGCCTTAGTTTCTGCTTCTGTCTGCCTCTTTTCATCCTGCTCTTTTCAATTCTATCTCTCGTCCAACGAGTTCCTCTGGCTCACTATTAAACCGTTATCTTTCTGTGGTGTTCAGCACACTGTGGCTCACACATCCACACCCTCTGCAGGCCTCCCCTCTCTGGAGTCCTTTCTGCAAAAGCTCTGATAAGATTATTGAGTTGAGATTGCAGGTGGAGAACTGAACCTTTAGCTTTCCAAAATGTCCACCTTCAACTTATTAAATTAGATTGATGTATTATCTCGAGTGGGATAAAGAGCAAAACAATCTTCACAAAGGTTGAAATCATTTATTTTCAGCTGTTTGATTTTTAGACCAGACATGTGAAGGTCTAAATCATATAAACCCCAACAACCACAAACATGACAATTCACAATTACACTGATTCTGAACAGCTCAATAACATATGGCCAGTCAACAAATTCCCTTTCTGCCAAAACACCTGATCTTACAATAAGAGATGAACGATAATTCTGTCTGTGGAACATCCTGTAAAGTCAGGGATTTTTAGCAACAGCTCCGGTGTGCTCCCTCCAAACAAGGTGACTGAAAATCAGAAAAACGTCTTTATCCGTTTACAACCTGTTAGATTTGTTTCCTGACTTCTTTTGAGATCTCACTTGGTGTGTGCAGTGACTGTGACTGGAAAAAGACAGAGGCTGTAATAAACCAGAATGATCATTTTGGCTTTAAAGCCAGGTTTTGCATGACTAAGCCTTTATCTAGCTTTCAGTAGAGCTCATGTAGAGTACGACGCAGCTTTGGCTCTTTCAGATTCCGTGTCTTTGTTGTAAAGGCTGTTTCACCATGTTGCACCATCACTTTTTCCTGCTGTTCTTTCCAATGTCACACAGTTAAGAGGCAGTCGGAGGAATTTGCTGCCGCTCTGCATCTGTTCTCTGGCTGCTGTTTGTCTGTTTGTTTTGTTCTTTCCTTCTGTGTATTTAAGCGTCAATTTCTGCCGGCGAGGGACACATGAAAAGAGCCATGGCACGAACAGAAAACAAGCCCTCAGAGACGAGGAGGTGGAGGAGGATGAAATGACAACACGAGAGAAGAAACCAGGCCCAGAAATAAGCTGTGATTAAACTGAAAAAACAATCAAACTGCAGAGATGAGAAGAAGAAGAGGAAAAAACACACAGACAACAATGACGGCAAATAAAAAAGGCAAACAGGGAACGCTGCGTGTTTGTGAAAAGACCCTGGCGAGGACAAATTACACTGACTACCATTTCGAGATGGCTGGCATCAAAGGGAAGCAGAAGAGTTTTGTTGGAAATGGAAAGCGTTTCCCTGACTAAATGACTCCAGTGGAAATCACAGAGCAGCAGTGTCGACACAAAATAAAACACGTTCACTGCATCTGCACATGAGGAGTGAGCGTGAAGGCCTTGATCACAGCAATGCACCTAAACCTCGAACACAGCACGAACAGTATGTGTGCAAAAGTTTTCCGATTCTTCCATCACTGTTTTTAGCTTGAGGCAGATGTCATCTCAAGAAAAATGCAGTTAAATTCATCCTGTGGCTGAAGGAAAAATGCACAAGTTGTCAGAGCAACTTGTCAAAGGGCCAGAATCTGTGTGTGAAGTGATTTATAATGTTCCAAAGTCATAATCTGTCGTCGTGCTTGTCGAGCTTGTCGAGCTGCTTTTAATCTGCAGTAAAGTAGAAGAAACTAACAGTTAACACCTGAAGTGATCTGATCTAACATATTACAGTTGGTTTCATCATAGATGCAGAGGGGACATGTGTCAATGAATATGTTCCCACAAATGAATGAATGAATGTAAAGACACGCAGAGAGGAAACGTATAAACTGCTCTGACTGAAGTCTGTAACTATCTGAAGCTAATTTTAGAACAATGTTAATTAGTTTGTGACATTAACGATATTGGCTCATTCGAAGCTAAAGGCCAAACTATGGCAGTGAAAACCTCTGTTTATCTACATGCGTAGCTTATGAATAAATTGGACTTGTACTTCGGGGGTGCAGTTCTCTGCTTCTCGTGTTGTTCCGGTTCAGCGACTCTCTGACGAGGCTTTTATGACAGATGAAGACTTTTTAAGTGCCTCTGTGTGGAAGCAGTGGACTGGCTCCTCTTAATTAGTGCTTTGTCTCTGTTAGATGTGACCTTTTCTCTTTTGCACTTTGGCTGAATCGACTCCCACTTCTCTGCTGTGTGTTTCCTCTGTTTTACATGGCTGCTGGTGCGTGGCACTCCTCTGGGTGCTGCAGTAACTTTAACTTATGTGCCGATGTATGAGGCCAAAACAGTCATTCCTTGGCTCAAACACTGGTCAGTTTCCACTTGTTACCTTGATAGAGGCTCTATTCTTAACCAGTGCTGCTATGAGCACGGTTACGTTGCTTGTCTGTGTTTTCCAAAGACAACTGACTGCTACAAAAAATTTTTATCACTTTTCTTCTACAGTTGAACTTTTATGAAGAATTATTTTTGGCCTTTCCAGCCTTTTCTACATCAGTCTACAGAGTGGATGTTTGATCACTGAAACTAGGCCTCAGCTTCTTGATGTGCTGTGTCGAGGACCCTCTGTGCACATGGTTACCCACTGTTGATGTATGTTGAGTGAAATGATCAGTCTATCAGGACACATGGCCGCCCACCCTGAGCCTGGTTCTGCTGGAGTTTTTCCTCTCCACTGTCTCCTGGTGCTGCTCAGTGGGGTTTTTGGTTTTCTATATAATTCTGTATACAGTTATATTTGTAAGGTCTTAAACCTTAAACACTGTAAAGTGCCTTGAGACAACGTCTATTGAGATTTTGTGATATACAAATAAAACCGAATTGAATTGAAAGTGATTCGTTGACTGAAGTAAGCTAACTTTAGTTTTTGTCTTGTCCCGTCTGTTGAATATGTGTAATCAGCAGGAGTGGTTGTTGTTTCACAACAGTTTGTTAATGGTTGGCTTATCCACTGCCCCACGTCCTCTGCTTTCCCTTTGTGACAGACAGACAGACAGACAGATAGATAGATAGATAGATAGATAGATAGATAGATAGATAGATAGATAGATAGATAGATAGATAGATAGATACTTTATTGATCCCCAAGGGGAAATTTTAGTGTTGCAGCAGCCATTAGACACAAAAACACTGAACATTGAGTAACATAATCTACACAACAATATACAAAACACAGTAGAATAACAAGAATAACACACAGTAGGACTTGAATGTAAAGTGACTTAGTTACACATTGTTAAACCATCAGCGTGGACACTGACTCTCTGTCAGGGAATCATTGTACAGGCTGATGGCTGTTGGCACAAATGACTTCCTGAACCGTTCCTTGTCACAGCGGAGCTGGAGAAGTCTCTGACTAAAACTGCTCCGCTGTTTGATAAGTGGGCTGTGGAGAGGATGTGAGCTGTTCTCCATGATGAAATATAGACTTCCACCTGCGTGTAGACTTATTTCTTCTCATGTGCAGAATGTAAATGCTAATAAGCTTGTGACACTTATTGTCCCAGATGAGGTCGTTTCCTGTTCTATAAGTCCACTTGCTGTAAGACATCTTACTGTTTTATTATTGTTTAAAAATGATGTACCTATCCCTAAATATCATTTATGGAAATGGTGACAGGAGTACTTTTCCAGGAAGAAGTGCACACACGAGTCCGTCGTCCTGTATTCTGGCAGCTTCACTGATGAGTAATGACCCTGCACAAATGACTAATGCGTCCGAAATGACAATATCTCTCACTCGCACACAGTTTACTGAGCTTTCTCATGCTTCTCTGCTCGGAGACCCTTCACAACCATCGCCTCCCCCATTTGGAGAATCAGAGATGACCTTTGCATGAATAAAGTCAAAGAGGATTAAAGCAGCAGAGACCATCCCAATGTCGGCCGAGGGGGAAAGCGTTTGCATCCTCCTTTGAACGTGGCTCGTTTGTCGATGTCTCCACCTGACTCAAGGCCACACTGTGTATGTTTAAGCAAGTGATGCGTTTGCAAGCCGGCTGCAGAAAAACAAAGGAAAACAGACTTTTAAGTTACGTGATGAAACAGAAGCTCCGGCTCTGGGTAGATTTAAACGTGAGGAATGTGTCTAATCCTGCTGTGATGAAAATACTGTCAGTCCTCCCCCATTTCACTGCGGGTGATAATGTCTCTTGTTAATATTCAGATTTATGTTGTGCTTATCTAATCTATATGTTACAAGATGTACAAAAACAGAATCTATCTGCTGGGATTATAGCAATTCACATCAGCTGCCTTTCTTTACTGCTGCAGTCAGCTCCCATCAGGATTAATGGAATCCCATTTTGTGATTATTACCTGTACAGTTACTGTCAGACTGAGCTTCAGCTGAAACAGCTTCAAGACTCATCAGAAGTTTTAAATGTTCACAATAAATTAAAAAGAAAATAGCATCCTGCTACTACATTGGTCCTGTTCATCATTATCATTAGGACGTTACTGAAACTAGCTCTGCTGCAACTCACAGTTCTTTAAATGCTCTAAATTAAAGCTTTCTTCGGCTCTTCCACCAGTTCTACCTGAAGAGCAACAACACAACCCACAAATGAGTAAAGAGTCTTTGGGGCCCTGCTCCTCTCTCTGCACACTGGGGGCCACTGCTGAAACATTTTCCAAGATCACTTACCAAAAAAACAAAAGGAGGAAAAGAACTGTGGAGCAGGAGCCGACCACAGCCCTGAGGATTATTCTCCTCGTGTTACATGGATTAGCAGGAGCCCAACCTTTGACTCCTGTTAGGGAGGACTTGACTTATGGCTCTGTTCAGGTAGGGAGGGGCCTCGGTCATTATCATAGTGTGTACGTCAGATTCTTCATTCAGACAAGAAAAATAAGTATGTCAGTGGAACATACATCAGTAGAACAAATGCACATCTTCATACTAAGATATTTAATTTTCATTTTACTTTGTGTTTCGACAACTTTAAATAATTTAATGATTTTTTATTTTAAGATTTCTAAAAAAAAAACTACTTCTTAGGACAGAGCTCTCTCTTTATACCAATCTTTAGGTTCATTTATTTGACACAATAACAGAGTTAGATGTCAGGTCCTTGATGCTTCATGTAATATTCACTTGATATCAATATTTTCTTCTCACTTGTGGAAATGAAGTGAAATCAGTCGACATTTTGTGCAATAAATATTTCTCATATGACCCCATCACAAAATATCACTTCTTCCTCAACTTAATTTGCTCTAACCACCAAATCCGTGCTGGTTCTTGGTTCTCCTCAGCTCTGTTCGGCCTCCTGTTGATCACATGCAGAAAAGCAGCAGACGTCATTTCATTTCTTTCTTTCATGCCTCCTTCAATCTCCCTCTTGACTTCAGAGTCTCAAACCCTTCATGCTTTCAGTCAACAGACGTAGAGTAGGCACACAGAACTGAAGCTTGACGTGTGTGTGTGTGTGTGTGTGTGTGTGTGTGTGTGTGTGTGTGTGTGTGTGTGTGTGTGTGTGTGTGTGTGTGTGTGTGTGTGTGTGTGTGTGCGCGCACAGTTGTCGTGTTAAGTCCCTACAGATCTCCCAAATACCCATGCACATGTGTATAGAAACAATTTCCAAAGCCCTGTGTAATCTTCCTTTTGCTGCACTCTTAGTTTCATCTGCAGAGGATTACTGTACCACTTTTTTTTGTGGAATCTGCGCAGGGAGGAGGGACGTACAAAATGGCGGCAAAAGGAAAACAAATTGTAGCGTAATCTCTGCAGAGAAAGGACGGCTGAGCGAGGGAGTCCCCCAGACCCTCCATCTTTTTCCAGGACAGAAAATCCCATAATCCTCCATGTTTGATGTCTCAAAGCTAATGGCGTTTATTAGGACAGCCCAAAAGGCGCTTTGTCCACGGCGTGGTTGCTGTTGAGGTTTTGAATGACATTGCAGGCAGAGAGCTGGTAACTTTAGCTTAATCTGGGCTTATCTGGCCCCGATGCATGCACAGGTGTGTGGCCCTTAAGCCTAGAGGAGGCCGGGCTCTCCTGTGCGAGCCAAAGCTCAATCCACCTCCAGGGGCCGAAGATGTCCAGATGAACACACACTGCACCTTTAACCCAGGAGGTTTTAGCTCCGTCATGAACCGAACTGCCTATTATCACATTTTAATTAAATGACTGCTCCCTTTACCTCGGTGGAACCTTTTCCTGCTCAATCAGTTTACATTTCATGAAGCGAGTCATGCAGGTTGAATAGCATTTATTCGTCTGGAGGACTTTTGTTTCCGTCCCCGAGTTCATCCCAAAACCTTCTGCTTTGTACTAAATCCTATCAGCTGATATGTAACTATTGTGTCTTTGTAATTTATCCTTAACTGCAGTGTTTAGTACCAACAAAGGACGTATGTTCATATAACTTTAAAGCTGCAGTAGTCGATTCTCCAGCGACCTGCTGCATCACACACCAGCTCAGTTTGTACTGGGTGATGTCTGGACCAGCTGCTTTGGACTTTTGCATTCATCTTGTTGACTCATGTGTTTGTTGCTCAGTGAACCAGTGGTTTCTTTCTTTTTCAGGAGATTCCAATTTTTTATTCCCTTTGATAGTTTTCATTTCTTTTCTCTGATTAACAATTGTTCTCTTTGCTGCCACAGACAGCTCTCTGGTTTTTACCTTTATTTATCCTTTTAAACAACAAATGAAATCTTCACAGGTAAAACTTGAGGCTAAAACCAAGAATAATATTTAGAGCTACTTATGTTTGGGAAAACATGTCTCGTATATTTGTTAGTCTTAGGCCAAAATGTGTTCATTGTGCCGCGAAACCAAATAAATGAGCCTCACTAGTCCAATACATTCAGAGGGGACTGTACAACTGCAACAGCTCATGGTTAAAATTGTTCATGACGAGTTCCTGTAGCAGGAAATATGAGCAGCGACCAAGTGTGTGACTTGTACACTGCAGTGCACATCTTGTTTATATGTTTATCCTTAACTGTATGTTTGAAGGCACAGAACATTGTAAGTTATTATTATTATTATTATTTTGGCAGATAGAGATGAGATATTACTCAGAGGTGTTGGTTTGTGTAATGTAGTTTTTTTTTTTAAATTGGCTAATTAAGCTAATTAAGACGTGAAGGATCATTTCTGATTAGAGGTAAAACATCTGAGAACTTCTAGCACATCTTTGTGATGAGTTTTAAGGTTTGATGCAGTAAGAGTATAATTCCTAAACTCTACTGTAAGTGCTTGAATATCTGGTTTAAGGAAGACATAAAACAGGTATTTTCTCTTCCCATCCAAACATAATGTAAATAATGTAAACATTTAAAGGATCTGTTGTTCACCTGAAGCTACCACTAAACTGAGTCGCATACTGTATATGATGATGTAGTCTGGAATAATACTAGTACAGCATCATCTAGTTTAGTTCAGGTTAAACACTAATTGACCTCAGATAAGACTCATGTTGAGTTCACTGATCAGAGCTGCGTGAAAACTAAACAACTTCGTCTTTGAATCCGACAGAAATCTCTTTCTGATCTCTGATCCTTTAACCTTCTGGTTTTTGTCAGTTTTACCTTTAAAACAGCTCCTTTATATCTGCTTCACGTTTCAAGCCAACACATCAGAGGACAATGACATTGTTGCTGCTTCTGATTGGTGAAGGTTTCCCGACCAAGGACTGCTCACTCTCTTATTGGATTTGGACGCCACTCCCTCAATAAAAAAATGAATTTACAGTAATTCAATAACAGACATCAAGGCCAGCGCCCAGTGATCCATAGACACTACGGTGATGAGGTCATCTCTGCCAACACGTGCTGTAATATCAGTGTAGCTGCAATATTGGCCGATGTCAGGAGACTAAACATCACCATGTGTTTAGTTTTAAGATTTAAATGCAGTAGACTGATATTTTTAGACGACTGTGGGCGGGAAAACATGTTCAGTCTAACAAGATCAGATATAGTTCAGTTTGTCCAAAGCCACAGAGATGTTCTCACTTTGTCGCGTTTGCTTCTTTCACAAAAACCTGGAGGATCTTCATCCTCTGTTGTGGGAACACACAAACTTTCACTCTGGACTCAAACCCCACACACCACTGTTAAACTGCATCTCTCTCTGTGTCACCTTTCAAATGCTGGTGTCACTGACTGATGACTCAAAGCTTCTCTGTACCATTTTTGGGCAAAGCAAGATGAGTTCCCATCTGTGTGTACATTTCACCCCCAAAAACCAGTTTGAAACTTGTCAAAGAAACCAACAGGGGGCGTCAGCTGGCAGCGTAAGTGCTGTCTGCTGCTTTAAGCCTTATTGAACAGAGGAAGTGCAGCTCCTACAGCCACAGTCTCATAATGTAAGTGACTTAACTGAGAGATAAAATGATGAGATGTCTGACATGAAGCTCGTAACATTTTCATACACCACACAAAGCCTGTTACACATGATGACATGAACGGCCATTCCCTGGTTTTAAGAACAGAAGTTAAAATAACCGAAGGGGTATGAAGAGAATTTACAACTTGAGTGATGTGTACAAAACGGTGGCCGTGTGTGCCAGGAGGAAGGTAAAATATAATGATGTATGATGCATCTATAGATAGAATAAGAAGGAGTAGTGTGAATCAATAAAGTCACATTAACAGAGCATAAACAGTGATTCTGAAAATGTTCAAGGGATCTGACAAAAATCTTTTAACAGCAACTCCCTCCGTTTAAAATACCGTCTCACACGTTTACATTTACCAACCAATAAATAAATAAATAGTAAACTCTGCTCCAACTGCACTGGGTCTCATAGTGTTCCGTTCAGTTTTTCTCCAGACTCATTCGTCTGTTGAACATTTTGTTCTTTAGACTAAGTATGCCTGCAGGATGTACTGTTTTATTACAGACGACACTGTATATAAGCATTCTGCTTCCTGGGGAGCGAGATGTTAGCATCTAATCAGAGGCAGCACGCTGCAGTGATGTGTCTTTGGTGTTCAGCCACCAGGAATAATGCCTGAGAGAAGGTTGTGTGCTGCAGTTAAGGTACAGAGGTGATGCAACAAGGTGCGGGAGCTGGTGTCACCACCGGAGCTGTAATCTCTGGAAACAACATCCTCCCGGCTGTTACGGCAGTTTTTCCAGTGCACTTTAAAGGCCTGTGTCAGTGTGTTCACATCAGTGTGTTCACATCAGTCTCAACCACCTACATGAGGATTTGTGCACTGCTCTTCTGCAGGTTACTGCAGATACAGATTTTAGAAACTAGATGTCACATCATCAATTCATGTGTGTGAGGAGAAGTTGGAGCCCTGGTTCCAGTCGTACACAGATGGGTTTGCTGTAAAATGCTGGACGTCATCTCCAGTTCAAGCATCGGATAGAAGTGAGGAGAGAGGGTTTCCGAAGAACTTCCTATGGAGTACTTCAGAACCTGCTGATGTTGGAACACATAACATGGATGTACCTTTATGAGTCTGTTGATCGTCTCAAGCTGCCTGACTCACTCAGCTGCTTCACTCTCAGTTTTTAAAAACCTGGTGTCTTTGCACCGTTTTAAAACTTGTCTCAAGGACACTTTTTCCCATGGGACTAATTGTCTACAAATATTATTAAATGTTAATGATTAAATTATTCAATTCTCTTTCCAAAGGCCAAATGACTAAATGTAAATGTGAATTTAGTAAAGTAGAAGAACAATATTTAGCCCTGAAGTGAAGGAAAGAAGCACAAAATGGACACCTACACATATAGACACCTCTGAGATAATTCATTATTCGAGGGCTGATGTTTGGAGCAGTGGGTGATTCTTATTTCTGCTGTTTGATGGGATGAATCAGAGACAGTTGATGTATTCTCATCACCAGTGCTCTTCATAGTATAGTTTCAGAAGCACTTTGAGCCCAGTAGCTCCACGCACCAGTCAGGTGATGAGGTTATATTAGAGTCAACAGCTCATGGAGGAGGTAGAAGTGTTCAGATGATTTCAACTCCTGGTGGACCTGATGACAGGAGACCATTTCATTTCCTGTTTCAACTTGACATGCTCCTTTTAGCCACCACCCAAACGCTCCAACCACAGACGTCTTAACACCTTAACAAACACTAGCTCTAACCCATGACGTGATTTTTCTCTAAGATGTTTTGGTGCCCAAACCTTAACCTGACATCTGCTGAGTTTCACGCAGTAGTTTTTCCTGAATTCCTTTTGTTAGAGTGTGGGGTTGGTTTTGTGAGCAGTCATTCGATGGGAATTTCCACAGGTCCTAAAAAGGCTGTTATCACACACACAAGTGATTCCCAGGGTTTTTGTCGGGCAATTAGTGTCACAGGAGTCATGGAGGCACAGGCCTGTCTTCGAGGAGAGGAGAGTCCAGGTGAGCCTCCTCCTCCTCGTGATCACTGGCATGTTAGAATCAGTTTAATTGGGCTCTGTTTGATTTTCACCGACGACAGCCACATCAACCCCCCCCACCACCACCACCACCACCTCCACTGAACGCTCCCACAGACCAGCAGACAGAGAAAATGCTCTCCTCCTCCTCCCCCCCCCGTCCTAATGGCAGAGCGGTGACTCGTCAGGGTTGACAGTGACCTCGCGGTTGGAGGGAGGCAAACGGCTCAGAAACTCCTTTGAAGTGTCAGCTACTTCCCTTTGGTCTGCTTCTCTAAGAGAGCCACATTTTTGTCTTTGTGGATGAACAGCTTCAAAACAAATTGACACCTGCAGGCCTCCGAGCTGCAGCTTCATTCTGCCCTAAAAACCACAAAGTACTTTATGCACAAGTGTTTTTTACCACACACCAGTGACCGTACAGGCTCCCAGTTTCTCTTTATCTGATTTCTTTAAGACATTTAAACCCTACAGACTTTAGCTGACTGTCAATCAGAAGCTGTCGTCTCATGTCTCCACAGCTCACACTGAGGTAACGTCATTAGCATGACATGCAAACACTTTTCTTTTAGCAGATCACTGTGTTTAGAAGAGTTTCCCACATCAACTCCAGTGTCCAGTCAGTCTAACAGAATGTGGACTGACCTGTCTGTCAGTCAGTGGAAGGACAGTTACTGTGGTCAAAGAAGAGCTTCCTAATAGCTCAAGTCTTTTTTAAAACATCAGTCACGTGTCCTTTTGGACACATTTCTTGCTGTAATTCAGTTCACTTTATTTCTACAGTACCATCTTGTGTTTCTGTTTGCACACTATGAAAATATATTTCAGCTTTCCTCACAGCTCACCTACACAGGTGCTTTCACTTCTTTGACTAATCAGACCTTTTCCCGGGGCTGTGATGAAGACTTTGACTCCTCTTACTGTCCTGTTAGTGTTGCGTCACCTGTGTGAAACAGAGACATTTTGACATTTGTTGGCTTCAGATAATTCTGCCTGCACAGGTTTAATGAGCAGAGCAAATGAAAACACCTGTGTGGGTGTGCAGGGCCTTTAAATCCCTAAATCCCTTAAAGCACCTGTGTGCAAATTTCACATTTTTAGGCTCAGATTCGACTGTAACGACGTAACAATAAGAGGTATGAGCTGATGTAATGCGTGACTACAGAGATTCGATCGTTTTATAAGAATCTCTACATGATTTCTTTCTTTGACATCGTTTCCATCTCACCATTTTCCATTCACTCTGTATTGGGACACGCCGTTCACATACTACATTTAAATCTTAACACGTCATGTTCTGATTGTGTTTATATGAGAAGGCAACAAAGTGCAGAGCTCCAAATGACTTTTTAAGTACTCACTTTAACTTTTTAAATCCATCCATTGACCATCCAATTCATGGTCATTATTAGTTCCATGGCTGCACTATCGCTAATTGGAGTAGTTTGTTTCCACAAAGTGATGAAAAAGAAGAGGTGGGGGGGAGCAGTGGCAGGGTGTTACCAACTCATCGATGCGTCATGCTCACTGGACATTTTTCCATTTAAAGAGGCCAATTAGTCCTGCAGACCTCCCCGCTCATCACATGCCGATCAGGTCGACGGCACAAACAAACACACCCAGGACCCTATTATCCTGCTTCACTCTTCAAAGGCACTGGAGCTATTTCTGCCCTTAAAGTGACAGTGCCCTCAAAATCCATTTGAGTATTAAACACTCAAGTGTTAAATGGTAGTTGTAGAAGACTTGTCGTTTGCAACTTGACATAAAGTGGCAGCTGTGCAGACAGTTTGAAGTTGCGTTGGTTAAAATGGTTTTAAGAGTTTTCTACTGATTTACTCTGGAAAAGTGAGTAAATGTGCAATGTGGTTAACTTCTCCACTGTCAAATCAATATGTTAGTAGCTACGTTTTACCATGAGATGGGTTAGAAAAATATGTTGCATTGGAACAAAATCTATTCAGTGCACAATGTTTTTTCCTAAATGAAACTGAAGTTTAGTTGCACAGGAAAATAATGTTTGGGAGAAAAGTTTGCAGTTACTCAGCAGACTTGCTTCATACTGGGTCTCATGTTCATGATGTTGATCTCATGTCCAGTTAAAATCACAATCAGGACAAGACTCAAAACAAGGATATCTGTCTTCAACCGTGTGCAACATGTAACTCAATGTATTACAGCCAAATGCAAATATCTTCCTCCTAAAAGCCTCTACAGAAGTCATAAGGTCAATGCAGGAAACCAGAAAGAGACACAGTTATGTTGAGGGGAATTTCAGGCTTCAACCCCCCACCACCGACCCTTCCACTCCACTCTACGTGTTGTGGAATCTGCACTAAATGAAAGCACATATTTCTGCTAGGGGCCTTGCAGGCCGGGCATTGGGGTGTTTCGTGCCGCCCCGTCAGTTGGTGTTCATGAATCAGTTTGAAGCCAGATCAAAGGGGTTTCTCTCCCAGAGCTGGAGTCTGGTGGGTCGGACAGACGGGCTCCTTCCCCTCAGCTGACGATCGAACGGTCAGGTGGAGCTGGACGTCCTGTCTGTCCGCTGCACCACTGGGATAACTGCTGGACACGAACATGGGAACAATTTGGTTTCTCACTTTGACCTTTCCCCCAAGGTGGATGATAGCAGGATGGAACATACAACATATATTTGGACAAATTACATTGTTCAGTGGAATGGCTCCCTGGGATGCATCACCTCATTTCCAAAGGGAGGACCTGACCATGCTTTGCATTTAAAAACTATTCTGTACTGTGTGTGGAGAAAACTGGGCTCTAAAAATAAAATATTAAATAAAAAGAGAACAACACAACTTAACAATCACTGACTTTTAAAGCTAACATTTGCTGCATAGCGCAAAACCCAAAGTGGTACTAGTATTTAGACATAAATCAAACTATTGGTAGTTCAGCATATAATAATAATATCGGTTGGGCTTAAAGTGTAGACTGTCAGTTTTAATTTAAGGGTTGATCAAAAATGTTGGATGACCCGTGAAGGAATTTACCCAGGAAAGAATCCAAACATCTGGGGACATCTATGGGTTCCAGACTTCAGGAACTCACCAAGTATTAGAACTAACAATTAGATTTAATGTGTCAAGTCTCTAAAATTGGGGCTTCTGATCTATGATTGTAATACCAACTAAGGTTGACAGTCTACAAGCAGCTAAATACATTTTTGTACCGTCCACATTATTACATTTCATTTCATTAATATGTGATATCCATACAGGGGATTTTTTTCTCAATAAAACAAATTGTAGGCATAAAAATTACTTTTATTAGCCTATTTTTTATTGTTTGTTAGTTTGACATAACTCAATTTGAAGGTTTTATTATTTTGGATATAACAGCAAGGTGGAAAGTGTGTGGTAAAGTTTTCCTGAGTGTTACAACACGAGTGTTTGTGAACATGTACTGTATATGGACCTCCATTAGTGGCTGAGATATTTACTTTAGAAACCTCAGACTCTCTTTCTCTGCCTTTTGTTTTCCTGTGGTAAAACACATGACACACATTAAAAGGCGCGAACATGCTGCTGTGGACATTTAACTGACAACACTTGAGGATTTCTGGGTGTTGTAGTTCACATTTTCAAACTGCTCTCATGACACCATTTGGAGCCTCCAGCATTCAAGCTCAGTCTTGAAAGGAATCCTCCCCCTTCGCTCGTCCGGCCCTTCTCTAGCCTCGCACCACTTCAGTCTCACCGTATCATCCTCTCACACACACGCCGCATCATAATTAGGCCATGTACCGAGTCCCCCGATAACGTGTACAGTTTATTTTCTGTCTTAATTCCTTATCAGATGCATCGATCGCACGGCACGTTGACTGATCTGGGGCGACTGTCTGGAGAGCAGCGATAAGCAATGAGTGTGTGTCTCTCTTTGCAGCTCTCGCCCTGTGTGTTCAGCCTCCGTAGGGTGGAGGAGGGTGTGTGTGTGTGTGCGTGTGTGTGTGTGTGTATGTGTGTGTGCTGCAGCTTGGGATTAGCACCTTATTAGCTCTGTAGCCTCTGCCTTTTTTAACAAGGCTGACACCTCGATGCCTGACAGGCTCAAGACCAATAGAAACTCCAAAAGAGGAGATTCAGAGAGGGTGAAACTCCACCTTCATCAAACTAAATGGACAAACCAGTGGGTGTAGATTGGTGTGTGGACACATCCCTACCAGTGTCAAGTTGTTGCTGAATAGTCCTTCCTAATATCTTTTTGCCAGTTTCAAATGATGCCATTTTCAGTCCACATCAATCAGATCTATGCACAGTTTGTTTGTGTTTTACTAAACGTTCCAATGGTTTTTACAAAAAGGACCCCTACAGTAAATGTTTTTATATTTTCTGCTCCAACCCTTAGCTTTACAGAGGTCGTTATAAACTCTGTCTCTGTTCTTTAACACTGAAAGCTAAGTATTCCTTTCTAGGCTTATTGAAATCATTTCTGTTTCACTTTTGTCTGGTTAGAACCATAAAGCTACTGACTTTACCTTTGAGAAAGAGGTTGTTAACCTCGGAGGGATTCTCCCTGTTTTACTAGAAAGATGCTTCTGAACTTTCCTTAATGTGGAGAGAAGCTGCCAAAGCTCAGTGTGACCCAGAATGTGTGGACGTATTCCCTGTTGGTAACTGATGGTAAACACAGCAGCATTTGTAAATACAAACCAAGACGTCATAGCATCATGTGTATTTGTATATAATGTGTACATATGGTAATGACTGAATGTAGATACAACAGGATGGAAGTTCCTTCCTTTGTGGTTTTTGTGGTGAGTAACTCAGGATGACATTAGTTTACCTGTGTACTGACACACAACCCACCAAACTAGGCTGCACTGACATATGAAGAGGAGCAGTGCAGCAGGTAGTCGGTTGTCCTTCTCCTCTGCTTTGATGAAAATCTTCATGATCACATTCTTTGCATGTGGATAACTGTGTCACTTGATTTGATTGTTGTCTAGACCACAGCTCACATGTAGTCCACAAACTAGAATCATAGGACCTACATTTAAAATCAGTTAAGTCACCTTTTAAAGTCAGGTGAAGCCTATTATTTTTATTGGCATTTCAACAAATGCTGTTTGTAATTTTTAGTGTTTTTAGTGCTGCCTGTTTTGCTGGGGTGCGTCCATGTAGGAGTCTTCCCATCATATCTCAAATGTAAACTGACGTTTGAGTCTTTTCAGGACACTAAAGAAGAATCTGAATCACCTGCTTGTCTGAGTGAACATGTTTTACTCTGAGCTTCATGTTTTGTGCCCAAACCTTCAAGTCAACCTGAAAAGGCTTCGTCCCTGAGGGGAAATGAGGTGGAATCTCCATGGCCTCTGGGCTGTGAATGGACTCCCATTAGGTCACTGTTATTAGGACTCCTTCATTAGCATCTCTGCCCATTGTGTCTTCAAACAATGGAAACAAACAAAACATTAACATGGAAATGGGTTAAATGTACCTAATTAGTCTTCACTGTTGGTATTGTTAGGCACAATAAAGATGGTGCTAAATTGCTTTTGGATTTGCCTGCATGGGCTCTGAATCCCCACGGCATCAGCTCTGCGGTGGATTCAGTGAATTCAAATTGAAAAACATGTTGTTGTGTTTTTGTTGACATGTCATTTAGAAAATGCCAGTTTGGTGTGGAAGTCGGTTAGAATCCTAGTATCTTGAACAAAAACAAACTAAATGGGACACAGTGTTAGTGCAGTTACTCACTTTTAGATACATGGAATAAGTGTAGTTACCAAAATGAGCTTTTTAAAATGTGAGGTCACTGCATAAATGTTCACCTGAGCCTCCCTGTTACCAATGCATGGACACGAATCTATTTGTGAAATGCAGCATTCATGTTACAAACTTCTGGTGCCTGAAGTATCAAGTTTGATCAGGGAAGACGTAAAGTAACACATAAGATCAACTGTTGTGTTGCAGTAACAGCAAAGAGAGAAAACATAGATATGATGGTTTAATGGTATCTGTAGCTAGCGTGATCATTAGATGATAGGAATTCACTCTCAGAGAGCCCAGGATAATACCTGGATAATAGAGACTAGAGCCTAACGTGATACAACAAAACCACTGGTAACTTTTGTGATGTCCTCATCAGTGGTACATACAAGTAAATTGCCCCCCTGATCATATTTGCCCCCATATGACGTATTTTGTTTCTTGGTCTGGGTCATTTATCATTTGCCCACATTTGTCCTTCAAATTCAGAATTTCTTGGGCATATTTATTCAATTTAAACACTTCAAAGTCATGTGTGAACTTAGACCTGGGCCTATGTTTGATCCCAGATTTGTGATTTAATTGCAGAACGTTCCATACGCAAGCGTTAAACAGGACTACTGTCCATGCTTCGTGCTGTGGGCTCAGTAAACACCCATGCACATATAAACCTCTGTCATTACCCCGTCCCACAGACTCAGTGAACATCTCTTGAAATTCTAATCATCAAGGTTTCCACCTGTATCACTCAGTGCGTTTACAAAGAGAAACCATGTTTCTCAGGTAATTGGTGAATAAGTTTACATGCGCTCAAGAAATCTGGTTACTGGAAATCCAAGTAATCTGATCTCTCCTCTGCCCTGAGCTGGTTTTGGAAGCATGGCCCACATATCTGAATATCTTTTAGCATCGGCATCATCAGCATCGCTCCGTGTAATGATTTCTCCTTTTGTCCAGCAGCACTCCTCAGCTGATATCAGTAGAGTGGTGAGTGTTTGCAGCCTGTCCTGCACATGCGCTCTTTTAAAAAGCAAAATAGAAATCCAGTTACATGTTTATAATGAGTTCTGATGGATAAATCTACCTCTGGACATGGTGTTTCTATAAACCACTGTTTATTTAAAGTCATATTTATATTCATTTTCGTAGCCGTCTCTGTGCTAGGTTATAAAGTAAGCTGACCGTGGATCAGTGCTTCTGGAGCCTGCTGCTGAGCTGCAGCGAAGAGCAGGATTAGGCTTGTTCATAGGCTTTACTGGGCTTTAATCTTTAATCCAAAACCATAATATACACCGCACCTTCAGTGGCTGTCTCTCACCGCACCATAAGATAAAACCATCGCACAAACACTTGAGTGTCAGAGGGCACTCAAACAAAAGCTGTTTGTCCTCAGTCCCCAGAGCCCGGCGGTGGTTTAATTGAAGTGAAAACACAGATATGAAGGCTGGAGCCAGAAGTGTTTTACATGAGGACCCGGAAAACGGGAAGGCTCACACAGGTTTTTACAGGACTGTTCTCATGACATCAGTACTAACAAGTGTAGGTCGAATGAATACAGCCAAAGGTCATGGTTTAAGTTCAAATACAGCATTATTAACAAGTCCACGTTTACCAAAGCCACTAAATATCACCTAATTATTACAGCTAACAATGGCGTGCACCTACTGGTCCGCTTGTAGGTAGTAGACACCCAAATCCATCATGACGCTGGTTGTGATAACAGCGTTTCAATGGAGTGTTAACACAAAACAGCTGACTGAATTATACTTATATGAATTATATTATTATAAGTTTACATATGTAGTGACAACATGCTGCTAGCTAACGTAGCTAACGGTGTCATACTGGTGCTCGAAGAGAAAATGTATTTATACTCCAGCCTCCAGTCTTCTGTTAAACCCAATACAGCTAATTGAAGCCTATTTATTTTGGAACTGCTACTTTTTGCTTGCTAATGCTAAACTTTGTTTTGTTTTGTTTTGTTTTTTGAGAGTTTCTCAAATTTTTAATGACATCTGTAAATCTTGCTTTATGTGATAATGTATGTTGTGCATTGAACACATGAAGCAGTTTTCACATGACTACCATTCTATATTTATAAATCTATATATTTAGTCCCAGATGTAACTTTCTACAAAGCTATAAACTGAGCTGTTGTCCAGCTTCAGCTCAAACTCATACTAATCAGAAATAGACTGTGTGTAGTAATCTTGTAGCAGCTGGTCACATTTGCCATTTAACATTCAGTGAGGTAATTTGCCCTGTGACCTGCCTCTGAGGAATAAAGTCATCAAAGTAAAATGTTTCTTCTTCTTCGTTCACCCCTGAAGTTGTTTCTTCTTTTTTAAGTTTGCTTTTACAACAGAAACAGTCAGAGTGTGAACGCCACTGGGTGAAGTCAGCTTGAAAACACAACCGAGATCATGGAGACTGATGGAGAGTTAACGATGAGCATCCACAATGTTAAAGTCACTGTGTCACAATGGGGTGAGGTTACAGAGGTGACTGTGTTTCCTCCTTTGGGTTAATTGTGAACAGATAACTCGATGCCTGATTGCTAATTAGCAGCCTGCATCAACAATGGCTGCAAAACCAGCTGCTGGTCTCAACAGAGCCCTGAAGGTGGACTGGTCAATAAAGCCATTAGTCCAAAAAATCATGGTCATCTCCAGTGTTGGTATTTGTGCAGCTTCATACAATAGAATTTAATGTGAAGGGGGTAGAAATGAAACCGTTAATTCATGTGTGAAAACCCCCGTTACTGGACAGACTTGTTTTTATTGAGTTTATCTTCAAACTAAAAATTCACACCTTTACATAAAGTTTAAATTTCATGGGGTCAGTAAACATATTGATTGATCTGAGGCAACTAGTTCTCATTCCAAGAGGGTAAAAGAAAGACAGTTTGTCAACCCTCTGTTTTAAATAAAAAAATGCACTGTAAATGAACTTGATTAAATGATTAAAATAAAGATCTGTACAAAAGCAAAGCTGGAATATTTTATATCAGAGGTGGCAGAAAGAGGAAACACAAAACTTAAGACTGAAGTAAAATAACTTTAAAAGTCGTAGCACTGAAAAAGTGAAAGTACAAAAGGAAAGAGAAAGAAACTGTTACTGATGTTATTTATGTATGAGTTCATTTTAACCACTATGTTGACAGCGTGCTGGTTAATCTGTAGTAACACGCTGTACTTTATTGACTGACTAGATTTTGCATTAAGAATCCTTTAAACTGTCAAATAAATGTAGTCTAATAAAAACTTCTACAGTACTTGAGTAAATGTATTTTCCAGCCCTCGACTTGGTGAAGTGTCTGTGTTTTATACTCGGGGAATGAGAAGGGTCTGTTTGGGGGCGGTTGCCTGTCACAGTCAGTTCCCGCCTCTTCTGCTTGAGCACATTTGCATTAATCAGGTTCCAGGAACAGGCAGCAACAGTTTAGCAAAGTGACATCACCTCACTTCCTCCATCAACAGTCTCTTCGTGATCATCAAAGCCTCTTGTCGTCTCCTCCTCCCTGCTCTCACAGTCGGCGGCTCCTCAGGGAGAAGGTTGGGGAATTTCCCAGCCTGCCTCTGTGCTGCCGGCCCAGGGTTAATAGGTGTTCAACCCTCCTATTATCCAGGAGCGTTTGTGAATTACCAGACGAGTGATGTTTACCACTGATATCATATATATGCTAATGCGGATGCTTAATTGGAGGGGAGTGGCCTGGGGGCGGGAGGGCGCAGGGCTGTGATCATGTGTAAAATTGATTTGTGAGGGCTGATATTTGATCGACGGCGGGGGTCCAGCGGCACAAACCTGCAGAATCCTGCAAAAAAACAAACACATTCTCGCTCCCTGGATGCTCAGCATCGCTGTGGAATTCACTGCATGAACAGTTTAGTTTTTCATGTAGCTTTGAAGAATAAATTGCCCTAATTTCACATAATTACGCAGCCTTCCAGAATGTGAAGGTTATTGTTTCAGCAGTTCTCTCTTGTAAAAATGTGTAATTGGTAGCAGCTAAATTTCTCGACTGATGCTGAGAGAATTCCCCAATCAAATTTAGCTAATTACTACAAAAGCCCAGTGATGATCACTGGAGAGCTGCGAGTTAAACGGCTGCAGAAAAATGAAGCTGTACTAAAAGTTTTAAACATCTCAACGTGCACACGTTCCACTGAATTCACCAGTCAGTTTTTCTGTTCAGTACTTTAAAGTCACTCAGATAACGTGTGTGAAAGTGTCGCTTTGTACATACGATGTCAGTATTTTGTGAGCTTTTACAAATCGAACAATCAGAATTATCATTAGTTCTAGTTTTGTAAACAAATTAGAGCCATATGACTAAATTACACTATAATAAGTTTATTTTAGGAACACGGTTTTATTTTTGTCCTGGTAAATCTAAATTAAACTCACTGTGCTAATAAGCACAAAAAGGTTATATTTAAATATTTAAAGCAACTACAGTACTACTGGGTAAAATGTTCATTCCCAGGATCTTTTAGATAGAAGTATAATCTACTACAGTGAGTGACTGGAGCAGGAAAAACAATAAAAATAAGTTAGATTTGATTTTAGTTTACTTTTAGTATTTTTCCTTAATTAATCTGAATATTTTTACCATAACTGCTCTTTGTATGGTGCTTAATAAAATTCTCAATATAAATAATCAGAAGAACTAAAAGCTCCTTAATTATGTACAAGCAGAAACTGATTCCACGTCCAGTCTGAACTCACGTGTTACTGGGTAAATCAGAGAACTGATGCTGACACTGGTCCAACCTGCTGGTTCTGCTGTTTTTCTTCATGGGGGTGCAGACATGTTGTATTTGAAATATTACAGGGTCATCACTTTATCTTCAGGAGCTGTGAGGAACCAAAATCGATTTTCACCATCAACGTATTTGCCACATTTATCCACATTTATTGAAAATCTCAATGAAACAGATAAAAAAAGAAGAATCTGATTCAGAAACTTTTCCATTGGACTAAATCCTCACAGTCGAACAGCTCTGCAGACTGAAAATCCCAACTGAAGTTTTCCACAGTTCCTGGACCAAACTGGTTCTAATGTGGAAATCAAGCACACTGACACAAATATGTTTCCCTTTGATAAGTTGAATTTGTGCTGCCAGCCACCGCTCGCTCGCTGTGGCTCCAGCCGAAGGTTTTAAGCTGCCGTACGTGAGCCGCATGCCTAAATGTCTCCTGGCTTTGAAACAAACAGCCTGCGAATGCTTTAAGTATATTATCAGCCAAGTTCTTTTTAGGAACGTATTGCTAAAGGAGCTTACCATTTAATTATTGTAACTTCAGCAAGATTACACCCGGCCCAGCCTTATTCTTAGTCTTATTGACCTCCTATGCAAGAGCTTAAAGACACAAGAATGGCATTTTTACTCAACTTTGATGGGATAACTAGTATAAGCTTTCACAGGGACGGGAGGAAGAAAGTGTTTTACACATAATACCCTTCCAAACTCTGAGAGGTCCTGTTTGACACTCAAGTGCCACAGTGACACAGCAACTTTATTTTATTTTAGCAACCATGACTTTTTAAAATCTCCTTTGTTTCCTGGCGTACAGAGGGATTTTTTCTTTTAGGAGGACAAAGAAAGTGTCTCCTCGAGCCTCCAGGACCTCATCAGTCAGCATTTTCATCAATACCGGCTGATCAGTACTCACACACAGTCTGAACTTCAACCAGCTGGAAAACAACAACTTCTTTAAACTAGATTTTATTTTATTTGAGTTTTAACAAGAAGCAGGAGGAAATCATTCAATCAATTGTGATATCTAGATATTTTCCTGACCTGAGGTTGGGAAAATAATAAACTGTCGGGAAACATTTAACTTTAACTGCTGTTGTATTTAACCAAGAGGTTTTAAACACACTGTGATGCAGCTGTAAGTGTATGCTGGTGTTTATTAATGTATTTATTTATAATATAAAAAGTTAACTAATATATATTATAATAATAATATGTATACTAAATGTTAGATCATGCTTATGGATGCTAAATAGTACAAGTTAAAGAAAACCGTTAACTCAAGGTACTGTGTGTATTTATGTCTCAAACCAGGGTTTATGTTCAGTTGTGAAATAAATTTGTGCAAAAGCAGAAAGAATTCACATATATCCTCAAAAAATGAAACAATATTTATATTAATGAAATTTAAATTAAATTATGACATTTGAAATAATAATAATAAAAAAAGATGAATGTTATTTAATTAATAAAGTCAAGGATCGAGTTTTTTTGACATTGTATTTAAAAACGTCCTCTTCAGACTGAACCAAGTTGATTTTTCTCATTAAACCTTTAAATGTTAAATTCTCATTAATAACAGATCAGATCTGTTCTGATGTAGTTTTTATTTCTTTTTGTGGTTCTCAGCCTCCTCCCACGTCCCCACACCATCCCAGATGTTACCGACCCCCCATTCAAACCTTTACTCTCACTCTTTTTTTTTTTTTTTGTTGAATTTTCAGTGTTGCCCTTTCAAACATTCTTTAACAGTGGGATAAAGGCGACGGGGGCACTGGGGGGGATTGGGGAGATTAGGCTACGGGATCCTCCAGGCATTGTCTGAGAATCTGCAGATAAAAAAAGCATTGGTTTAGTTTTGATTTGGTGGGATGGGGGGCAGAGAGGGGGAGGGAGGGAGTCGAGATGGGGGAGAAGGAGGTCGGGAGGAGGGGCGGAGTTAGCAGGTTAGGGGGGCAGGTGGTGGCGTCGGTGGGCTGCTGTTAAAAGAATAAATGTGATTGAATGAGGAGACGCTGCAGCTGTGATCATCAGTTTTTATTTTGTGCATCGTGATTTTTCTGTTATTCTGATAGTATGAACGTTAAATCCTAAAATCTAATACCTAAAGAAAAATCTAAAATCTAAATAAACAGAATAAAACAGAATAAAACAGAATAAAACAGAATAAAACAGAATAAACAGAATAAAACAGAATAAACAGAATAAAACAGAATAAACAGAATAAAACAGAATAAACAGAATAAAACAGAATAGACAGAATAAAACAGAATAAACAGAATAAAACAGAATAAACAGAATAAAACAGAATAAAACAGAATAAACAGTGTGTAATCAGTTAGTGGACATTAAAGTCTTAGTGTCTCTGTTTAAAGAAGCAGCACGTGATATTTAATAGTTAATAACAGTTCAGTTGTCACTGGTTGTGTTTCTATACATTTTAAGTATGTGTCAATCACTGTAGTTCTTCCTGTAGACAACTTTAAGTGATGGAAGTGTGTGTTTGTGTGCACAGGTGATTAATGACAATATAGCAACTACAGCTGTAGTAATATCAATTATGAATCCACATTAATTTCACAGCATATCTCTGCACATTTGCACACTCACTTGGGTCTATTGCCTATTGTATATTACATAGTGTGTGTGTGTGTCTGTGTGTGTGTGTGTGTGTGCAGATAGTATACATACTGTATATGAATCACTCCATATTTTCCACAACAAACAGGCATCTGTAAAAAGCATTTCATTACATAAACGTACTAGGACTGTAATCTGAAAAAAAACTTTTTGAAGAACTTATTATTGATTTGATACATAAACACATGAGATATTGTGTTTCCTCACAACTACATTAGTGTCATGTCATTTGATCTTTATCTAAGTTAAGAGTATTAACAAATATAATGTGATTAAAATAATAATTATATAATAATTCTGATCTTTGGTCTCTTTATTTATTGAACCATTTCAACAACCGTACAGTGCAATGGAAAAACTACAGTATGTGAATCATTTGAATAATGACCTCAAAAAGCTAATTAGAGTCAGGTGTTAGCACAAGTTAAGAGAATTAGTTTGTTGGTTCTGGACTAGAGCTACTTCAACTGACAAAAAACACTAACTTATTGAGTTTGCTCTGCACAAGAAGAAGACATTTATGTGAGCCACGCCTCGCCAAAAGAAGCTTTTAGAGGATCTATAATCAAGAATTGTTGATTTACATAAATCTGGAAAGGGTTAAAAAGTGATGTCAAAGACTTTAGAAATCCACCAGTCCACAGTTAAACAACTTACAAATGGAGACAGTTTGGGACTGAGGCTACTCTACCAGGAAGTGGGCGACCAGTCTAAATGACCCCAAGAGCACAACGAACACTCATCAATGAGTTAAAGAAACAAACACAGACAAAGATTTGAAGGCATCATTGGAACTGGCTAACATCTGTGTTCATGAGTCTACAGCGGGTAAAACATTGAACTAGCAGGATGTGTATTACACGAAGGAAGCTGCTGCTTATTAAAAAGAACATTGCTGCACACCTGAAGTTTGCCAAAGAGCACATGGACACTGCACAGCAGTGTTGGCAAAATGTTTTGTGGACTGATGAAACTATATTAAACTATTTGGAAAGAACACACAACACTGCTGCCAAGCGGGGGTCAACCAGTAATTCATTCCAAGGGTTCACATTATTTCTTGCCACTGTATGTCTTTTTTTAAAAAGTATTTCATAAGCTTAATTTAAAAACTGAAGACTGTCTTGAAGCAGCTACCGCATCACATTTAGCCACTAAACTCACGATCTAAGAGCAGAGAAATCCAGAGATAAACTGAGATAGTGTTTAAAATGAGAGTGTTGGACATAGTCTGTGTCGGACAGGGAGCCAGAGTTGGGATGCTGATACAGGTGTCACTCTCTGTGTTTCTATTCTGCACCAGTTGTAGAAAAGCTAATAACCTAATACAGTGACGCACAGCAGCTTCGAATTCATTGTAGTAGTGGTAACAGTCATGTTGCTGAGAGACAGGAAGGACTTTATTTTATTAAATGCTCACACCGGCCTTAAATGAGCATCAGATTTCCTTCAGCACATGTTTCTGAAAGCTGATAACTTGATCACCTGTAAGTGTTGCTCTGTGTTTTTTCAGCCTGGTGAATCAGCAGGTGGTTATCAGCTGCTCGTCAGCAGCCTGTTACAGGCTCCATTCGCATGCTCATATCAGTTAATTAGCACCAAGTCAATCTCTCCCAATAATCTGCCTCCATTCACGTGCAAATGCAGCCGTCCCTTTACCTAAGTAGTTGTCATTTCCTTTTGTCTTTAATGCCTGTTGGTTAAAAGCAGCCACATGCCAGGAATTGTGATGCATCTGACAAACTGTCGACTTGCTTAAACAGGAAAAGGGTTTAAACACAGATATGTTTGGTGTGTTAGTTATTTTTCCCATTTCTATTTCTGCTCTAGGAAGACAGGCCTCTCCCCCGTGTTCCCATCATTTCTTGTTTCAGCAAGTTAAAATGTGCAGTCACCAGGTCAAATCCGCGACCTCCATAACTGGACCTATTTTTGTTAGTTTTTTATTTTAACTAATTTTAGCATCAGTTCTCTTTTTTATTGAAATATTTCCCCCCTGCTGGAATCTTTCACCTCCATGTCCTAATGGAGTTTGTTCAGCCATTAGCTGAGCAGATTGATTCATTACGCTAATGTGAGTCAAACCCTGTTGGCCCTGTTGAAATGCGTGCAATATGACACTCCTCAAATTTGTTCTAACACATGCCCTGGGGAGCCAAACAGAGCCGCTGCTAATGGGGAAGGTGGAGCCAATTATGCAGAGAGGAGCTGACTGTCAACAGTTATTAGGACGATATCAGCTGTGTGTGTGCTATCAGCCTCCTCCTCCTCAAACACAACAAACGCACAGCTCCTGAAGCTGCTCGCGTAGTTTAGTCAGCTGTAGAGGGACGACTGGAGCAGAAGCTGATCTCCAAGTATCTGGAGGGGAAAAGGGTTTTAGTACGTATCAAGTTCAGCTGTAAAGAATGTGAAAACATGGATCTACCATCACACGTGGAATCCACTCTGACCTTGTGATTGTTTCACAGTTTCATACATTTAATACATGACGTGTAACATGACTCGATTTAAAACATTTAACAATGAGGAATAAACCCACAGATCAACGCTCCTGAAGTCCTGAAGAATACAGCATTTTAGAAAAAGAAACGTTTTTCAGGACACTAAACTACGGTGGCCTATTAGTGCCACGATACAGTGCCGATATCTTCTGTGGTTACCTGATAAAACACCTGAACTACAAGACGCACAACATTGTCCATAGTAATTTGTTACTTATCTGATTTGAGTTAAATAAATAATAAACTTTGTCCCATTTCACATTAAACACTGTAAGTAACTCTTCTTTAAGACTATAAGTGATATAATACCAAATATGTTTCTTATTATTTTTTATTTAAAAGTTTTTAAGGTTTATGAGTCAAATGGCAACGTGTAGGACAACTGAAAACTTAGAGACAGTTCAACTAAAGTATGAAGAGTAACAAAAAAGCAAACTGATTAAAAGAGGGACCATAATGTACAGATTGTGCCTTTAATAACATCAGAAAACAAAGTAGGAATTCTTCTTCTTTAAGGATTTAACATAAACTGGGCTTCACTGTAAATGTGTCCATCAACTTGGTTTTGGTTTGTTGACCTCTGACGGCCTCTGTTTTGGTGCCTTCTGACTGATTTTTGTGCAGCACTATTGAATTATTATTTCTAGAAATGGACCAAACTACCAGAGTAAGATCCGAGTCACGACTATTAAATCAGAATCAATCTTCAATCTGTTGTCTGATGTCAGAAAAAGGAAAAAATCCTGCATAATTAAATCAGAATTACAGTTAACAGTGTTTCCGCTGCAGCCAGTTTCAGGGAGTGGACACAAGTATTTGGCTGGAGGCTTGTGGTCATTTCCCACCAAGTGACAGTAGCAGAGATAACAGGAGGAAAAACATCTGAACGTACGGAAACTTCAGCTTAAGCTGCAGAGAATTAGTCACTGGTACGGTTCCTTCGGGCCGAGGAGGATGATACCGTGTGAGGGAAGGAACCTTGAGTTTGACGGAAACGGCATATACATTTTTATAGGTCCCTCTTTTCCTGGTTTTATCTCCCATCTGAGGGTCTGCTGGTGAGCAGAGGAGGGAAGCGCCGTCTGCGGAGGGTGGAGATAAGCTCTGTTGTTGTGGACGTGGGGGTGGGTGGTCTTATTTACCTGTGGCTGAAGGGGCTTTCAGCTCCCCTGCAGGCCCAAGCTTTGCATTGTGCCCCCCCCCCCCACCCGCTGCTCTGTCAACACTCGTCCTGACTCACAGCACTGTGCACGAGGACCCGAGGAACACATGGTGAGCAGCTCAACGTGCACGCTCGCACACAAACAGTGATGCGGTGTCTGGTGCCGGCAGCAGATTACGTGTAGGAAGACGCTGAAAACACGAACAGAGCAGATTCTATTTTCACGAGAAGATCAAAACCACCTCAGCACTCTCTAGACCCTTTCACACACCTTCCCACAGCCCTTTCAAAGCAGGATTATAGCACCAATTTGCCGCCCCACCGTCATGTATAAAAGGTAAGATACAGACATAAGGGGGTCTTGTTGACCCTCCTTTATTCCACCAGGAGACACAGTGAAATTGCCGTAACTGTTCCACTTTAATGTCTGTATGAAAGGGAACATGCAGCTTCTGGTGTTGATGGAAGTGGTGTGAAGTTCTGATTACATTTTATTATGAGACCTGCCACCAGGCTTGGTTTTCCAGAGGGACTTTATTAAAAATACACTAAAGCACAATTCACAACCTGATCCGGACTCTGGTGGTACATCGTGTGCAGGAAACTGAATCCAGACCATTATCATTACCATGTTTTCTTCATGCTCAGTGACTTTGTTTGAGTCCAAATCATGTTGTAAAAATGCAAAACCAGCACATTAAAACTCATTAAAAAGCATTTTTGGTTTTCAAAACAGCAGGCGGTGTATTTCTGAAGTGTGTTAACTTATTTCTACATATGAACTCTGAACAATGTCTGGAAACTCACTCTTTTACACATTCAGCATGGAGATAGTCCGTGTTAGAGACGTTCTCACTTGGAGAAATAGTTGGTCTGGTTTTGGCGGAGGTTAGAGAGGTGGTGTCAACATCACTCTGCTTACTGATATGTCGCTACCTGAACTATTAAAAATGTATTAACGCTGTAGTCACAAAACTGCAACTGAATATTTACACAGAAGAGACAACGTTGTAGACTGGATATTTAGGTGGACAAAAAAATTCCCATACTTTTGAGGATTTTTAGGAGATTTTGTTTCTGAAAACAGCTTTGAACCTGTCTAATACCAGGACCAGCAGCTGTGTAAAAAGAAAACTGCTGCACTTCAGAGGTTAGTGTAAATAACAAAAGCTGCAATGAAGAAGGATCAACTTACAAACTGTTTTAACAGGGTTCCTAAGTTTGTGCCTACAAACCTTCAGAAAACAGCTCACAAATACAAAGTTTCATCTTTTCTAATTAATTAGCTAAAACCGTTGGTCTCTGTTGTTTTTAATACATGTTGCTTAAACAGGAGGGAATCATGCATTTAATTTTTAAAAAGTGAAGACATATCTTGGTCCTGTGGAGTTTATCTGACAGATGTATATACTTTTTCAATTTTGTAGCACAAACACATTTATTGTATCTGCTGAGAAGCTTCTGGTGTATAATCAGCTCGCTTTACTGAGAAGAAGAAAAAACTAGTTCTAGAAAAGAAATAAGAATCTAAGGAGTGAGAGAAGTCATCTTTGTAGTGCACACATCTTCTCTGTTTGTGTAAGATACTGTGATGCACAAATTGAGAATGCAACTTTCTTATTGATCAATTTTTCTTTATTAAATTTAGTTTGTTCAGTGAATAAAATGAGAAATCAAATCATAATTTCTTAAAGATCAGGAGTCAGGAGATTATATACATTATAACAAGGTTTACACTGGATTATTCCAGATAAAATAGAAAAAAGAAATAGCTGCCAACTCAACATTTTTCACTGATGTTCAGTCACTGATATTTTTCCAGTGATCAATGAATCGATGCATCGTGAATTATCAGAACGCGTTGAAGCCTTTGTTATGAGAATATCAGAGTTTTCTGAATTGACCATCAGGCTCCTTAAAAAAGATTCTGTAATTAATAATGACAAAGGTCTTAAGAGGAGCAGGTAGACCAGTTCGGCAGGTGAGCTCTGATCCACGTGGCCCCACCCTCCCCCAAAACCCTGTTTTCACCACGTTCTTGCCGTTTGCTCATTTGTGTGAACGAGTGAGGAAAAAAAGCACTCTGTGTCCAGATTGTGGTACATCTGCTGTTTTCGGCGAGGCCTGGCCGCCACGCCACGCAGGTGCTGCTCCTTCCCCCCTGAAGGCCACATTCTTCTATAGCCATGTGCTGCCTGAGCAAACTACGCTTCTGAGCAGGCCTGTCCCACCACTGACTGGCCACTGCCCCGGCAACATGCATTGTTGCTCTATGCAAATTTGGTCACACTGGGACAGAGACTTGGGGAGGGGGTATCCTGAGCTCAGGAGCCGGGATAGAGAACGGAGGCCGGCCAATAAATGAAAGTTTGCCTTAAATCCTCTGGATAATAGAGGCAGAGGTTGGGGCCGAGCCTCGAAGCCGAGATAAACAGAGGGATTACTCCTTGGTTTTGCATCACTCACTCTCCTCTGGGTGGCCCTTAACCGTCAAGGAAAGCAAAGAGGGGAGAGGGGGTGGCGAGAGAAGAAAAACGTTTAACGCATGGACATTCACATAGCACATAGGGGGAAAGAAGTGAGCCTAATTCCATCAAAGACTGAAAAATTAGCAATTAATTTATTCCAACCTCCCCGCCCCTGCTCCTTTTCTATTTTCAGCCCAATTGTTGGTTGGTTCTGCAACATCTGGTCCAGAACAGTCACTGTGCCTGATGACTGATGCACCTCCATTAAAGTAGAATAGCAGAGAAAATCTTCCCTTTTTCATTCATTTCTTGTCCATGGGAGATTAGTTTGGTACGATGTGAGAAGTAATCATTAAAAATGTTGCTCTTTTTGCAGGCCATGCATAACCACCGCAGGCAGCGCCTTTATTTGCAATTGTAATTTAAAGAATAATTAAAGAAGTTAAATGATTCTGTAAATGTAGAACAACTTGAGTCTTTGTGCTCAAGGGTGCATGAACCTGCACCTTATGGCTGGTTGCTCTGATAAACTCGGTAATGAAAGAATGTAGCGCCACACTAATGACAAATTTTGAAGTGTTTTGGATTTGCTCACTCTCCTGTCCTCGGCTCACGCTCCCTCTGATGCTTGACTTCAATTTGGGCCCCACTGAGAAACAGAAGCCTAGAAGAAGCATTTTCATCAAATTTGCAAAAAAAAACAAAAAAACAAATCAATTGAATGATTCACTGATTGACTTTGTTTAATGGCGAGAGAAAATAAAAATAACAAAAACAATGATCCAACATGTGAAGAAACGGATCATTGAAACAATGATTCAAGTAAGTTTGAGCATTGAAAGCAAAAAACACAACATACCATAAAAAACTAGTCTAGAACTAGAACATTATGGAACAATTCATTGACACTTCAAGGTAACTAATTAATCCAACTACCTTTACTGTAATTAATTAGACATTTTACTGTAAAATTCAGAAAAAAAAAAAAAAAAAAACTCTGCTTCATTGCTTTGGATTTTTAATCCTAATAGTTCAAAACACAAATATATTCAGCTTACTCTAACCTAATACACACAAAAGCAAAACATTCTTAAATCAATGAAGCAAACTTTACTTGAATTAACTGTAAATAGCAGCTATTTTTGTACATGTTGAAGTATTAAGTTGGATCAATTTTCTTTTTTTAAATCCACCGACTCAGCATCTTGAAATCTTTCTGGATAATTTAGTGAGAGGAGCAGAAATAGCCTAATATCAATAACCTCAATCTGCTTTTCAGCTGCACCACAAGCAGCTTATATACACCACCTCTGCCCAACACACACACACCACAACACACATCTCTCATAGAAATGAGCTGTTGACATTATTTAGGGTCATTGATAGTGAGGCCAACTGCTGGGATTTAGCAGATAAACCATTTCACTAAGACTTACATCCATTACACATGTCACTACACCAGTTAGCCCGGGTGTTAGCCACTTAATGTTTGACAAAGAAATCCCATATTCTATCAGAAAAGGTAACATGTTTAAAAAGTCATTACCTCAGCTCAAATGGACACGTGAAACACTGCGTGTATGAAAGTTTCTATCTGTCAGCTGCTGATGTAGACGTGACCTTGAAGGCTGTGTTTGTCCTGAGTGCATCCAAGGTGCCATTGTGGAAAAGTGAGGTAGAGCTGGAAACACACCTGTAGTGCTCAGGTAACCCTCCCTGTAGGAATGAACAGATTTAAATCCATCAGAAGGTTCTTCATGTAAAAACTGTTACAAATCCAGGAATAGCTTTTGTTTCTATTCTGAATTATATTTATTGAAACACTTCAAGGATGAAGACACGATTAGGATTGAGCAGCAGCTCACCTGTAAAGAAACTCACTCGCTTATTTCTAAGTTAGCATTAATTTAGTGTTGCCAGACAACAGTTCGTAAAGCAGAAATTTAAACACAAAAGATGGTGGAATAAAATGTAGAAATAAAGTGCTACAGAGAATTTCAGAACTTGTTTGTCAAGAGCAAATATGGATCCAGAGGAAATGAAGGTCAATCAAACATGGGCCTAGAGTTAAATATGTAAAGTACTAACATGCTGAAGAATAATAGAGCCCTTTAGGAATGAAGTATCTCTGTGACCAACCTGAAAGTTAATGGCTTTTGGATTATTACAAAATAAAATTGTAAAAACTAAATCGTTTGTATACGTTTTGTTCTGCAAAAATATTGAACATCGCACACTAACATTGGCTGCTCTCTACTCATAATAACAAATCTATCTTAGAAATTAAATGGATCCAAACAATAAATAACTTCAGCAGTTCAGTAATAAGCTACCAACCTGAATTTGACTCATATCCGAGAGATTATCTGAAATGATTTGAGACCAACCACATCTCAATGTGTCGTTGGTTTAGCACAACTGTAAGCTGTTTATTCTGATCAACTAAACGTGGCTCTTGTTTTGAGAGGAATGTTCAAATTTAGAATACAGCCCATTATGTAATTTCTTCTCTTTTGATATGGACTTGTCCAGCTGTTGTCAAAGTCCAGCCCCGCGATGATATTGTGTTTTCCCATGATCCTCTTGGCAACGTCCTGCCAAGGAAAGGAGCCCGACATGACAAAAAAATCTTGAAAGAACACAAAGGCACAAAGAGCCGGAGGGCGCAGCAGAGGCGGCCATTTCTGGCCCGACAGAGGACTCGGCCTTGCCATGCAGCCAGGCCACTCCAATTCTGAGCGAATGCTAATGAGATTGCTCTGATCCCTCTGGTGCTTCCCATGTTTTCAACACCTTCAAGGACCACATGGCGCTCGCAGTATAAAGACAACTAAATGAGAAATCTGAACGTTTTTTTGTAATGCCGGGGGCCTCTTCGCTTTTCAACCTGGCCGCCCATTCAGTGTACCTCCCCGAAAAGAAACGATAAGAAAGAAAGTGCTGCAGGGGGTGCGGATGAGTAAACTTTTTAGGAAAATGGCATATTTGCGAACCTGAAGCAATAATCAATTTATGGCCACGCAAGGGCGAAGCCTTTGACGCAGGAAGAATCGCGCTTTTGGAGTTTGAAAAGGACTGAAGAGAAGGGGTAGGGAGATGCTCAAATTTGGAGGCTGTTTTCTCACAACCGCTGTAATGAGATCACTAACATCTTGAGCTGGCCTCCGCTATAGCCACCAAACAACAGGCTCCCAGATGAAAGGTGAATGGGCCTAGGTTCCCGCTGGCTTGTTCAGAAGCACTTTAATAGCACAGCACCCTGTGAAAGGTTCCTGGGCAGTAGCTCATATTAGCGGCGAAGCACACTGCTTAATAGGATGATGCCTTTTGGCTTTTGTCATGAGATGATTAAGGGCTTCGTTGTCACCGGTGCCTGTTGAGCACAAGGCACTAGAGTCCACTCTGTCGGGCTTATTGTCTGAGTCTATGCAGTAGAAAAGGCTCCTTTTGATAAAAACACCTCTTGGGGATCTATCAGGTGAGCTCTGCTTTGGTGTCTCACATGTACGCCTCCTTCAAAATAGCTCAAGTGCTTTGTTTTCCTCTAAAGACCCTTGAATCTGTCATCGTCTTCGGACAAACACAAACGTTGTAGAGAGATAAAACCTGCTGAAAATGGTCCTAGAATAAATAAATGTCTGTATTTAATTTACCTGTGTTGTATTAAGGTGGGAAATTGTATGTTTGGTATAATTCATGCATTAGGTTTTTAAATTCAAAGTAAAAAAACTTTGCAACTACCTTATTGGCTCTAAATGTTATCTTTGCATTAAAAAAATTAATGTTTTAGTTTTTTTATTGTAGAACAGTTTTTTTCATTAAAAGGGAACAAGTAGAATATGTTTTTTCTTTCTGTGCTGTGATACATCCTATTGACACTGAGACATTCATCTGTCAGGTTTAGTGTGATCCTCAGGGACAAATACAAATGAAAAGGCTTGAAATGAGCTCTTTTTATGGTTTAACTGACAAAAAAAAAAAAAAGATGGCACATTCTACGATCTCCATAATGTTCTGCAGAGAAGGTGACATAACAGAATCAATGTTGGCCAGATTGACGCCAAACACAGATGCACTATGTCCATTTTTTTGCAATCAATGAAGGTCCTTTCAATCAGAAGAGCTTTGTACTCAGGATTGGTTTTGGTGACTTAAGAAGCTAGACTCCCGTTGTACCCCCACCATCTGCAACTGCACCCCCCTCCACCCACCTTTACCCCCTCCAAACCTCCCTCACAAAAATAGCACAAGGATACTGCCAGCCTTTTCACTCCTTCCTAACAAGGCCGCTCCAAAGCACAGGCCCACTCCAAGTAATTAAATCAATCCCTTTGTGTTCCCCAATATTCCCCTTCAGTGGGTGACTGCCCAAGATCTGATTATGGGTCTTCATGCATATTCAGACTGAATCTACAACTTGTCTAGAACAACCTACTTTTTATTCTCATGTCACGAGCAGCCAACGTGCAGTGATTTCCTCTTTTTTCTTTATAACATATAAAACTTTTCCGTATACGTCCCCGAATCCACACTTTGCTCCAGCAGGACTGTAAAGTGAAAAGCAGCCACGACTCTGGAGGCTCAGGCATATTTAAAAAAGCCACAAGATGAGGAGAAGTTAGGGTCGGAGCCCGAAAGACAAATTGGATTAGCAAGTATTGGATTAAAGGTAAAACGGAGGGATAACAAACAAGAAAAGCTGCCTGTGATCACAGGGTTTAATATATTTCTTTTCCTCTCCGATCCCTTTCTTCTCTCCCTCCCCCTTTTCTTTCTTTCTTTTTGAGTAAAGATCCCAGGCTTAAGACAGACTTATTAAAACTGGGATTAATTTGTAATGCTCCCCTAACCCTCGGGGTCAACCAAAGATTTGTTATCTAAAGCAAACAGGAAAAATGCACTATAAAAACACAACGAGAGCTTTAAATCCATGTCTGTGGGGCTTCTGGGAGATTTAGCTTCGTACGAAAGGTGTTATCCCTGAGATATTTCTTTGAGCAGGAAAAGAAACCCCTTTTAGGGCAATCTGGATGTAGTTAAATATAATAAATCCACAAAACCTTTGCAATTACAAATCTATTTGATAATGAAAGGCTATAAAACTGAAAAGGAATGTAAACTACTGCTTAAACATGCAAAATGCATTCACAAATCAAATCAAATCTGATTTGATATCTGTGATGTTGATAACAAAAATAGAGCACGAAAAAAGAGGAGAAACAAATACACAGAAATCAGAAAATGTCTTTTTTTAAATCAGCCGATGATGAGAGGTAACAGTGTGAGAGAGCAAAAACTCTCATTAGCCTTATCTTTTTAATGTAGCACTGTTCAGATTGTGATCTTAATCTTATTTGCTTATGGAGGCTTCGTTCACTCCGACAAGCACAAAGACCTTTGGAGAACAAATCCATAACCTCCACAAAAAAAAAAATCAGCGCCTTGTTTTCTGCAATGGCTTTTAGATTTGTTCCCTGGGGTCGCGGTTCAAGGGGCCGAGAGGACTGGCGTCAGTTGAACGGTCCAAGTCTCCTGGTCAGATGCTCATTCCTGCTTTGTTCCGTCAAATCTTTAATCATGGGTCTTAAAGGGTCAATGCTGGGACAGGAGTTTAATGAAACAGGATAAATGATTTTGTCAACTTGTCATGGTAAAAAAAACTCACTTGTACGGAAACAGTCCAAAAAACGAACCATTACATTGTAAAATAGACCACTAAGCCACGTTTTGCTGTAAATACCAGAAACTACTTCTGATGCCCAAGTTATAGTTTTCTGCAATATCTGCACATTGTACGTTTGATATAGTTAACATACTGTAAGTTAGTTAACATTAGGTAACTAGAGCACTTCAGTTTTGTAATTGATCATAAGAAGACAAAGATGAAGAGTCTGGGTGATTGTGTCTCAGGGGTAGAAAACTCAAACCACCAACCCGGGTTCAATTCCTTCTGTCCCGGGTTCAATTCCTACCCATCTATGTGTGATGGAATGAGAATCATCATAAAGCATACTGAGTACCAATAAAATATAAAATACTGAGTAAATGCAGATCATTTACCATTTAGACTGATCCGTGATGGAACAGGTAGGAACCTCTGCTGCTGCTACAGGCTGTCTACCTTCAAACCCTAAGTGTTTGTGTCATTGTGTATGTCCACTGTCATTTGAGCCTGTACTTCTGCAAACTGTGAAGTTTAGAACTTCCCAACATCGATGCACGTTCAACGGTTACTGGACTGATTTCAAGTGTCATTAACATCTGTGTATAAAGGAGCAGCAGAAATCTTTAGAAACTAGTTTAGCAGTCATGTATAAGTCAGCGTGGGCTCAGGTTCGATCATATGGTGCTGCAACACAGCAGGTTTGCCAACACTGAGCTATAATCAGCCACAACTCCAGACTTCAAACTGTCCATCTTGATCTACAGTAAGTGGTTCATAAGTTCTCCTTAACTTTTAAACTTTGTTTGTTGAAGCAAGCTCCTGTCCATATGTGTCAGCATTTGTTCATGTTCACCTGCTCATGTAGGTTCTGTGATTGAATCTATGCTCAAACAAAGACAGTTCCTCATCTGTGAATTGCCATTGTTATGGTCTTCAATCATGTGCTAAAAAAATTTAAAACTAAATCCCATCGTGTCATATATCATAAGTGCAGTGCTTTGTGCACTTAGATAGAATTTAACAGCAGTTATTCAACCTTCTGTATCTGTACAAGCATGTTAGCTGTTTAAAATGTCTATAATGTCTATGAGTAAGTCAAGTGAAACTCTAACTCAGGTAACAGGTACAGTGATGAGCACTGTAACAGCTTGTCTACAATGACTGCAAAATTAAACATTTATTTAAATGTCTGTATCGTCAGACACACTGATCTTGAAGAGCACCACATTTAGGCCACGTTCACACTAACGCAGACCAAAAAAAACAGTTTTCTGATAAATGAAGCATTTTCAGATAATTTCCTAAGTTTCTTTTCTAAAACTCTGCACATGGAAAGCCGGAGCATTGGAAATAAACTGTAAGGTACGTCTCTTTGTTAACTTGCATGCTTATGATCATTTATGGGTATTGTAGCTTTATTTGCATCAATTATATTTTCCCAGTTCCTGGAAAACAACATTACATTTTGGTAACTTAATGTGATTCAGTCTTGCTAATTAAAAACTTCTAGGTAGAGACAATAGGGACTAACAACATTTTATGTTTCGGTTTGGAAGACTTGATGGCAAGACGGGAAACTACGATAGGGTATTTTCCAAAATGTTCAATATGTCACATAATAACTCACATTTAGTTTGCAAACATTGGCAGAAACCAGATAACAAACGGGATGGAACAAATCAAAGCATGCGAAGCCAAAAGAAAAACTACAGCAGCTGAGCTTTCGTTCTCTTGTTTCACAGGGATCACTTGGATCACAGGGATAAAATAGCATTTAATTACTGTTTGATTCAGCGCGTGGAGCCCGCATGTGTATATGTTGACTGTGGGTGGCCTCAACGAGAAACTCTGTGTCAATGAATTCTTGAATAATATCATTTCTATTTCACTTTAAAGGCTTGTTGACCTCACCAACAAGAGAAGAAGAAAAGGGCGACTCATCTTCAGACAACGCGAATCAACCTCGTTTCATCTCTGTGATCAATGGCCTTTGCGTCCGTTTTCCATCGGTAATCCTCCACAAATTGCCCTCTGTTGCAGTTTGTGTATCAGCTATTTGCACTGGATTAATGTGAGTCACTGGTGGCAAGTGTTCAAATCAATGTTTATTAATGGTTTCTCTAAGTGTTTAAAGATTAAGTCATTAACATATTGATGAAGTTTTCGAAGTTGCCCAGGGAGGGAAAAGGAGCAGGAGCTGGAGAGGTTTTGACGAGGTGCTGAACTGACGCCAGCTGCTGGAAAAATAAGACGAATAAAAAAATGAATAAAACAATGAGGAGCGGTGGGTTTCCTGAGAGGACGGCGTCAGGTGCTCCACTCACTCATGCAAACGTTCTGCAGTTTATTCAAATTCATGACGCTGCCTGAGAAAATATCACTTGACCCATTTGCGTACTTCAGGTCTCGACACATCTGGAGCTATATTCATATTTACTGAATCTAATTCACATTTAAAAGCAGTTTTTCCACCTTTGTCTCTTTGGGATGCAGCACAGTCGAGTCAGATTGATTTTACCATTCAGCAGCGACCTGCCACAGCCCTTTGGCTCACCATGGTAATTCCCTCTCTTACCTGATAAGGTACCTGATCCATAATAAATCAATTCTAATTAGTTTTATGTGTGGAGGGAGGACAGGCACTGTGCTCCGCTTAGAGGACTCTGTTCAACCTACCTCTTCCCATCATCCTCAGTTGTTTTGTAGCCGCCAGTCATCTGCACACCTGTTATCAGTTAATCTCCTGATTATTAAGTGTGGATTACTGATGGAGGGGAAGCGGCTGCGTTTGGTGCTGCCTCTTGTCTCAGGCACATGCAGGTTTTGTTTCCTTGGCACTGTTTCTTTTCAGGGAGATTTGGAGGGTGGGTTTCAAGCATATCCTCAAACGTCTCCTGATAAAGGTTACCTGCCAGTTTGAATTGTAAAACTGATGGAATCTAGAAGGAGGTTTTGAAGCTTCTGGCTGTTCGTTTGCAGGACATTTAATCAGTTAACGTTCAGTGCATAGACAAGCAGGTAAAGACATAAAAGTCTGAGTTTCCAGTTTGCGTCCACAGCCGCCAGTGTGACCTGTGCAGCACCTTCACCTGTCAAGATTACAACAGTTGTGTTTCCAAGTCCTCAATTTCCCTGAAGTTTTAGATACAACAAATGCAGAAAGAATATGTTGTTTTGCAACATAGCAAAACAAACTCAACAGATGCTCACCGACGGCCTATTGTCACCTAGGTGTGTCACAGCTTTAAGAATTTATCTGCTGCAAACCCTTAACGATTGAACAAACTTTAATTTTAAACAAATGTTTTTTATTTTTGTGCTTTATTTAACCAAGACATCAAGTCTCTAGAGAAGTCAGTCTGATGTTTGATAAAGTCCTCAAGAGGTAACACAGTTACAGTACAAACTAATACCACTTAACCAACAACAAAACATTCACAAGGAATATTAAAACATTTAATATATTGAAACAACCGATTTCCACAAAACTTTGACCTATGTGAAGAATTTTAAGAATAAAAACAATTAAATTAACACAAAACCTAGAAGTAAACATGTAGACGCCCACCCATCCCCCACCACGGAGAAGCGAGTTGTCATTCCCCAGTTAACAATGTGCCACCGTACCTCATCTCTACCATTGATTCCTCCACCATTTATTTGTGTTTTGGTTCATGCTCGGTGTCTCTGTATTTGAAAGTTGATGCTCCCCTCTAAAAGATGGATTCATGCATAGACTCCGCTACTTTTGTAGTCTGTGGCGGATTTATATGATAAGCTTTTTTAGACGTTCAGAATCAATATGTAATCCTGTGCAGGGGCTTATCCCCAGGACTAGACCATTTGTGAGGCTCTTTGAGCTTTGTTACAGGTCTTCTGGCAGCTCTGTGCAGCAGATTGATTAGCTGCAGTGCCAGAATCCTATCAAATGGCCGGCTGTGATGATGGAGCTAACTCTCTCACCACGTCCAGTCAACTGGACCTGGAGATAAGGCCGGATGGCAATTCTCTCCCTCCTGCACACTGGGGTGTATGGAGGTAGTGCTTGTTTCTGCCCTCTGCTCCTTTGTGGCTCAGAACAGGATCAGGAGCAGTTGGGAAGGTGGACATTTACATTGACTCCTATTAAAGAGGCTTACAGTTATACCGTAGGTACAGCAGAGAAAGACGACCGCCAACATCTCCAGCTGTGTTTGAAGCAAGAGTGTGGTTTGAAAGAGACAGCCTCTTTTAGATGGATCTGAACAAAGAACATCATCTAAATCCACTTATTCTGAGCGTGCTTGCATGGAGAGAAAGGCTCCATGAGAATGATGGCAGCTCTCATCAGAAGGATCAGTTACGAAATGAAAACCACATCGTGGTTGGATTCACTTTATGCACAAAGATAAATGAGTTAGATTAAGATGAAAAATTAAAGAAGTACCTTCTGCAACGGTTCAGTTGCGACGTCACAACGTGTGACACAGTTGACAAGTGGGAGGTGTCCTTATAAGACGCTCCGGGATGAGAACGGCCTCAAATCTCTGTCTGCATCTTTCAAAGGTCAGTGGTTCAAAGAGGTCTGGTGTTGATCTCCGTTTCGTCCAGTTGGACACTAACGAGCCAATCAGAGTTTTCCGTCCATCCATTTTCTGTCAGGTATTAGGAGTTTGATTGCAGTGGCAGCAGGTTAAGCAGTCCAGACATCTCTCTCCACAGCAATTTCCAGCTCCTCCTCTGGGATCCTGATGTGCTCTCCAGCCAGATAGGCTCCCTCTCAATGTGTTATTGGTGGCGTCTCCGTCCAATTGAACTTCCAATGGAGGGCACCCAGGAGGCTTTCTGATCAGATGACTGAATCACCTCAGCTGCCTCCTCTCAGTGCAAGGATCCTTCTGAGTGACTGAACTGGATGAGGCCCAGCCACTCTATAGGTTAACTATATGGTCGCATAAAGATAGCTCAGCACTTTTTAAATCTCTCACGCTCCATCAACACAAAACCAGGTCTCAGTGACAGTGAACAGCAGCTGTTGATGGTCCTGCTATCTGAAGCTGTGTGTTGAAATCATTACATTTCTAGAGACCACTAATGCAGCTTCCATGTTGACTGATCATGTCGCTGATGTTTGGATGTGTGACTCTCCATAGAGGATTTGAGCCTAAATAAAATCGCATCACAATCTGCAAACTGCTCACTCGGAATATTAAGACTGACATTTGTTGTCTGGTGTCAGCACCTGTCCTTTGCTCGCTGTATTTGAACCAGCTCACCAGTCATTAGGATTAACCAATAAGGAGCGTTAAAGGCAAAGCGTGCAGGAGTTTTCACAAACAGGAACAAACACAATCCTCTTCAGCTGCTGGTGTGACTGCTGTAAAGCCCGTGTCAAAGACTCAGCACGTTGAAAAGGTAAAAATTTAACTTCTCACACAGGAAACTTGAAAAAACTGTGATGGTTGATGATGTGCTTGGAATTCATGTGAGGTTTAACATGTGACTTTTTAAACAAAGACCTGCTTTGCTAATTGTCTTAGAAGCAGCCATTTTCCTCCAAGACATCTGGGAAATGCTTTATCGCCTTCAATATTTTCCTTTTTTTGAGAACAGGGAGGGTGATGGTGCATTCCTGCGTGCCTTGCCAGTGCTCACATGGTTACCGCTGCTACATATTGTTAGAGATATCTGAATGAGCCCTGGCCATGCAAGTTTTAACGTGATTGCCCGAGGGGCAGCAGAGTGAAAGAGCGAAGAACAGAGCCAGAGAGAGGAGAGAAGGGGGGGGGGGCATAATCCTAAAAGGATTGGAAGTAACCCCCCCAACACACACACACACACACACACATATAAGTAATTCCCTGCACACACACACCTCTGTGTTTCAGGGGGTGATGGGTACTGGATGGTTTCGTGGCTCTGGTGTCTGATTTCCCTCCTCGTCAAACCCCCCCCCCCCCCCCCCCTTCTTCTTCATTGTTTGCCTTCTTAATGAGAGGGGCGGGACCACATGGCCTGTGATTGACAGCTACATGCTGCTCTCTCAGCGCTCCTCACTTTGTGTCTCTGCTGTCTTTACTGTACTTGACGTTGAAAGATGAGTTGTTTCTCGTTTCCTGTTTCTGCCGCCGCTCCTCGGGTGTCTGACAGATGACGGACTGACAGTAGCGTACAAATTCACCACACAGCTTCACGCTCTTTTTAAAACACTACAGGTTAAATCTACAGACGTTTCCTTCTCAAGCTGTAATAATTTGAAGTGACAGGGAGTTAAAGCAACTTTCAGCCAGATTAGCTATTTATACTGGAAGCAGACACAGAGTCAGTGACCAGTAGAACCTGAGGTTCAGAAAACAAATCAATTCCTCTTTTATGTTTTGTCTTTGGAAAATTGAGATTTTATATTTCTTTATGTTTTAATCCAGGGAACAACTAAATAATATATTGGGGTAAGTATTAGAGAGGTTTATGTGGTTTAATGAACTTATAATCATACCTGATGATGTTTTATTTATGTCTCGATGAAACAGTTCACATAAAAAAACTCTCCTATATCTACTGTGTATAGATATAATATACTGGAAGATTTAGTCCTCCTCCTTTGTTCTGATATAGAGTCTGTGTCAAATTTAAATTTCTCCTGATATAGTGTGTTACAAATACAACACAGTATTTTTAAATTGTGAGCGCCGGAAACCTCCATGAATCAGTTTGGATGCTACACAATAACGTGCAGCTTGTTGCACACTTGTTGCTGTTAACTTGTGATTTAGTGGTAAGAGAGGTTCTCCCTCGTCTGAAAATGACTGACTTACTGACTGATGAGGTGTGCACACAATCATAAGAATCAAATGTACCATTGCACATTATATTAAAAAAACCTTATGTTTCCTTTTGACCAAAGTCGGAGTGCTGCTGTTTGCACCATCAGCCTCCCTCGGCTCCACTGAGGCGGGTTCATGGTCACGTGACGTGTACGATCCAATCCACAGTGAAATGTCTGCACACATTGTACCTGCAGGTCTCTACAGATGTTCCATATCACCTAAAGTATCACATCAATATAGTAATAGCGTATAAAAGCATTTCTAAAGTATTCTATCCAACACATTAAAGACGTCTGGAGGCACCAGCTTGTTGACCATCCAGCCAAACTGACAAGAAGTGCTGTGTTCAGGTCACACTGACAGAGCTTCAGAAGCCCTGTGCAGAGAACCTGAAGGACGAACATCTCAGAAACACATCCTCAGGCCTTTATGGTATGAGAAGTGGCTAAATGAAGACGCCGCCTGGAGTTTGTCAAAGTATTTAAAGGACAAAGATTCTGGTATTATGAGATAAATCAAACCCTTTGGACCAGTGATAACTTTGATTTTGCTGAGAAGACAAAAATCTGTTTTGTCTGTGAATAAAATCCTCACATATCATCATAACTAAGTGTAAGGAGGCCTAAGGACCTCTACTGGAGGTGGACCACGGCTGGGATGGGACCCCCAGTCTGTTACCACTACACTAACAAAGTCTGCAGCCTGCAGTACAGTTTAACACAATCATTAATTATTACATCACTACACTGAAAAACTGTTTTAATAACTTTCAGATAATTATATTTTATTTTATAAACATAAATACCTGAACCACAGGTGAACCGTGTTCACAGTTACTGCAGATGTTCTACATAATCATCTCTATATCCTGATCCTGTCTGCTTCAAACAGAAAAAGTTGTTTCTTATTAAAATGAGCAGCTACATTTTAAAAGTTGCTGAGATGTTGGTTTTTGCAGGTTTCCATAAATCACGTGACTTTTTCCTGCTGAATATTCACTGTTACCTCCACCCATTAGCATCACATGACGCCCCAACAATGCTGTACTGTGCTCATGTACAATCATCTGTGTGGCTTTTACTTTTAAATGCAGCTTTGACGTTCACTTATTCACACACTTCACACACAGTTTATCAAATGATAAAGAACCAAAAATCACCTCAAACATCTAAACCCATGAACACGACCAGAACTATTTCAAATATTCAGAGCAACATTTTTCTGCAGATCATTGCACTGACTCACCCTCAGGAGGAATTAGTTCCAGTGTTAGACATGAACGTGCATCACTCTGAACATGACACTCGTGTGTTTTTTACCAGTTTAGCCTTTAAAAACCCACGAACACTTCATGGAGCTCAGCTTTTAGTTGTTCTTACCTCAGAGTCTCAGCAGAGAACCAGTTGATTTACTGCTCCTGTGTTTTCCTCTGCCCCGTCTTCACCTGCCTGCCCAGCTGCACTTTTCCTTCAGCCTGCAGCTCAGCTCACACTTATCAGCAGATGTAGATGGATTTCTTTCCCGTCCTGTTCTGTTCTGTGCCTTTTTCATAAAGTGGAGAGTGTGCAACAGCCTGGCCGGAGCTCCGTGCATGCTTAACTGACAACCTGGGATTTTATGCATGATGCTTTTAATAAGCGTCAGCAACACGAGAAGCCCTATCCAAAAGTAACCCCCACAACCGCCAACACACACACACACATACACACACACACACCTCTTTAGGCGGCCTGATCCCTGGATTTACGGGCTTAATATTAAGAAAATACTCCTGCAATTTGGGATTAGATCCCGAAACCCTCACAACAACAATGACTCCGTCCATTTGATATCTTGATACTTGTGATCAATCACTGGCTTTGCTGCTCTCGGCCAAAGACAGTTTCAGAAATGAAACGAGTACAAATAAATAAATATGGAAATATATAAATATATGTTTACTTAATTATTTAACTTATTGTTTTCCTTGTTAATATAATTAGTCATTTGTTCATTGATATTCATAATAAAAAATAATCTAGCCCACTACTTATTTAAATTATTTCCATTTATAGACACATTAAAAAATAAATAAACACACACACACACACACACACATATATATATATATATATATATGTGTGTGTGTGTGTGATTTTTTTTTTTCATGTCATTTTCAGCTGATTTAATTCAAAGGTTCTTTAAATTTCCCGTCAGCTCTGTTTTTATGAGTTTCTTTCTGTAACTAAATTCTTTTTTCTTTATTATTTTTCGGAACCAGTCTTCTGGGTTCGTCCGTGTCGGACACCAACAGCTTTAAATCTGCTTTATTTCGTGGAAACAGGTCTTTACAGCTCAGTTCGGGTTCGGTTCCAGCGGCAGGAGCCCGGTTCGTCCCGAACCATCATGGCCGCCGAACGTTTCTCCTCCAACTTTCGGAACCGAACGCTTCACTCGGTCACGTGCTGCGCCTTCCAGTCGAAGTGGGCGGGCGTTTCGGCGGCGGTCCCGCCTTCCCATTGGCCGCTCCGGTGGCCCCGTCAGGTGTCGGAGCGCCGTGATTGGCTCGGAGAGCTCGGGCCCGCTCGCTGTCTTGACTCTTAGAGGCGCGGGCCCCGGACACCGACGTCAATCTCCATCCGCGGTCGGCGGCCGGAGAGAGAAGCAGCTTTTTAATCCGTCCGCGGTGAGAGGTTCGAGTTCTAGAGCTGCACACGGAGCCAGAAACCAGAAAACGAACCTTCCTCCATGTGGATATTTGTCAAAGTCTGGATCTCACCGCTCTGACACTTAACAGGATTTTTAAAGGGAGCCAGTAAAAGGTGAGAGCTCTACTTCAGTCTGGATCCTGATGAACTAGAACCAGGAGTTCTGCCCTGTGGGCCACTAACACATTGTACCAGGTGGAACCTGATCCTCAGATCACACCTGGAGAGGAATTAAAATAGAAAGTTCAGGGCTGTTAACTTTGATGTTGTGGTTCTGAGGAACAATGATTTCATATTTATTCAACTTATATTTTCGATGATGAGTCTGTAAATGTTGCTGAGTCATTTTATTTCAAACATCTCATCAGTGAGTTGGACTCGAGCTGCTCAGGTGGAGTTCCTCCTGGGCTCGGTTCAGCCCGCAGCCTCCTGTCCCGGGTCTCTGCTGATGATTGTCTCCCTGTAGATCTCATCTAAATTCTAATGGACTTCATTTGCACAGGTCTCTGCTCCGTCCTGCGGTTATGGAAATAAGTCTCTTTATTTGGGTGTTAACGCCTCAGTTCAGCTCCATCAGGAGCCCGCGGCTCCTTTCAGCGCAGAAAAGGCCGCAGTTAGTCCGAGATGTGAGCATTTACCTGCTAAAAGGAGCCGCTGGATTATGGAAATTCTTATCTAAATACATTCTTACAGCAACAGTTAGTAATTAACGAAGCTGCAGCTGAGCCTTAAATTCTGGAAACGAGTCCGATTCAAAGTTGGAGGAGATTTATGAAAATTAACGCTGAGATCAAATATTTTCTCTTTGTATTAATTCCTAAACACGTTCAGCTGATTTATATAAATGTGTTTCACTTCAGATCAAATTTCTAACTTGTTTTCAGCTTCAATTAAATTATTTATCCTTCGTTTTTAACTGTCATCAAAACTCTTATGTAGTTAATGTGGATTTTACAAAAATAACACACGTGCATCACATTCATTTTTTATTCATTTGTTATTTATTAAGTAATCGACCATTAGTGTAATTAAAATAACAATCAGTAATCTGATGTTAATAATTTAATTCTAAGGTTCAAGTGAAAACAAAACAAGTCCGCCGTAAAAACCTGATGAATAAACTGCTGGGATTATTTCCTGAACTAGAACATGAAGAAATATTATTCTGAACTTCATTCACATGGTGAGGAGAGTCTCGAGCGGCCTGTAATTTAAACAGGTCGGTTTAATTGTGAGCTATTAAATTAATTAAAATCCTAATGAAGATCTGAACGATAACGCGGTGGTGGATCTCTGGAGGGAGGTTACTGAGAAAGGTTTTTATTCTTGTGACTGTTTAATCTGTGGTTTGGTTTGTTTAAATTCAATCAGACTGAACCTTTAGTTTTATTTAATTCCTCCGTTCTTTTTTGTGTGTTTGTTTCCTCTAAAGTTTCTCCTTTAATTTTCTCTGGAGTCTTGAAAAGTTGAACATTAAATGTGACGAACATCAAATTTCCATCAAACTACATTCTGCTAAAGAAATATTAAATAATAAATAATAATAAATTCTCTCACACCAGATGTTTTAACTAAAATCAAATTAGTCCGAGCTTCGTAACTCAAACCATAAAATCCTGATGAATATTATTTAATCACATTCCTCAGATTTAGTTTTTGTTCATTTGTAAAATGTAAAATAATGTATTTCTGTTGTGTTCAAATGTTTTTCTTTCTTAAAGACTTTTGGGCTGTTAGATAATAAACTGAGAAGGTTTTAAATCTCATTACAAAGTGTGTTTGGTGTTTGAAGAGTTAGTGAATCGTGAATTCTGCAGCAGCACAAACAGGAGTTGAACTGTTTATTTCTGATTTATTTACTATTTGTTTACTATTTATTTACTATTTCCCACTAACTCATCCTCCGTGTTTCTTACAGGACTCAGCACCTGAGAACCGGGAGATCTGCGCCTCCGGTCTCCGTCCAGACTCCGGTCTCCGTCCAGACTCCGGTCTCCGTCCAGACTCCGGTCTCCCCGTCGCGCTTCTAGCATGATGTCTTATCTCAAACAGGCCCCGTACGGGATGAACGGACTGAGCCTGAGCGGAGCCGCCATGGACCTGCTGCACCCGTCAGTGGGCTACCCCGGTACGGACCGAACCCGGTCTGATGTGGACCAGAACTCATATGAATGTCTGATTAGAAAGAGTTTCTTAATAGTAACTTGAATTCTGCTGTTACTAAAATGTTTTTATGACATGAAACGTGGTGTTTTTAAATCTTATTCTTCTCCTATAATTTGTTTTATAATTTATAATATGTTTTTTCTACAGTTCATCTCTGTTAAAATGCAGAAAAGTGGTGTTTTATTCCGTTTTAGTGCAGTTTCAGTTATTTGAGGCTCAGTTTAGACTTTTGCTGTAAACTGAATTTTGTTTTAATAGTTAAATCAAATCAAAGTGTAAAATGTTTTACGAGCTGAGAGTAACGTGGTGAAATGAGTTATTAATACTAACAACATAAAATATAATGAAACAAGACCAGCTGGTGATTTAAGATGTGGAACCACAGCACGAAGTCTGTTTCTAACTCGACTGTTTTAACCGTGTTGGACCGAGTTACCGGGTCTGAACAAAGCCTTTCTTCTGTCTTTGTCTCAGCCAACCCGCGGAAGCAGCGCAGGGAGCGGACCACCTTCACCAGGACGCAGCTGGACATCCTGGAGTCGCTGTTTGCCAAGACGCGCTACCCGGACATCTTCATGAGGGAGGAGGTGGCGCTGAAGATCAACCTGCCCGAGTCCAGAGTGCAGGTCAGAACCTCAGCCAGGCTGGTTTGAGTAAAGTGAAGCTCACTTAAAATGAGAATTAAAGCAGTTCAGTTCTGTTTGTCAGTAGAAACGTTCATTTAGGAGGATTCAGAGCTGTTTTCTCTACGTTTTGATAAATAATATTCACTTTGCATTAAATCCGTCGAGGCTGTTATTAAACAGCTCAGGGGTTGTTTGTTTTTTTGCTGCGTCTTCCTGATGGACTCAGGCCTCTGCATGATGAGCTTCAGCTTGTAAAACGCATTTGCCTTTATTGATCAAGCAGAGACACGTCTTTAATCTGAGGGAGTTTCAGGCTGTGGCTGAGAGAAGGATCAGCTTCTGATGCGTTGAGCTTCTAAAGAAAAGCTTCTACCTCTGTCAGGCCACATTTCAGTGTCACCACCTTTACAATATACTTATGAAACCCCTGTTATAAAACTACCACTAAAAACAACCACTGATCTTAACAGGAAACATTTTCTAGTTTTATTATTTACAGCCCCAAACAAGTTTACTACAGATGTGAGGAATAAATCTTTATAAAACAATAATATTCTGAATTTATTTCCACCACGTTTCACCGTCCCTGTCACTGAAGTGTAAAATGAGCTGCAACATTAATATCTGATCAAAGAATTATTGGAAAATGAAAACTGAAATAAAAGCAGATAAACAGTGAAATAAAAAACAAAATGAGGCTGAAAAACTAAACAGTGTAGACATGAGTAGCACTCAACAGTCTGATGTGTATTAACAGGGAAAAGTTTCTGAGAATAATTTAACGTTATTTTAAATGAACATTTAGAACAAAAAGTTCAGTTCTGTTCTGTAGTAGAAGCAGAAAAATCTGCACAGATATGAGTGAAACTGCCTGAAAGCAAAGTGTGAAATGTGTTTTGTTTTTTAGTGAACTGATCCTTTAAAGTAGATTTTAGACGTCATAAAATGAGACTAAACTCAAAAAAACAGTTTTATTTATTTTTCTATTTTTTATTTGGTTAAAATCTCGTTCAACAGAGTGAAAGAAACAAACAGTAGTTCCTGACAGTAAAGGTCAAAGGTCACAGATGGTGTTTAGTTCCTGCTAGCTCGGTCTAGTTTTACACGGTTTGATTTCTTTCCCCGGCAATGTGTGAGGATGACCTTTTGACCTCTGCTTCTTCTTCAGGTGTGGTTTAAGAACAGACGGGCCAAATGTCGGCAGCAGCAGCAGAGCAGCAGCAGCAGCGCCAAGGTGAAACCAATGAAGAAGAAGTCGTCTCCGACCCGAGAGAGCACCGGTTCAGAGAGCAGCGGCCAGTTCACCCCGCCGGTGGTGTCCAGCACCTCCTCCTCCACCTCCTCGTCTTCGTCCTCCTCCTCTTCCTCCTCCTCCGTCTCCTCGGGCCTTGCTGGACTCGGAGTGATCAACACCTCTACCTCCGTCACCGCCCCAGTGTCGTCCATCTGGAGCCCGGCACCCATCTCTCCAGCCCCAGCCCCAGTCACGCTGCCTGACCCAGCCGCCCCCACCAGCGCCTCCTGCATGCAGCGCTCCGTATCGTCCTCCACCACTGGGGGGACGCCCTCCTACCCGGTGTCGTACAGCCAGACAGCAGCAGCATACGGCCAGGGCTACCCGGCCTCAGCGTCAGGCTCCTACTTCAGCGGCGTGGACTGCGGTTCATATCTGGCGCCCATGCACTCCCATCACCACCCGCACCACCCACACCAGCTCAGCCCCATGACGGGCAGCTCCATGTCGGGGCATCCTCACCACCACATCGGCCAGACATCAGGGCACCACCATCATCACCACCCGCCGCACCACCACCAGGCCTACAGCACTCCCAGCCTCGCCTTTAACTCCACGGACTGTCTGGATTACAAAGAGCAGACGGCGGCTTCGGCCTGGAAACTCAACTTCAACGCCTCCGACTGTTTGGACTACAAAGACCAGGCCTCGTGGCGTTTCCAAGTGCTGTGACTTCCTGGGTTTGTCTTCTTCTACACTTTCAAAGAAGTATTCTTTTTGTTGTTGGTGGCTCATTTCGGAAGATCCCTAAAAATGAAAGTAGAGACATTTAAAAAAAGTTTATTTGTGAAGAAACTGAAAAGATCCACTGAGCAGGAGGCCTCGGGTTCAGCGCTGTGGTTACGAGCAGCTCGACTCATCCAGGATTATTTTTCTACTCCAGAACTCCAGAGAAACTGACCCATTTTCAACTCATGAAGATGTTTCGTTGTACAGTTTCAGTGGAACCTGCGAGGTTGTGCAGCCTGGGAGTTTCCACACAGTGGAGATTATTCTTCAAAATAAAAGAACTTCCACACGAACAACATGAACACATTATAAATTAGACTTTGGGCTTTTCTAAAAACCTTTTTTTTTTTTCAGAAACATAATGCTGCTATGATTTTCAGGTTGCTGATGCTAATTTCTATCTGATTTCCAACTTGAATCTTATTCAGAAACTCACCGTCCAGCCTGTGGGTGTTGTATTCTGGAGATCGAATTGCAGCACTTGTTTATAAGGTGAAAAATTTTGCTATTTGTTCTTTGCAGAGGAAAGAAAATTACAAAAAAATGTGAATTAGACACGCAATGTCAGGATTCCACTGAAATGTGAAACATGTACATTCGTGTCTTTATAATAAAGTCTGGTTAAAACACGAAGTCGTAAGAAAAGTTTATTTCTGATTCAAGTTCGATGAGTTCAGCGATTTCTCATCAACAACTGTAATCACCAGTTCTAAAAGGGAATTATACTGAACTGGTTTAACTGGTTTAGGAGAGTAAACTGAGAGTAAACGGTGCCACACTGACAACAGCAGCACTGAGTTACACAAAACCACAAAAGCCAGCAGTGATGTGTGGCTGGTCACATTTGGAGTCCTTAAAAAAACAATAGTTTTTAATCTGAATCTGTTTTGACTGTTTTCTTTTTGCAGTGTGGTTACACGCTGGAAGCTGCCCAGTATAAACACAGTCTGTTCCAACAAGTCGTCCAACTACAGCAAACTGGAGTTTAATTATCCTGAACACTCCCAGGAACGAGTGTCGCTCCCTCTGCTCGTCACAGTCACGACAGGAGGTCAAACAATAAAACTCAGCGATGGGTGTTGGATGTTTTACAGACTGTAAAGCACCGTGTGGCGAACGTGTGACGCACATTGATGAAACAGTTGATGTATTAAATGCTCAGTTACCAAAATGTCAGAGTCACACTGAGTTTTATGACACATCACTAATAGTAAGTTTATCAGCTTTGGATCGTTTCAGTTTCTACTGCTCCAAATGGGGTTGTGAGTGGTTTACCCACATTTTTATTCTTTTGAATAAACCGTTGTCCTTTTAGCAACAAGCTCACTCACTTTTCTCCCTCTTCACCAGTTCTTTATTGATTATGTGTGTTAGCTCTTAGCCTCATTAGCCACAGTAGTTCATGCTGCAGGGTTTAGAAGTTACCGACCATTTCCCCCTGCTCAAGGAGTGAAACTCTAATGACCAACAATTTAAACCCCACACAGTGAAAAATGACACATCATCATCCTCATTAGTAGATTACAACTGAACATTTTACAAAACTACAAATTCATCAGGACAGACCGGCGACCTGTCCAGGGTGTACCCGCCTCTCGTCCAGAGACAGCTGGGACCGGCTCCAGCACTCGGGACCCTGAAGTGGACGATGGATTGTTTCATGAACGAAGGATATCAAATACTTGTTGGTTGCAGTTTCCAAAACACGAGGAGTTACTGCTGTTCCTGTTTTCATATTAGGGTGGAAACTCAGGACAGCAGCAAAAAGAAATCAGGTTCCTGTTTGGGAGAATGATCAGGTCAGGTTTTAACATGAAATCCAAAATACATGTTGGGTTTGGGCTCCGGTTCAGACAAACATGTCCAATCCACGTGTAGTTCACGTTATCCACGGAAAATACTTTCCAATACGACCCATGTGAGAGCAGAACCACTTTGGCACCAAAAGACAAATGGATCATGTGTTTGTTCTGTCATATAATTCAGTTCTTGCTCATAAACGTCCAACAGGTTGATTCCTACAAGAGCTCTGATCTAAATGTCAGGTGAGTGTTTAATCATGAAGAAAACCCTGCGTATGTGCTAATATTAGTCAAATAATAGGTTTTAGTGATCATCATCAATCACAATCTAACACACTGTTAATCAATAGTCTGAATTATTTAAATGTATAGTTTACAGAGATGTGAAACAGTTCCTCTGGATTATTCAGATGCCAAAAATTACAAACAACAACAAAGACGCTAAATGACAACTCTCTATCTAAAATTCTTTCTGCATGTTACATCCAGCTCAAAAGTTTAAAGATGATCAGCTGAGTCCAACCGGCTCCCAGGAGGTAAACATACATGTTGTCTGAATATCAAAACAGGTGATCAATAATCAGCCCTGCAGAGGTGGACTGACAGCCCCCCACGTTAGCAAACATGTACACTGGCATCCCCGCTGCTTGTTTGGCCGTGTTGTCGGCCTCTCAACAACTCATTTGATCCGAGGAAAAAAGGGACGAATCACGATTTTAATTAACAGCCGTCCAGCTTCCTCGTGGCGTCCCTCCACCAGCTGGACAAACAGTGTTGGTAAGACGGCGTCCGCACTGTGTGTTCTCCTGCTGGGCTTCACCAGCATGCACCACCGCTTCATGCAAACACGAGCTGGGATTTACCACATCAGGACAAACTAATCTGCAGGCCATGTTCAAGCAATCTCTGCTGCTTATTTTAGAGAAGAGACTCCTGTCTCTGAACAGCTGTTCAGCACGTCCCTGGGGGGGTCAAAGTGACTCTGCTGCTTCAGAAGGCCACTGAACAAACTATTGGACTTCTCAGAGGATCACCTTACGTTTCTGTACACGCTTGCACTTCGGAGGACAAAGTGTCCTGAAGAAGCAGCTTCGTGAGGAAATAAAAGATTCACGGAGACGGTGGCAGCACTGAGGATCGAGCTGAAACCAGAGGGAAGCTGTTAGCTCAGCTTCATCAAAAAAGCTTCAACAGCTACAGAATTGAGCTAAAGGATGTTTTATCAGTTCATGAAGTTCATTAGCATGTTAGTCACCGAATCTGAACCTGACAACAAATAGCTCCAATTGCAGCTAAAGCCACAACATTAACTCACTTGGCTAAAATTCATAAAGCTATTTGTTTTTACAGTTTTTAACATCTTATCTGCAGCTTCTTCTCTAATTCACAGTAACTCTCCTGTTTATGATTCATGTCAGATGGTGGACACACTATCTACTGTCACTTAGTGATGTGCAAGCCGCAGCACACACCTACATCTTAGCATGGGAGGAAATAAGTCAGATATTTTCAGAAATACAATAAAGAAAACAGAGAGTTTCTACGTTGTGAGAGACAGAGGCTGGTTGATGGAGTCTCACATGTGATCACTCACAGCAGGTCCAGGGTCAGTTCTGTATACCAACATTTATTATTATTAATATTATTATTAGCAGCTGGTGCTGGTTAAGACTGGGTTCCACTTACAAACCCTGCAGTCTTCCACAGGACAGAGAGCCACCACAGAGGTCGTAGGTCAATGCATCACAGTACGTGATGGGCAGATGACATGAATTACACACTAATGCTGCAACATGATGACACACATGCACAGAGTGATGAACACAAGCACATAATAAGGGTGTTCCAATCCTGAGGTGAACCGGAGCGAACAGATGACATAAAACTAAAAAAAACAAACATTTAAGTTCAAATAAATGTCAGATGACAGTTCAGATAGATTGAATTTTTTAATAACAGCTAAATGAAGCTCACGGCCTTCACCCAACATGGAGAAGAAGAATCAGTCATGAGGTTGTTGTTTCCAGGTTTGTAAGTTCATCATAACATGGTTTAAAATGTATTAATGTCATTAAGTGTATTTTCTTTTCGTACGGACTCTTGCTCATTTTTCCACTGTGAGTTGAACCAGCTGTGTTGAAGTAAAAGAAAAAACCAAATGATCAAAATGATGAGTTATGATTTTGAACACTTCCAGCATCTCCGTGTATAGTTTCATATGGAAATCCCTTTAGCGTGGCGGGTAAATAGATTACGATACAGTGAGGGATTAGGGACTGCCTCGCCGCTGGCCCACTAATCCCGAGCGCACACTGTCAACAGCCCTGACATGTCCGGGAATCCTTCAGCACAAAATGGCTCCTCGGCTGTTTAAGAAGCCAATCTAGAGACGCACCCCCCCCCCCCCCCCCCACCTCCTCCTCCAACATGAATATTCCTATCAGGGCTGTCAGTGACGGGAAAGACAATAACGTTCGTCTTCAAAGGAGGAAGATTAGATGCTGCACGAGACAAAACCCGACTCTGAGGTGATTCTGTTCACATTCCAGCACCTCTCAGGAAAAAAGTTTGAAAAAGTTTTGTCACACTTTCAGTTTCTTGTGTGTTTTCATTTCAGCTGCTTCTCTTTCTTTTTTCTCACATTTCTGGTTTTATTTTGTGTTTTTGCTTTTATCTGTTAAAACACCAACAGCTTCATCACAACAGAAACAAACTGTGTAATGCACCTTTAACCAGCAGACTTGACCTTTCACACCCACAGAAACAAAGAACGTACCTGGATATATCAGGTCATCTATTGTTAAAGAGCGACTTCATGTTTTCTGGATTTACTGGTCGCTCCTCTTTCTTATTTCTGGTGTATGTCACTGGTGGCGGGGGCCGACTGGGAGCTCCTGGCACCACTGTTCCCAGTAACTAAAACCACAGTCCTCTCAAACAAACAAGCTTTCCACTCAATTTGGTTGGTTTGTTTATCCATCAACATCCACAGACCACGTTTCCCACACACTGACATCCACCTGTCAGTCACGATAAATCAAGAAAATGATGGAACTTGCTGTGAATAGTTCTGTGCTTTAATTTTAGAAAAGCTTTTGTGTTTTTATTCCGTCTTTTATTTTTCTAGATGACTACTGTACCACTTTACGAATGGAAGCCTGTATTTCACCCTGTAGTTTATACTAAATCAGTGTAGTTTAAACCAGTGGATGTTTACTGCACTTTGTTCCCTATAAATCCTTAATGAATCAATTAACCATTAATTAATTTTGTGACCCCTTTTTAGTAATTAAAACATGTATTCATCATATCAGAGGTGTCCAACACTGAGTCACTGATCCCAGCTATTAATAAAAGCTCAATAGAAAACCTGCTTCTCTTTCAGAGTAAGCTGCCCTCAGGATAATAATCAGTGCTTTGGTACCATGTAAACAGCAGATGTCAGCGCTCTCCGGTTCTTCTATAACCCAGAGTGGATACCATAAACCAGACCCAGCAGAACTGGAGTGCGTCTAACTTTCGGGTTCTTACGTTTGATGTATTTCCTTTCCAAGTGCCTCTCACTTCTGAGGCTGTGCTGGCTGAAGCGGGGCCTCTCCTCGAAACAAACGGTGATAGGGAATCTCTTTGTCGGGGCCGTGCCTAAGCCTAATCTAATGATTCAGATGACTGGGGGCCGTACTTAGGCGGATAGCCACTGGCTCGCTTCAAACAAGTCACTATGGGTGGAAGTTTCCCAAGGATTAACACTTAAAGAAGCTGCAGAGGGAAAGAAAGAAAAAAGAAGAGAGCCGGTGCCTTCCAGGGAATCCCCATTAAGTCGAGTCTTGGAGTGCCAGAGAGGAATTTGTTTCTGCTGAGCTGTGATCCAGGTCTATTTCAGAGCTAATGGAAAAACTGGCCTCGTACGTTTGATCTCTGCCTTCTTACAAACAATAGAAATACATTAGTGTGGGTTCGTTCCATTGCTGGTGAAATGTAAGTGACTGTAGCTTCGGCACGGTCTGAGCTTTCTGCAACACAGACTACATTAAGCCCACAAGCTAAGTTTCCTAGTGACTCCACCTAAATCTGGATCCTAATAACTGGGAGTCCAGGGTCCACAGTTCACTGTGACTGTCTACAGGTCAGATGATGAGGTCTGGGTTGATGTTTTTGATCCAAACTGGGATTTAAGCAGCAGAATAATGCATTAGGTCAACAAATAAAAACAATGACCAAATCTGCTAAATTGTGTTGGATACTAAACTTTTCAGCTCTTCCTTTAATGTGTAGACAAACGTTTTTCTCCAGTATCCTACACACCCCTTAACCCCAACTATTTCCGTTCTGTTTTGCTGCACTAAACTTCCTGCACTGAGACGTTGGCTTTGAACGGTAACGTCTCCCCAAAAAAAACAGTAGAAGTGATTTATCACAACATCACAAAACGTGGTTTTAAGATTTGTGGCCTCCAGTGTCCCCGTTCAGCTGCCCCTCTCTGTGTCATTAGTCCTCCTGACCACCAGTGGCAGTGATGAGAAAATTGCTGCTGGGTGAACTAGAACAAGAAGAAGGCAGCACGTTTGGAAACACACCTGGACAAGCAACACGAAGGTGAGTTTGAGCTTTAGTTAGTAAAATGTTGTAAATGTGCGTCAAGTTTGTTCAACCACCTCTGTTACAGCAGGGATTAACCAGACAGGACTGAATGGAGCCGTTCTATCACTGTAATCGCACCAAATGGAAGTGTATAAGTGGTTCAAATCAGTGTGTTACTGAGTGTGTAAGTACAGTAACACAGATCTTTGAACTCTGGACGTCTACATTTGTGTTGTCATGTTTCTTTGTGGAGCATGTACTTTTAATGCTTGTACTTCTAACTGAGTATTTTCATACTTGCACTTTTACTTGAGTTCATTGTGTCTGTGTACTTTTACCACTTCTGGCTTTTCTTACACTGAATTTCTTTATTTTATGAATATAGACCTCCTCCTTTTAGGGCTCGTCTCAAACTGCTGCGTTCAGACGTTTCCAGACGATGCTTAAGTCCTGTTTGCTTCAAAAACAGACACAACAACCAGTGAGAGTGAGACGAGACGAACTGCACATGCTGCTGCAGCACAGATATGTGATGTGTTAACGGATGAAGACCAGAAAAAGTTTAACCTTCTTTATGAGCGTGCATCAACAGCTGAATCAGCAGCAGAGGAGCTCTGCCTCTTTACTTTTATGGATCTGTGCTGAGCTCATATTGAACAAGCCGCCACTCTAACACAGAACATTAGGATCCAGCAGTTTCTTCATCACACGTCTACGTCGTGATGCGATCGCTCTGAAGGTGTTCTGCTAATTGAGCTTCACACAGCCAGGGTTTGTTTGTGGTTGACTTTGTTTCTGGTGCTTCAGTAACGAGTTAGTGCATGTGTATGGGTGCAGGCTGCTTGAGGTGCCCTTCGGTGCTGCTGTCACCGCTTTGACTGACAGGTCTGTGCAACACAAGAAAGCCGGGATTATAGTTAGTCGAGCGTAAACAAACACGGACGTTTTAAAGAACAGCAAATCAGCGAGAAGAGACTCGTGAGTGACTTCAGACTCCAGGGAGGTTATTTTACTGCTGCATTTAGAGTTTGAGGTTAAAAAAAATCACCCTTCATTTCAAAACAGAATCATTCAACAAGCCACAGTTCTAGAAGGTATGTAGACGAAGGTAGTTTGATACTGCCTCATCACAACCGAAGCTCCAAATCAGCTCAGGTTGAGTATTTACCTACTGTTAATTATAGAACATGACAACAGCACGTTTAACCCACCACCTAATGGTCAGGAAAACTGCTAGTGGTTGGTATCAAGTGGAAACAAGGTGTAAGAATCAGAATCAGAGAGAACTAAAGGTTCATGTGTGTGTCTGTTTCCTATAATAATGTTTTCTGGAATCAAAATCCTGCCTCTCTGGTAGAAGTAGTATTTTAAATACCAGCAGCTGCTTCACTAAACAGATGATGATGTTGAAATTAATGTCTTTTATATCTTTGATTTATGGCACAGTCACAGTTCTACTTCGTAGATTCTTACAGAGGGATTTATACCACGGAGACGCAGACATGTACAGTAAAGTGTCGATTGGCCTTTAGGTGATTTATGCAGTTTAGCTGATCACTGATCATGAGTTTAGTTTAGTCTAGTTTAGTTTAGTTTAGTCTAGTCTAGTTTAGTTTAGTCTAGTCTAGTTTAGTTTAGTTTAGTTTAGTCTAGTTTAGTTTAGTCTAGTTTAGTTTAGTTTAGTCTAGTCTAGTTTAGTCTAGTCTAGTTTAGTCTAGTTTAGTTTAGTCTAGTCTAGTTTAGTTTAGTCTAGTCTAGTTTAGTTTAGTCTAGTTTAGTTTAGTCTAGTCTAGTTTAGTTTAGTCTAGTTTAGTTTAGTCTAGTCTAGTTTAGTCTAGTCTAGTTTAGTTTAGTCTAGTTTAGTTTAGTCTAGTCTAGTCTAGTCTAGTCTAGTTTAGTTTAGTTTAGTTTAGTTTAGTTTAGTTTAGTCTAGTTTAGTCTAGTTTAGTTTAGTAGCTCATGGAGCTTCGCAGCTTTGTTTTCCTCATTCAAAGCTTCATTATCAAAGTCCTAAAGTCCTGATTAACTTTAGTTTCTGATTGTTGGAGCTGGTTCATAAAACGAATAAATACAAACCAAACAGCTGTTGTTCAGTCTGTCTTTGTCAATTAATGGCTAAACATGGAAATTGAATACTGATGGATGGATGGCACAAGAAGAGCACACAGGTCATTTGTATAAAGATTGCAGGCAGATCTGATAACACTCGTCTTATTCACAAATGTAATACGGGATGTGCACTGATCTTATTTATTTAAGAGCTTTCAGGCTTCACAATGAGCGGCTTTAGTCTGAGCCGAGCTGCAGAGAGCGAAGGCGATTAGGAGCAAATTAGAAAACAAAGAATTAAAGAGCCAATCTCGATGAGATCTTAGCTGAACGGAATCAATTTAGAAAAGTGCGACAACATCTGGACCTCACGACGAAGGAATGCCAATGATTAGAGAGAAAGACGGTACACACCTCCTCTCCCTTTTGTTTAAATGCCACATAACAACGCTGTATTCACATTTTTGTTACACTTCAATTATATTCGGTAGGTGTCACCTCCACCCTAGTGTTTGAATATTATTATGTTGAACAGTATCACAGTACATGAAGCTGAGTATTTGTTACTGAACACTTTTAAATTATTAGTTACAATATTATGGAAATAAAACAGTTCATTATTATCAGGTGGAGTTTTATATTTCAGTGGATCAGAGGAGAAAGGACCTAAATCCCTCTGATGACTGTGCTGTGATTTGAGTTGTTAAGAGAAGACATTTTTATTTTTTCACAGCGACTTCTGGACGTATTCCTGCACTCACTCCTGATGTCATCACAGAACCACGTCTGTTTTTAATGCAGCGCCGTCTGAAGGCCTGAGGATCACAGGTCGACGGTATTGAACACAGAGATTCTCTGAATCTGTTGATGATATAAGGTCCTGTAGATGAAGATGATGTGTTCACAGTCTTTACACTGAGGAACATTCTGTTTTTGTGTCGATTCTACACAGTGTCCCAACTCTTGATTAGAGAATCATCAATAAATCTTTAATTTAATTTGTTGAAACTGAGGAGTCCTTTCTGCTAAAATACAGTTTGTTCTAACTTCCAGGAATCCACTCACCCCCTGTGTGTTTGTTGGGGGTGGGTTAATTTAGTGACTAATTAAAGTAGAGAGTGACCAACTGGGTAAAATGTCAGCGCCCCCCACCCCCTCTCCTTTGTCATCTTTAAAGTGGCCGTAGGAGTGTTAATAATTTGACCCCCAAAGTGTCTCTTAAGTGATGGGGAGGAGGGAGAAGGGAGGGGGTTGTTTGAAGACTGATCCCCTGCTCTTGTTTTGTGTCCCCCCCTCTCTTTTTCTTTTTAGTCTCTTCTTCTTCTTCTATCCTCTTTCATGCTCCGCAGCCTCGACTCCTCCTTTTCAATCTGCTCGGCTCAGCGGTCGACTTTTACAGGACGAACGGACTGGAACTGCTGCTGCTCCCTCTCCTGTGGGAGGGTGGGAGGCTGGGGGGCGTAAGAGGTGTCTCCTAACTTCTGTTTCCATCCTTCCTCATAACTTCCAGTTAGATTCTGTGTTTATTTCCAGTTCCTGCAGCTTGTTCAACCTGTCACTTCAGGACCCAAACTTCTTCTGTCTTTATCCCTGCTGCTTTCACATAACTACTTCTTTCTTTCTTCACTAACTCTCATGTTTATGATAAGTTTTCAACCCATTTTCTGCACAATATACAGATCATTTATTAATTGTTCATAACATGGAGCTGTGGTAATACCCTCTGACTGCAGGACTCTTATTTTGAAAAGTCACAGTTACTTAGTTGATCTGGAAGAACTGTTCAGTTTTTGGACCAAAATTCATATATTAACATTTACAACTCAGTCTGTTTATCTTCTAACTGTAAAGGTGAGTAAAAAGAAAATTCCTCTACTTCAACAACCTCTACTCCATCTCTTCCCTCCTTGTCTGCAGACTGTTGTAGTTTTCCCTCCGCCCGAGGAGGCTGCAGGCAGTGGAGCAGCAGTCTGGTCGCTGGCTGCCAAAAATGGAATTAAGTCAGTTGCCAGGATGGATAAGGAATTGGATTCTCTTCCTCTTCTGTTATCCCTCTGGACCAGATCCTGTTTCCCCCCGAGGGGTGTGAGGGAGGGGTGTGGGTTAGCGGTGATTGAGTCGGGGCAGGTGGTACGATGGGGTTAGACCTTTGCCAGGTCACTGTCACCACGCAACTTTAGTGGGCCCACATAAGGCCACACCTGTCCCCTTAAAACCAGGTCCCGTGTCTTGGCAGCAGCTGCAGCCGGCCGGGGGGCCGAGTCTCCGGACCTGCCCAGGTCTTCTCCGCACCACACCGGCTTATTTTTCTTCACAGGATGCAACACCTGGCTGAGCCTCCACCCAGCTGGACAATAACACTGCTGAGTGATATCAATAGAGGTTTTAGAGTTTCATCACAAGTCTCCTAGCAACCGCAGCTGGCGCCACAATGGAGGAACAGCGGAGAACTGGCTGTGTGAAAATAATGCACGGTGTACACGGTTTCCTGGGTAAAGGACATCAGAGACGGCGCTGCATGCTGGTTGTTGGACATTTCATGAGTGGCCTCATTTGGTTGTTTTAGTAAAGGAAGTAAGACGTGCAGCTATTTCTGGTGGTGTCAATCTAACATCTTACTGTTTGGACTGAAACACATCAAATCTAATACATATATAATGTTAAAATACATTTTCAATCATTTCTTTTAGTTTTACAACATTATGATGGAACAGAACAGAATTAAGAATTATTTAACATCATACGAATACAAATTCAAATAATATTTTTATAGTGGCCCTAATCCTCTTCCGTACTGAATATTTACATGTTGCTTACTATGCTCCTTTACTCGCTTACTTGCAGTGTGTAATACACAAAGTTCACACTCTTCTTCAGACTTTACAATAAGATGCTATTTAAATCATCTGAACTGATGCTGAACGTTGTGACCGGTCTTTAACACATCAGGAGAATCAGACATGAAAGATCAACACTGGACATTGCCCAGAGTTACTCGTTCACACAGCAGGAGCTTGTCCGTGTCAGACACGTTCTCACGTGGTGGTGGTTCCTGGGTAGAGAAGCAGTTTAACGGATAAAGTACATTAGAGAATCACAGGGCTTTGTTTACAGCACATCGGAGCAGAAATGCAGCATTATGTAAGAGAAGCACGGTACAACACCAAGAAACACGGCAACGTTTCTCTTATTATACTTTTAACGCCCTCTCTCAATTTCAAGTTCTCTATAATTGGGCCTATATTTCTCCGTCCTGCTGTGGCTGTGCTTATCAGCGAGGGGTAAGAATTAAGACCACATAGGGAACCAAATAACATTTTTTAAAAGCTGGGAGACTTAAGTAGAAAATTGGCTTAGCATGCAGATAGCAAAGTCAACAATGGGAACATATATCCCAGCTCGAAGTGATTGAAGCTCCTGTCTTTCTGATGAACAAAGTGTTTGATTTTCACCACGGCTCTTACATAAACTGCTAACTTGATTTCACACCCCGCATCTGAGGGTGACAACAAACACTTTAATTAGAGGAAGATGATGCAGGGAAGGAGGGAGGAAAGGTGATAGACGGTAACAAATCCCCAGCACACTCCAGACAGTCTAAATATACAGCCAGCAAAGCAAAATATAAGAATTTCTTCTCCTATTTTTCATATCTTATTATTTTTCTCTTCATTCTCCAGCTTGGAATTGTGAATATTTTTGCATAGCTTAAAGCGCGAGTGCTATCTCGCCCAAACCTACGTGGTTCATTTGCATGGTTGAGGTTTGGAGGAGGGATTGTGTGTGCCATTATGAGGCTCTTTGTGGTTGAGATTTGGACTGGACAGCGTACCTGCCATCCTGTCTTGTAGCTGCTATAGCTGCGCAGCCTGAGTGGCATCTTGTAGCCCTTTGAACCGAGCCTTTCCATACTGCGAGATTAGCTCCTTTCAGAGAGCCGCCATCGTCTAAGTAGTTGTTTTTACACCGATAGAATAGAAGAAAGAGAACGAGAATGAAAACGAGCTGAACAAAAAGCACAGACCCCATTGCACTTGATCCTGTGGACGTTATTAAGCGGTTGGACAGATCACCAGAAATGATAAACGCTGTCCAATAAATGTGCCAATCAAGGCCTCCACCTTTCTCTACATCCTCTGAAACAAATGCCACCTCTGCTCTCAGTTTGGGCTTTATTGGTCAGCAAATAATCAAAGATTTTTTTCTCCCATAGAGGGGATTAGAAAGGCGAAGCTTAGCCCGCTGAACCAGAGACTAGCGGGGAGGCCGGGGGATCTCCTTATCAGCACTCGGCTGCTGGAAGCAGCTCCGCTACAGGACAGATTGCTTTCAGTGTCGCCCGTCTGCCGGGAAGAACAAAGATGCACCATCGCCATTGCTGCCATAATTCTCCAGCTGTGGCGGGACACCGAGGGCTCCAGAAGACGCCTTTATGTATTCATTAGGATGAGCAGTGAGATCATACATGCCTCCACCTCTCCCTTTCTTCCTCTCTTCTTTTGATCCGTCCGTCTGGCCTCCATTAAATGGGGTTAATTTCTTCTTCGTAATCTGTTTTCTGATTGTGCAGGAGGATCATATGTATACAGACACAGAACATGGGCTCGTGTCTTTCATTTGCCTTCAGACTGTCTGCTGCTATCTGGGATGGTTCCTACAATAAAAACAGTGTTTTAAAATCACAGACAGAGGCTACTGGCCTGCTGTCTGTGACATAAATATGTGGCTCTTTGGGGTAAGGAAGCAGTTGCATCTTCCTTAACACTCCAGCTTTCTTCTTGTTTTTATAGTTCTTCTTCATGTTTGTTTCTACTCCAATATATATTTGTTGTCTTGTTCTGGACAGTGAGGTCATGCACGAGAAGCAGGGCTGCTGCATGTTTCTACACACAATGCCTGAAACATCTGCAGATATCACCCTCTGAGACGGCTTCTTTGTTGATGATTAGATCATTGATCTGGTTCAACACAAGACCTGAAGATCATAAAAGCAAGTAGAACAACTTTTACATACAGAAACGTTAAAGTTTTGACGCAGCACTGAGACGTTTGGCTTGGCCTCCTTTCTTCTTCTACAGCTCCTCCTGTGTGTTGCCCGTCGTCTGGACCACAGCGCCCACTAGTGTCCGAGAGCAACAGCAGTGATGACAGTGAAGCTGTTTATTTGCTGTGTTGTGGTGGACAGAGCACTCACATGGTGGGCTGAGCAGTGCAGTCGGTTGTTTTCCCGTCTCCGTGTTCCCTCTACACACGGGGCAGTCGGCCATGTTGTCAACAAAACACTTAAACCAGCGGTGTGTTGTACATTGGGCTTGAAAATAAATCTTATGGTAGTAACATTCAAGATTTATACATGTTAATACTTTATAGTACAGTGCACAGAAGAAGTAATTAATGAGGAATACGTAGGATAGAACAGGATTGAAGTAATTTCCTGCCAAACAAGTGAAACTATAAATCTGCATCATATAATCTAAAATTGTCTGTGTTGGCACTGAATGCACCAGGTGTCCAAGGTACATATGTGCTCACCTCCGTCTTGTTGCGTGTGCTCACCTCCGTCTTGTTGCGTGTGCTCACCTCCGTCTTGTTGCCTCCGTCTTGTTGCGTGTGCTCACCTCCATCTTGTTGCGTGTTCTTACAGTTTGAACCAACAGACTTGCAGGAAATCTCTGTAAACAGAAGGACTATTAATGTTCTTGCTGGCGGCCATGTTGTTGCCCTTCTGAAATCTAACCCCAATTTGCGTCACACTAATTCCAAGTTTTAAATTACACCTCTCTCGCTCTCTCTCTCTCTTATTTTCTCTTATTTCTCCTCGCCAGTCCTTTGCTCTCTCTCTCTCTCTCTCTCTCTCTCTCTGTCTCTCTCTGTGTTTTTGGCCCTCAGGGTTTTGGCTCATTTCTTGCAGAGAAGAAAGACAAACATAAAGGAGCGAGGAGCCCGGAGGAGGCGACGTGGTGTTTGGCGGACAGAGCGGCGCCAGGCCTCGCCACCGACACACACTGCCACAATTCAGCAGGCTTCCTCAGATTCCCTGAGAGCAGACGGAGATATGTGACATGTCAGGTGAAAGTAACCGCAGGTTGACCCATGCAGAAGTGTCATGGCTGGCGCTGGTATGTTTGGACTGATGCTGCTGATATGCAGAGTAGTAATCTGAACGTTTGATGTTTTACTGTGTTAATCTTTTGTCATTTTGTCCTTAACGTGTGAGAAGACATCAGGAGAAAGTTTGGGACTCTGTGGTCTTATTTAGAATTAACAAAAAGAGAGATGGGACACGCTACAAGCGACTCTGACCGGCATTGGGCCTTAGTGACTTCATTCTAGGAGATGGTGCTGTTTTCTTGTTGTTCCACCTTAACCATACTCACTACGAGCCTCCGCCCAGCTGCAGCCCCACACTGAACTCTTTTACCAGCTTGCACATCAAGTCTGATGTTAAACCTACAGGACACGTCATCTGTGTTTGTGTTGTGAAAACGTCAGATTCCCACACAGTCATGAAAGACATCAGTTCAATCCCACACTGCCTGATCTTACAGAACATTTAAATGTAGACACACAAGCAGCACCAGGGCGGCAAACCCTACGTACTGCAGAGTACCTGAATCAAGTGTGTGTTCAGCCAATCAGAAGCTGTAAGCACACAAAGGTGATCTGTAGCTAATAATAATATTTAACACTTATCAAAATCATCTTTTGACAACAGTCACTTCACTCCTGAAGGTCTGAATCCTCATTGACTCTCCTAACTGGATCCAGATCAAAAATATTCACGTACGCTTCACAAAAACAACACTGTTGTGCAAACAACATAACTTTTACTGTCAGAGCTTCACAGTCAAGAGGACTTGGGAGCTAGATGCTCCAGAAATATTCATCTTCTCATCTGGTTAATTCATTAATACCTGTAGATCATGGATCCTGGCTTATTTAGGACTTATTGAGACGTTTGAAACCACTGATCAGTCTTTTGACAGTAGATGTTATTCTGATCTGAAGAGGAACACACATCTCTATGACAACACACCAGTTTCCAAGGTTCACGACAATCACATATATTCAGCCGTGGTGTTTCTGATAGAAGCGTGTCCAGGATGACAGATGTCGTGTCAGTGCACGTGCCTGGAATGTGTACTTTTAATCAACAGATGGCTGAACTCTAAAACTCTTCTGTGTGCAGACTCGTCAGTGACGGAGGAGGAGGCACATCTGTGTGTCCCTGCGTCAGGCTGCTTATCCGAATGTCTAGGTGGATCCAACATGGCCGCAGGACTCGCAGCCGGGCAAGAGGTGGCACGACGGCGTGGGCGTGTCGGTAAGTACACGAGAGATGACAGACGTTAAAAAGGTCACACTCAGACAGAAGAGACGCGAAGCCCTTCAGGACGCGGCCTCCTGTCCCCGAGGACGAGGGCAGAGTTGAAGGGTTGAAAAGTTCAGCTATAGGGAAGAAGAAAGGTGAGCGAGGCAGTCATGCAAAAATCTGACATGAAGACAGAACAAGGGGTGGGGGCAGGATTAGCCCGGTCTAAGGTGACAGAGGACAAATAATAGACGCTAAAAAGTGAGTGTTTTACAGCGTAAACTGAGACGCTTTATGTTTCCCTTGAGCTGAGTAATCATTTCCAGCCCCTAATTTTTCCTTCATTCTCAAGGTACTACTCCAGTTCTGAAGAAATTTGGCATTTATATAAATGATCGAGTTTTACTTTCACTGATTTAAAAATTTCTAATATTTATAAAATGTATTGACGTTAATGTTTAAAGGTGGATCCGACTGATGGGTACAGGTTCCTAAACATTACATGAATTTACTTATAGCTTATATCCACTGAAACTAATTAATCTGTCTACACTTTACCTGTTTCTGAGCTGCAGCCTCCCGCAGTGCTGCTTAAGTGGGAAATGTGTTTAGTTGTAGTAGCAGCTGATTACAGTGAACAGAATACTGTAAGTGGAAGAGATAAATAGAATCTATAAAATAAATGTATTTTAGATTCATTCTTTCTTTTTTTTTTTTTTTTTTTGGTGTCTGATGCAGCTTTGGATATAAATGATCCGGTTTTGACTCCTTGCACTGCCCTGTAACAAACCTTTGATCCAGCCATGATGTGAAGCTCCTCTTTGCTTAGAATAAACATTTCTGACACAAACATTTCCCACTATAACAATATTATGTAGTTGGTAATGTCCTGCTGGAAACTTGAACAGGTTATTTACTTGAATAAGCCTCAATCAAATCGCTGACATGTCATCTGAATGATCAGTGTTCATCAATGAATGAAACTGTAGGAGACCTGAGCTTTTTGTACTAAAGGACACTAAATGCTGGGATTAGATTGAACCACATCATAAGACAATAAACTCTCAAGTTAGTGCAAGAGGATGGAAACTAGACAATATTGCTCATGTAAGATTTGAGTAAAGGTGTCGAACTGCAGCGCTGATCTGAGGTGACAGACTGAGAATTTGTCTCATTGTTGTGTTCATGTGCGGCTTTTATGTCAGACTCTGAGGAGGGGAAGCATCGCTCCGGCCTCCAGATGGAGGAGGACTCCTCACGTTTGCTCCTCCATCTTCACATTAGCCATTAATCAGCATAGAGGCAGGCGGCTCTGGCCTCGCACCAGCACTTTAGGGCGTTTTCTATCAGTGCCATTCCAGGCAGATGGTAGAGTAAGTGTGATTGGCAGGAGAAGTGGAAGAAGCAGCGACAGAGGCGATACAGTTGCCAGGGAGCGGTGTGAGGGGGGATGAAAAGATGTGCTGCATGTTAAGGTTTGTTGGTGTGACCAGTCTTAATTATCCCAAAGGGTTGCCAAGTGTTGGCACCCTGACAAGGTTTAGATACGAGTGACGAAGTTCCCAGCTCCACTGAGGAGCCCGTGGATGAGTTTTGACTGAGAAGGTTAATCGTACTAAGACGTAAGCGACTAATATGTTTCTGTTTGTTGTCATCAGACGCTCTTAACAGCCGTTCCCATGAAACACAGAACAGTCGAGGGAAGTAGCCAACGATTGCTATCAGAGCATCTGAACAGGCTTGGACTTTTAATCCTCGGTTTAGATGGGTTTCCCCCATCCACTCTGCAAATCCCCACCGGAATGCGACAGTGTACATGTCGGTCCGCTGAGATACGGATCAGCTGATGCAGCCTCATGAACAAAGCCAACCGCCTTCAGGTCTAGATACCGCAGGTGCAGTGTAACTGCCCGGAGATGCACCAAAATGGCAGACACGGGTTGGCATCATAGGGGCGAAGAGGAGGAAGGTAGCGGCACGGAGATAGTAAGTCACGCAACAAGGAGAAGATAACCGGTCATCGTAGGTGAGATCACCGAGGCCAGGTTCACCCTGAGGTCATGAGACCTGCTCCCACATTACTCATTGTTTCTACAACACACCAGCACAGAGCACGCCGCCAATAAAAGCGTCAATTCGATGCAATCTCGTTGTCTCACCGCTGTCTGTTGGGGAATTACAAGGTCTCGATATTCATAATCCCCACATTGGTGCACAAAGACATAACAAACAAGCAAAAAGCTGCAGCACTGATGTCTGCCCACTGTGGCTCAGATGGCCAAATGGACCTGTTGGTCCTTAAAAGTTCAACGGAGGGGCGATGAAAGCTGGAGCTCACATCCAGCAAACTGCATTCTCCACATTCCTCCTCCGTCCAACAGCCTGAGCTGCTGACAGACAGCTTCACTGAGGGCTGTAATTACTGCCACTGCACACTCATGGTAAATCTTATATTATTATATTATTATCATTAACTATTTCCTGAAATCAAGGTTGTCTTCGCAACATGTCTGTGTAATGAGTGTGATGAGGCTTTTCTTCCATTCTGGCAAAAATGATTTGATTCATAAAGTATTGAACTGTGGGAATAGAACAAATAGCTGCTAAATGTTGCTTCCTGTGTTAGTGTCAACTCTTCTTTTATTTTTGTGTTTGGCTCAACAAAGGAGCAGATCACAGGAGTGGTATCATGAAAGAAGTGGTTAACATTAATAAATAGTTAATGAAAGATAAACTCGACACACTGCAGCTAGAGAAAACACAGAAATTAACAAATTATTTATACCAGAAACATTTAAAAAAGAAAAAACAACCGAACACGCTGCATTATGAGAAAACAACAGAGATGTTTTTAGGGAGTAATTAAATATACATTTATAGAAATAAATCCCTCTAGAAACACTGCACATCTGCAAACTGCTGTGTTTCCCAGGGGGCAGTAAAGAGTGACGGACGACTCTCTCTGTTTAATATTCAACTCAGCTGTTGTTAAACTGAAACATTAAGACTCAACAGAAAATGAAATCCGTTCTCTTTCTGTAGTGTGCGTTGGTGTTTGTGACTTTATTCTGACAGATTATCAAGACAAGCAAACAAAACAAGTCTTACTTAAAGGTGTCCTCTGACATTTGACCTCTGGAGGAACTATGGCGTAAGTTTTCTCGTAGAAGCAGCAGCAGTAGTATTTTCTCATGCTTGTGGACATGTGTGACACAATACACAGTCTGAATAGTTTAATCCACTGACTGACAGGTGGCTGTGACACATAACAAACAGGGAACCCATGACGTTCCTGGTTCAAGTCCGGTGGGTCTTTGTGGAGCCAGGAGGAGCCAGAACACTGCAGCTGACGTTTACCGCCAACATGTTGTTTTTATTCTGCAGCTGCAAATTATTATCAGGACGCTTTTCTTGTGTTGAGTTTGCTCCTGTTTTTGTGTGAAAACTGTTTTAACCCACATATTATCACCACAAACTTCCTGTCAGAGGATGAAGTCATCACACACTCCTCTACATGTTGATGCTGTGTGTGTGTTCTGCCACATGTATGTGTGGGAGGTATGTGGCGGCGTGGGCAGGTGAGTGCCGCAGTCTTCCCCTTCCTCGGGCGTTTGCTGGTGACTGACAGCTAAAGCGGAGGGCAGGGAAGACAGACAATACAGAGTAATGAGAGATGCACTAAACAGGCTCGGCCATGCCGCACAGCCAACACGACATGTCAGCTCCACACTGCAGCGCTTTCTTTCACACGTCACCTGTCAAACCTGGAGAGGCTCTGAAGTGGAAAATTAAAACAAGCCGATGATTAATATTTCCAACATGTGACGAGCCCTCATGTACAGAACACATAGCTGCGACTTCCCGAGCTCAAAATCTCAACGTACAGGTTGAGTTTGTCTGGTGTTCTCACTCTGGAGCAGGACGCGGGCGCTGATCTCGATCATAAAGATTCAGCTCAGCTGTTTAATTCCAAACCAGAGCTCCTCTCCTTCTCTGCTGTTTCCATCATTTCACCATGTAGTTATTAGAACCCACCTCTTCTCTGTGAACAGTACAGAGCCTCATGATTTGCTTCTGAAGTGACCTAATCCTTTATCAAAGTTCAACCTGATTCAACTTTGGCCCTGAAATAGAGGAGGTGGGTCAGACGTCTCATTCAGGAAATAATCTTTGTATTTATTTTGATCAGAGGTGTCATGGTCCTGCAACCGAGACCGAAACCACATCACACATCCACGGTCTTATAATTAAAAGTAATAAATTACTGTTCTAACAACATTCATCACGATGAGAAAGGAAGACTGAGTCCGGAGTAGTTAGCACTGCGCTGCGTTCAGGGACATTACACAGTGTAAGCTCCATCCCTCAAAAAAACAACACTAAAACCCGTTACAACTCTATTGTCGATTTATAACGATGAACTGGTTTAAACAGCAGAGAGGGAGAGATGCTGTAGTAAGCAGAACAACAGTGAGGGTTTGTGGTCTGCTGCTGTTAGCTTGCTAGTTGCTAAATGCTAGTTTCTGCAGATGTGGTTTACAATGGACCCACATTATTTCCTGTCTCCTGCTGCTTTTGGTGACCGTCGCTTTGACAGTCGTCTTAACTGTTTTACATTCCCCAGTCGACCCCTCAGTTTCTCTGTGTGCTCTGCCACTTTGTCTGTCGTGCTTTTCAAGACGAACATTATGTGCAACAACTTAACGATGTATGTTGTTAATTTACATGAAGGATAAGTTAACTTATCATCTTAACTCATTATATGGTTAAGATTTAAAAACTGTGGTTTAATAGGGAGAAAATCAACAGTTACTTTAGAGATAAAGTGTAAATTTACTTTTAAACCAAACCACAATCTTTCTCTAACCTCAATCAAAGTGCTTGGTTGTCTAAACCCAACCACACACTGGACTCTGATCAGTGGTTTAACAGTCACACACACTGCACTAACTTCACCCCAGTGTGGTGGTTTATTCACTCATTAAAACACCTTCTACAAAAACACACTACAAAGTGTGGCTGCATAATATTTTGGAGACGGGGTTGTTGTGGTTGCATCTGAGTCATATTACAAACCAAATCAGACATTCACCTTTCCATTGTGCAGAGTAAGTGAGAATCACTTTAACCACTTATTCACTTAATAACATGGAAAACTGGAACTTTGATTCCTTTAATTTTTCAATTACAGCTACAGTACCTGGAAATTGGGATATTTACAATCCACAATATGTACTCCAACTGACTGACTGGTTGTTTACGTATGACATTGGCCCTGATTTACTAAAGGTTAAAGGTTGAAATGAGCTAAATAGTGGATGTTGCACCTTTGTAAATATTTAATATATATTTAATAAGTGAGGCATCCTCCAAACTCTCCATGACAGACAACAGTGAAACACGTAAATCCTCATTTCAATACATCAGACTCCACCTGTTGCCAATCTACCAATATTTTTTAGTAATTCACCTGCAAAACAATGAAATGTGCAATTTTCAAGACTGCACATGTAATTTACTGCTCACTATTTAGGATCTCACTAAATCAGAGCTCTACTGTGCAATCCAGACTTCCTGATCTCGCTCTGCCTGTACCAGTGAGGCTGCATGAGGGGATGCTAATGTAGGTGCTTGAGTGAGGTTCTGCCACCAGAGAATTTCAACCATCTCTGCTTGATTTGTGAGTTTTGAAGCGTTCATTCACTCATTTATTGTAACTTCGTAATGACGACTACCTGAAGCTCTGGGCAGAGCACAGCAGAGCAGTGAGAAGGAGGTCTGGACGAAGCAGAGCAGAACCAACCTCTGTGTTCCAGGATGTCGGTCTTTTTAAGGAAATTAGCACCATTAATTTAAAAGTAGTGATAAACGGAAATGCACCAGGTCAAATGATACCTACAAGTGCCCAAGAGTGTGTAAACACAGAGAAATCACATCAAGTCTCACTATTGTGTAAAAGATCTGACAACACATAGAAATATGAAACATGTTTAATATTTGTGGTTCGTCTCTGTTTACTCTGTCTATCAAATGTTAAAATGCCTCCAAGGAAACGTCTCATGCAAAATCTACAGTAACAAGAAAGAATCACTGATCAATGATCGATGTATAACATGGAATCAGAAAGAAATAAGTCATACTTCAGTGCAACAAACGTGTAGATTGAAGATAGACAGCAGATTATCAGATATGATGAATCTTTATTGATCCCACAGGGAAATTCAATTGTTACGACAGCTCCAAGACAAAAGTAAGAAAAGAAATGAAAATTGAAAAGTGTGCAAGAAATGTGCAAAAATTCAACATATTACAAATTCATTTACAAAGACCAAGATATAGATTATATGTATAAAATAAAACAAACAAACAGATTAATAATGAGCTTGTATGTGTACAGTTAGAGTTTGTTAGATTGTACAGCATCAACGTATGTGAGGGTCTGAGGGAATTTGAATCTCAAGTGTTGGATCAACCTTTCTGTTGGTAATGATGAGACATCTGTGTTGTAAATGTCTACGGCTAAAACCAGTTCTGCAAAAGAAAGAATGAGCTCAATCTGTGGGCTCAACAAACTTCCTCCACAGTGAAAACAACATGTCAACGTGAGCTTCGCACAAACCGCAGCCTCCTTTCCAGCGTACGCGGCGTCCTCTGCTGGCAGCAGGCAGGAGCAACACGTCCAGGTTTGTCAGCAGTCATGGTGCTTAGAATAGAAAATACAGATTATAGAGTTATAGAAAAGAAAAGTGAGTGCAGAGATGATTATGTAGAGATGATTATGTAGAGATGATTATGCAGAGATGATTATCCTCAGACGGCAACAGGCAGAAGTGAAATGAGAGCGGAAATAAAGTCATTAGTTCTGGAGAGAAGGAAGGCAGTTTAATGCCAAGTCAGTGTGGTTAGCGTCCTAAACAGTTTAGTTTCATCATCAGTGGAGCCGAGAAACCTCAGCTGTATACTACACTCAGATACACAGACATACACATAGTACAAATACGAGGTATTTGTGTACAGTATGTGGGCGTACGCAGTTTATGTCCATATTTATTTCAGCACGTTTTACTCTCATCCACATCTGCTCCAGTTATGTACTTTTTAACAACTGCTCGTACATTTTTCTGATGTTACTACATGTGTAGTTCACATGTTTATCTGTTCTGTGCATGTACCAAAAAGCAGAAATATATAAATATAGTAAAAAATGACTGTTTCAATGACTATAAAGTAAACAGACGTAGTTCCAGTTTGTGGAGTTATTATTATTATTATTATTTTATTATTATTATTATGATTTAACCAGAGTCACAGAGAAAACTTTTTGGTAAGATTAGTTGATTCTTCCATAAATGTTCAAAGCAACATGAATGAAGCAAAAAGAAAATAAATAGCTGTCTGTGATTAAATTACAATTAATACCTTTTTAAAATTCCTGTTTCACGTGTATTTCTACACTTACTTTTTTCCATATTTATGCATTTCCACATGTATTTACAGGAGAGTAGAGCTTAGTTTAAAAAGAACAATAAGAATCTACATTTATACAGAAAATTAAATAACTAACATTCAGAACGTGCAACGATTCATTGAAAATAGAACGTAGCAGTGAGAGAAGAATAAACACTGGATGGAGGCGACATCAGTACAATTAAAATTTTCAAAAGGCAAAAATTGTCATCACTGAACAGATTATAAGCTGATATTTAGGGGGCAAAACACGTCAACGTTGTGTTTTAATCTGATCTTCACTCTTCAGCCTGCATGAACCCGTCACATCTGACTTTCATCACCGTCACTAATTCAGCCATATACATTTCACAGAACGGTCTTGATAGCAGCAGATCCCCACATCCTGCATCGTGCCAGTATTTTCATGTCCTACACGATGCTGCTTGCCCGTCACAGCTAAATAAACACAGGTGACAAAGGATCAGTCCACAGTGTAACTGAGGTTAATGTTCACGGAAGCGACCCACGAGGAACAACGTAGACTGGTGCTGAAATAGAAAGAGGTTCAAGACTTTTACCTTCAGTATGAAGCTGATTTGATTTCTGTTGCCTGCTGTCCTTTTCTCTCTTCTCTTTCCACTCACCCACACCGGTCGAGGCAGATGGCCGCCCACCCTGATCCTGGTTCTGGTCCAGGTTTCTTCCTCTAAAGGGAGTTTTTCCTCTCCACTGTCTCCTGGTGCTGCTCAGTGGGGTTGTTGGTTCCCTCGGTGAGTTGGACGTGATGTTAGTGAAGACAATGAAATATCAAGTAAAAGCTAAAGTGCTGACACGCACAGTCAGAGCTAAGTATTTAAACTGATGACCTAAGATACGAACTCCACCACTGCCAAAACCTTCACACAGAGATTTAAAAGGATTTACTGATTAAATATCTAGATTTAAGATTTTCTTTATGCTCTTTGTTCAAATGGACGTTTTTGTTGTTTTGAGGCTCGTTAAGATCTATTGAACTGTGTCAGTCACGTGTTGACATTTCAATTATATATATTAGATAATAAATATATCATAAAATATGAATGATAATCTGACACACACAGTAGGAGGAGGCAACTAGAGATCACACTATTACATTATTGAATAAAACCTGTAAGATATGTTTTTAAATGTATTGAATTCATTCATGTTCCCTTCTAAAGGTTTAATGTTTCATTATTAAACCATCAACGACTAAAGATGTAAATATTTTACTTTATTTCATCAAAACCAAATGTTACAGAGCAATAAAGTTCAAATGATCTCACAAAGTTCAGAGCTGAGAACACGTCTAATCCTGATTATCACACTTTTTCACGGCTTTTCACAGACTGGGATTATCTTCTGTCACAGATCCTCCTCCTACGTGCACGTCGTCGAGTTTTCAGGTGAGCTCAGGTGAACTTTGCTTGTAATTTTGAAAATGTGCACAAATGTCACAGCGAGCAGAAAACAGAGGTGTAGTGGTCCAACAGTAACCTGAACACTGAGTCTGCACAGGTTGGTACCAGCACTGCAGCCGTCCCTCTGCACTGACGTCACTGAACCTACATTCAGAAGTCCCTTGTGTTTTTTACAGTTTTTAGTTTCCATGAATTTACACCTGTAATAATCACATGAGCAGCTTAGCAGGCCGCTATTTGTGTCTGCAAGATCTTATTAAGGGACTAGACTGACTGCAGCAGGGTGTGTGTGCGTGTGTGTGTGTGTGTGTGTGTGTGTGTGTGTGTGTGCGTGTGTGTGTGTGTAGGTGAGGGGTGGAGGTGTGACGGAGTCCCGGGAAACAGAAGCACAAGAAGCCGTGAACGTCGGTACCAGCCTGTCTGTCTCTCTCTTTCTCTGTGGGTGTCCACCTGTCTGTCTCTCTCTCTCCCCGTCTCTCTCTCTCTCTGTCTGTCTCTCTCTCTCTCTGTCTGTCTCTCCCTCTCCCCGTCTCTCTCTCTGTCTGTCTCTCTCTCTCTCTGTCTGTCTCTCTCTCTCTCTGTCTGTCTCTCTCTCTCTCTGTCTGTCTCTCTCTCTCTCTGTCTGTCTCTCTCTCTCTCTGTCTGTCTCTCTCTCTCTCTGTCTCTCTCTCTGTCTGTCTCTCTCTCTCTCTGTCTGTCTCTCTCTCTCTCTGTCTGTCTCTCTCTCTCTGTCTGTCTCTCTCTCTCTCTGTCTGTCTCTCCCTCCTGTCGGATCCAGTCGCCATTTCTGCTTCAGAGGACGTCGGTGTCTCGGTGAACGGACCACAAACCAGGACGGGACGATGCTGACGCTGCTCACCTCCATGTATCTGGTGGTTCGGGCGGTTTCGTCGCAGGTGAGTTGGAAGCGGCCCGGTGACCGGAGCGGACGGTGCGACCTTGAACGCAGCATTAACGGGAAATGGAGCTAAACTTCACCGTGAAATGTCGGTACGGGTCGGTACAGGTCGGTACGGGTCGGTACAGGTCGGTACGGGTCGGTACAGGTCGGTACAGGTCGGTACGGGTCGGTACAGGTCGGTACAGGTCGGTACGGGTCGGTACAGGTCGGTACAGGTCGGTACGGGTCGGTACGGGTCGGTACGGGTCGGTACGGGTCGGTACAGGTCGGTACAGGTCGGTACGGGTCGGTACGGGTCGGTACGGGTCGGACCTGAGCTCCGGAGCTGGGTTAGTTAGTGGACAGAGGGACAGACAGGTGTCTCACAGAGGGACAGACAGGTGTCTCACAGAGGGACAGACAGGTGTCTCACAGAGGGACAGGTGTCTCACAGAGGGACAGACAGGTGTCTCACAGAGGGACAGGTGTCTCACACAGGGACAGACAGGTGTCTCACAGAGGGACAGACAGGTGTCTCACAGAGGGACAGACAGATGTCTCACAGAGGGACAGGTGTCTCACAGAGGGACAGACAGGTGTCTCACAGAGGGACAGACAGGTGTCTCACAGAGGGACAGGTGTCTCACAGAGGGACAGACAGGTGTCTCACAGAGGGACAGACAGGTGTCTCACAGAGGAACAGGTGTCTCACAGAGGGACAGGTGTCTCACAGAGGGACAGGTGTCTCACAGAGGGACAGGTGTCTCACAGAGGGACAGACAGGTGTCTCACAGAGGGACAGGTGTCTCACAGAGGAACAGGTGTCTCACAGAGGGACAGGTGTCTCACAGAGGAACAGGTGTCTCACAGAGGGACAGGTAACGGCCTTTAGTGTGACAGAAACCACTTCTTTTTCTGACTCGTCATCTTTAATTCACTGAGTCTCTTCTTCTGGTCAAGTGAAACCAGGAAGTACACACAAAACAACATCCGGTCACAGTCTTCAAAATAAAAGAGTATTTAACAGCATCAGTAAGTAGTTTATGCAGGTTTAGAGTCTCAGAAAACCTAATACAAAGAGATGCAAAACAAAGCTAGCCTACACTAAAGAGACGCAGAATTAGCTCAAATCGAAACAAATTAATTGCTGTGGTTTATAAAATTACTGCAAAAAGGCCAAATAATCAACAGAGAAACAAAACAAAATGATGGTAAAAAGACACAACTTAACTATAATGATGCCAATTAATAGAAAACCAACATACATAAAACATCCACAAAGAGATGCAACGTGTTCTTCAAAACAATGCACATGATGACCAGAAAATGCAAAGACAGTACACAGACTACCACTATAAAGACAGAAACCGTCCACGAACAGATGTGAAATCTCCTCAGAGATACACAATGATGACATAGATGCAAACTACTGCAGTGAAATGCAAACTATTATCAGTGTGATGCTGGATGTATTCAAAGGACAATATCATGATTTATAGTAATATCTGCCTGTAGTTATCAACATGTATTTTCTATCAACACAGGTTTATAAGAGTCCAGGGCTCTTTACTTTATGCTAATGTAAGGAATGTAAAACGGTTTCAATGATGTCTATGTCAAATTAATTAAATTAATTAAATTTGAAGTCAATGTTGCTACGTTTCCCAAAGAAGCCCGTGAGTGGCGTGTAATGAAAGTCCGTGCACTTTTACTTTGAAGGTGGAGTTAGCGTCTTCCAGCACTGTTTGACGTGCCGCTGCCTTGATGCAGCAGTGGGAGCTGCAGATTATCAGCACCGCGGTCAGTTCCTGGGTTAACACCACTGAACTGCAGCCTGTTTTAGCTCCAGACGGCTTCAGAGAAACTGAACCAGCAAAGAGCAAAGATCCAACATGGCTGCTGGTGTCATTGACAGACAGAAGAAGAAGTGGGCAGTTCACCTGGCTGAACATATTAATGTATGATCCTTATCTACCCTTTAGTACCACGCTGGTGATGTGAAGGACCAGTAAAGTCTTTGGCTTTAAACTGGAGCTGAGGTGGAGCACAGGAAAAGAATAAGCCACAGACTTCATACTTATTAAAGCTTCTCTATTTATATGATGGAGAAAACTTTATTTTAGTTAATTTGTTCACTCAAACTCTGTTATAAATATCTGTGAAACATGACCAGAAGTGAAAAAACATTAATCATCTGAAATGCTTTACTAACAGAACAGTTTCAGAGGCACTGATCAGTAAATATCTGTCAGTACTGAAGGATTCCATCAGTTTTAAGTTGGACAGTTTCTGATCGATTAGTTTCAGAAATGATGAAACAGGTTTTTATAGTAAAGTTGTCGTTTTTAAAGTCAAACTCCAGTCGTCGTCCTGTTTGACCTTCTCACGTTCGTTTGTGAGCGTCTGCTCTCCTGCTCTTTAAACACATCAGATCAGACAGATTTACCTCCCTCGATGCTGCAGATCAACTTAACTACCTGGCGACTTCCTGACGTCTGAGGAGTAAACTGGACTCTGACACTTTCACCTCTGACCCTGATTGGAAAACTGTCACTCAGAATAATCTGCTTTCTGTGATCGGTTTGATTCAGAAGCTCTTTGGATTTTAAAGAGTTGGTTTAAAGATACTGGTCTGAGTTTCAATTTCATTTCATTTAATATCAAAAGCATTGATATCTTTCTGTCTTTATCTCTGTAAATCACTGATGCACTGTCTGCAGTTACAGTGGAAGCTATCCAGATAATGTGGCGTTTTCACTGCTGTTTGCACGTACACCTGCACTTGTGGCAGAGACTACACTGACGGCCATTCCAGGGTTATACCTTTTATACAGGACAATGTGACAGTGTATACAGGTCCATGGGGGTAGCTTAGAAGCTACACAGTTAAATTTTAATTTAAGCAGCCTGAAAGGCCAAAGCACATTTTTATTATGTATAGTTAAAGGACACTAAACAACAAAAATAGTCATGTCTAAAACATAGACTTTATGTAATTTAATAACATAACATAACATAACAAGGGGTCATGTAGAAAACCAGTGTTTCAGTTTATGCATATTTACGTTATGTTTATTTCAATGAATGAAGAAATATTTACTATTTCAGTTAGAGTTTACTTAAAGATGTTCCTTAATATTTATTAGGACAAAAATCTTTTGGAGTGTAGCAAAGTTATGAGGAAAGAAATGTATGACGTAGCATAAAAAGGAGATGTCCTAGTAAAGTACAAGTACTTCAAAGTTGTATTTTTGTACTTTAGGATGTTACAGTGCTGCAGGACAGTCGGTGCAGTTCCGCTCATGACCACGAGGTGTCGCCACCGCGAAGTTCGTCGAGCATCAGCCAAAAAGGAAAATCATCTGCCGGTGGGCGCGGTTCAACAGAGCGGTGCATTATGGGAGATGGTGTTCCATTTATGGAGGTAGTTCGTCGAAGATGCCGCGATAAGATGTTAAAAAGACTACAAGTCCCCTAGTGAGTGCGGGCCGCTCCGTTTAGCCGCCTGACTGCACGGTACGCGGATAGAGGTGACCCCGCAGTCCAGGCCGACCCCGAGCCGGAGACCGACCCCGACCCCGAACCCGAACCCGAACCCTGGAAGCATCTTCATCCGCCACCGAAATGGTAAGATGGGCCATAAACTCTGCTTAGTGCCGCAGACTGCAGCTGGGAGTCCGAGAACCGCGGTGTGAACGTTTGTGTTCAGCTCAGGACGGAAGCGTTAAAACGGAGTTAATCTCACTTTCTGTTCGTTTCCTTTACTAAGTTTTCTGTGAGTTCAGAGACCGAGAACCCAGAACCGAGAACCCAGAACCGAGAACCCAGAACCGAGAACCCAGAACCCAGAACCCAGAACCGAGCGGAGCGGGTCCCTCGGTTTGTGGCGCAGTTAGAAAACGGCGCAGATGTGAAGTTGGATTCTGCAGCAGAGAGTTCGCATTTGTTTCGTTGGTTTTAACACCGAGCCTCCTCTCAGAGCTCCGTCTGCCTCCATGTTCTTCAGGACCGCATGATGCTACATCAGCGGCCTTTAGTTTGATTCACCTGAACCAGTCCGACAGACGGAGCCCGACACTCCCGGTTCTCCGTTCACAAAATGTCAGTTCAACGAGTTCTTGTTCGTCTGACAAGTCGCAGCGAGTTCAGATCATCTGCACGTCGGTTTCTGAATGTCCCAGAAAGCCCCTTGAATTCGGCTTGTGTGTAAATCACTCTGCACGACGTATTTTCAAATCCAACCCTTATTGTGCTCCTTTAATTTCTGATTTCATTCATTATGTCGCTGGGTGAAGAGTGGTTTTTGGACCAATCATAAAAGTTGAATGTTTGTTTGACTGATTTAATTCAGGCCGAATGACAGCGTGATACAAATTATTTAAATATATTTTATTCAATTATTATTTTAAATTAAAAAGCACAGCTCCTCTAAGCTCATTCCACATTTTAAGGTTTTCATAATGGAGTTTGGTGAGAAATCCTCCTCATTCTTGGCAGACACTAAGTTCCAAAGTCATAGGAACTAGAAGCCTCATTGTAACAAATCATCTATTAAATGTGGGCTTTAAAATGTAAAACAAAACAGACTCATCAATGCTGGATTTCTGTTAATCACTTTTGTCAGCCACACATGAAACAGATCTTTTTGTTTCCTTCAGGCTGAACCAATCCGTGTTGTGGTGACCGGTGCCGCTGGCCAGATCGCCTACTCCCTCCTGTACAGCATCGCCAAGGGAGATGTGTTTGGGAAGGACCAGGTAAGACCGGACCGGGCCGGAGCTTTGATTACATAACCTGCAGCAGCAGCAGAGCCCCATGGCCCTGAAACTGTGCAGACATCTGTGCAAAGGCACAAAGTCACTGTTACATAATGGACTCATCATGAACACAGAACATGTTTTAATAATGTGATGCCTTCATCTTATTGGAGTCCAGATCTGTGATGGACAGGAAATGAAAAACCGTTTAAGGCATGTGTTGTCTTTAATTTGTGCCAATATTTATCACCATTCCATTATTTATTTAATAGGTCCTCTTCATAATTTCACCTGTTGAACATGTTTTATATTTAATGGTGCTTAAGTCTCCAGTGTTTTGTCAAAAAAGTCAGAATTCTCTTGATTTGTAAAATAGTCCAGTAACATTTATGAAGAGCTTTAAATGGAAGTTAAAGAAAACATGTAAAATAATGTGTGTGTGTGTGTGTGTGTGTGTGTGTGTGTGTGTGTGTGTGTGTGTGTGTGTGTGTGTTTTTAAATTAATTTTTATTTAATGTTCTCGACCAGCAGCATTTTATTGGCCTTTACTTACCTAGATGAGTTTGTGTTGTGTACGCATGATAAATTTCATGCTATGGTGGTGCCACCATTTCAAACACACTTTATGCTATCTTTATTGTAGCTGTAGGAGACCTTGAAAGTCATTGAAAGGTCATTGTATCTAAGACAGGTGATATTCAATATGTTAAAAAGTTTCATGTTAAGACTTTGCTAACTGCCTCCTTAGTTTACTTCAGTGCAGTTTCTAATGCAGTTGTGTCTCGTGTCTCTTCTTCTGTCTTCAGCCCATCATCTTGATCCTCCTGGACATCCCCCCCATGCTGCCGGTGCTGGACGGAGTCGTCATGGAGCTGCAGGACTGCGCCCTCCCACTGCTGAGGGGTGAGTCGACAGCGAGTGTGTGCAAATTTCAATTGTGGTGACGTCAGAAGGAAAAAAGTAACTTTTCAGATATTAAACCTCTGTGAATTATAAATGAATAATGAGGAGTGAAACTGGGACCTTGATGGCAGCTGGAGGTGACTTTTCTATCATAGAGAGATAATAGTTCTGAACCAAAGTGTAGTTTTAAGATTGGATTTTTAGTGTTTCATGATCCTCAGACTTCAATCAGCCCTAAAAGAAGCTGAAACCAAATTCTAACCGTAACTGTCTGAACGATTTCTATTGGGTGAGATTTGAAATGCAGCTCTGTTTGTCCTTCATAACCTCCACTCTGCTGCTGTTGTGTGTGTGTGGGGGGGGGCAGGAGTGTCTCAGTTCAGCCTTCTGGTTGGTTGGAGGTGAAGAGGCCACAGTAGCCAATCAGAGCAGTGGTGGAATAACAAAGAACAGAGGAGACGTGAACCTTGACTGTGTGGTCGGATAGCAGCAACAACCAGACACCAACTTATCACCAGGATCAGTCACAGCAGCAGGAATTAATCTGGGAGACATTAAAATGGGTTATTTGTTAAATTCGGATATGTGGAAGTGAAGAATTAAAGAGCTTACTGAAACAAGTGGAGGGGATTAATTTAATAGATTCTTATAAAAATGAGGCACATAAATGTTTTTTTTAAAAATCCTTCCAAGAATATGTGAACAGTCTGTACAACAGAAAATCAATGTACCAATACATCAGCTTATCCTTATCAATATGTCGAAGCAGAGGAGCCTTTGTTCAGACCTGATAACCTGAGCTGCAGTTCGGAAGGTTAAAGATAAAAGTCGGTGTTGAAGTTAAATCATTCAAGTCTGTGATAGAGAAACTCAGGTCAGCTTGTTTGGAACAGAAGGTTCAGTAAGAATCAGCACAGAATCAGTTTTTCCATTATGTTGTTTTACTCGTTGTTTATCCAGATGAAGAGCTACTAAACCTGTGATACTTCTGCTTCAACAGTACCTGACGTATGTCGTCTGTATCACAGTTGAAGTTTTATGACTGAGGTCTGTTCTAGTAGAATTATGCTGTTTTCAGGTTTTTACTACAAATAACTTTATTTAACTCACTGAAAACTCACAAAGCGCTTTTTTTGTACTTATTAAAAAATCTGCATCTTTAACTTCTGAAAACAAGGTGTTTCTTACTTCACCATGAGGCCTTGTCTTATTGTCTGTGAGCTTGTTATAAAGCTGTTTTTCAGACTTTAGTTCCCACTAAACCGGTTTTCACTGGAATCAGTATTGGTATCTGTTGCTAACTTAAAGTACCATGTAGCGCTCACCTACACTACACATGCTGTTAGAATAAAGCTTGTCAGGTTGTTTTGTCCTGTCAAGTTATAAAAAGAAACAAAGGGATCATTTATCTGTGGCTGTAAAATCTGTGCTTCTTCATTTACAGTCTCTAGCCTAATAAGAAGAAGAATGTGCATTGTTCCTGATAAAGAAGTAAATTTAAACTGGATCTAACCACCTCCCTCTCCTCCCACAGAGGTCATCCCCACCGACAAGGTGGAAGTGGGCTTCAAGGACATTGATGCCGCCATCTTGGTGGGCTCCATGCCCAGGAAGGAGGGCATGGAGAGGAAGGACCTGCTGAAGGCCAACGTGGCCATCTTCAAGACCCAGGGAGCTGCACTGGACAAATACGCCAAGAAGACTGTCAAGGTGACGCTTTAGCTTCTTTTTTATTTCTCGCGGTCTGAGCAGAGAGACGCTCTGATAAACACGGGGAAATGAAAGTGCTGCTGCTGCAGTGTCATCTGTGCTTCCTTTAAAAAAGCTGCTGCTGCTTTTCATGTTTCTGCAAAAGCTCAGATGTGGAAAACAGCAGCAGGCTGACAAAGCTGTGGGATCAAAGTTCCTCTGAGTGCCTATGTGAGGCCCAGCGAACGTCAGTATGATGAAAGCTTTTTAACATTAGATTACTGACGGCACTAGTTTATATGTGACTGTTACACAGAACGTTTGAGACACTGATCAATCAGAAATGATGCTTTCAGCATTTTCAAACTTGTTTATTGACCGCAGCTCGAAGGAGGCGCTGTTTGTCATTTATTCTATTCAGTCGTGTTACAGGAAGTTGTTTTTCTAATTTTTATTTGGACCTGGCCGTGTGTCCGTGTTCCTCTGATGATGATGATGAAGTGTTGTGATGTTTACCTCATCAGGTTCTGGTGGTTGGAAATCCAGCAAATACCAACTGTCTGATCGCCTCCAAGTCTGCTCCATCCATCCCCAAAGAGAACTTCTCCTGCCTGACCCGACTGGACCACAACAGAGCCTGCTCCCAGGTAAACACACACGTTTGTATTGTGTTGTGTTGATGTAACATATCTTCTATACTCTAGACTCTATAAAGACATGAACATGTTGAGCAGCGTTGTAGCTGAAGGTAAACTCACTTTTGCTTATTAATGAAGAAAAAAAAATTAAAAATTAATTAACGTCATTCCTGCCGTATCCGTCCCTCACCTGCAGGTGGCGATGCGCTGCAGCGTGTCCTCTGACAACGTCAAGAATGTCATCATCTGGGGGAACCACTCCTCCACCCAGTATCCAGACGTCCACCATGCTAAGGTCAACATTCAAGGCTCCGAGGTGGCCGCCTACGACGCCGTCAAGGACGACGCCTGGTTCCGAGGGGAATTCATCTCAGTGGGTTTCACTTTGAAGTTTAACTTGAATTAACAACTTCAATCCAATTTATTTTCCAGGTTTGTACTTTCTGCCCTATTTTCCACCTATTCTCGTCCTGTAGACGGTGCAGCAGCGCGGTGCAGCTGTCATCAAAGCTAGGAAGCTGTCCAGCGCCATGTCTGCTGCCAAAGCCATCTGTGACCACATGAGGGACATCTGGTTCGGCACCAAGGAGGTCAGTGTGGAGGACAAGACTGATACTGAATCGTTTTATTTCAGTTAGTTAAAAGAAAACAGAGGAGGATAAGTTGGTTACGCTTGTGCATCATTTTGACCAAACTGATAATGAGTTGTGTGTTTCCTGCGGGCAGGGTGAGTTCATCTCCATGGGTGTGCACGCTGCTGGAAACCCCTATGGCGTCCCAGAGGACCTCATCTACTCCTTCCCCGTCCAGATCAAGGTCAGTCTCATCAGCTGTGGGTCACCTGATCACACCACCGCAAGAACAAACAGCTGTGACGTGTGACGGCGGCATCAGTCATGATAGTCCAGTCTGTACAACAGTCTGATTTTCCCTCTTTCATCACTCACAGAACAAAACCTGGAAGATTGTTGACGGACTCCCCATCAACGACTTCTCCCAGGCCAAGATGGACGCCACAGCGGCCGAGCTGGTGGAGGAGCGAGACACCGCCGTGGACTTCCTGTCCCAGTGACTGTCCGCCTCTACCGGCCAGCAGCAGCTCTTAGACCCCCTCAAACCTCGCTGTTCACGGCTCTAAAGACAACGAAGCCCTCCACTATTATAAACCGTCTCAGCTGTTGTCTGTGTGTCACCTGTGCATGTGTGAGTGTGCGCGAGTGTATTTGTGAGTGTGTGTCACTAGGGCCACCTCCTCAGGTTTCCAGAAAACCTGTATAATGACCAGAACCTGGCCTCGTCCGTCTGCAAGATGCAGATTGTCTCTGTTGGTAGACACACTAGCTGCCCAGAAACTGTAACAGAACATGTGATCACCAATAAAACACAGAACAAAGTGAAGCCTTGCTGTCCGTATTTATTTAAGTCAGATATTTAATTAGTTTAATCTTTATTTTAAAGGCATCAGACAGACACAACCCAATAAAACTAGATCTGAGAGATTAAACCTTTTAAAACAACTATGAGCGCTATTTGAATGTGATGCTGGAGTTGGAGGATGGTTTTAAAGAAAAAAAAGAATCAATGTTTGTGATGAGTTCTTGTTCCAACAAACAAACTGGTTGACAAGAAATTAAGGTGAAGAAAAGGCCTGATGGCTGCTTGTACAGGATCACCCGACTCTAAAACACGATCTAAGATGTTTCAGAAATGAAAACCACCCAATCACAATCTGTTCCTGTTCTGGACTTGGTGCCTGGTGATTAAAGGTAATTTGATTTTAATTTTTTAATAAAGCAGCAACCATTAAAACTCAGGTATCACTCACCTGTATGTTTTGTTTACCTGTATTAACCACGTGAGGGCAGCAGAAATCCACAATGAATAGAGATGGAAAAAAAAACTACAAGTCAAGTCAAGTCAAGTCAAGTCAAGAAGCTTTATTGTCATTCCAACCACATATAGCTGAAGCAGTACATAGTGAAATGAGACAACATTTCTCCAGAACCATGGTGCTACATAAAACGGCAACAAGACAAACATGGGGCTGAGGACTGCTAAGTTGTCCTAGCAAAACACATAAAGTGCATCCTGTGCAACCTAGTGCAAACAGTGCAAGAACACAAAGAAAAAGTGCAGACAGACGTCAGAAGACAGTGCAAAAACAGAACACAAAACACAAAACAGCAGCGACCAGTAGCGGAAATGAATACAATTTACAACTGAAGGATGGAAACATGTCGACTCTAGCGAGTGTGTGTGCTCAGTTCAGTTTGTTGTGTGTGTGTTGAGGAGCCTGATGGCTTGGGGGAAGAAACTGTTCAAAAGTCTGGTTGTGAGGGCCCGAATGCTCCGGAACCTCTTCCCTGATGGCAGAAGTGTGAAGATTGGGTGTGAGGGGTGGGTGGGGTCGTCCACAATGCAGGTAGCCTTGCGGATGCAGCGTGTGGTGTAAATGTCCGTGATGGAGGGGAGAGAGACTCCAATGATCTTTTCAGCTGTCCTCACTATCCGTTGTAGGGCCTTGCGATCCCAAACGGTGCAGTTCCCAAACCAGGCAGTGATGCAGCCGCTCAGGATGCTCTCAATGGTTCCCCTGTAAAATGTAGTCAAGATGGGGGGCGGCAGATGGGCTTTCCTCAGCTTCCTCAGGAAGTAGAGACGCTGCTGGGCCTTTTTGCTGATGGAGCGGGTGTTGAGTGACCAGGTGAGGTTCTCCTCCAGATGGACACCAAGAAATTTGGTGCTCTTGACGATCTCCACTGACGCTCCATCGATGTTCAGTGGAGAGTGGTCACTCTTTGCTCTTCTAAAGTCAACAACCATCTCTTTAGTTTTCCCAACGTTCAGAGACAGGTTGTTGGCCTTGCACCAGGCTGAGAGCTGATGTACCTCCTCTCTGTACGCTGACTCGTCGTTCTTGCTGATGAGACCCACCACAGTCGTGTCATCAGCGAACTTGATGATCTGATTCGAGCTGTGCATCGCTACACAGTCGTGAGTCAGCAAAGTGAACAGCAGTGGACTGAGCACACAGCCCTGTGGGGCCCCAGTGCTCAGCATGGTGGTGCTGGAGATGCTGTTCCCGATCCGGACTGACTGGGGTCTCCCAGTCAGGAAGTCCAGGATCCAGTTGCAGAGGGAGGTGGTCAGACCCAGTCGGCTCAGCTTCCCAATCAGCTGCTGGGGAATGATGGTGTTGAATGCTGAGCTGAAGTCTATGAACAGCATTCGAACATATGAGTCTTTGTTGTCCAGATGGCTGAGAGCCAGGTGGAGAGTAGTGGTGATGGCATCATCCGTGGAACGGTTTGGACGATACGCAAACTGCAGCGGGTCCAGTGAGGGTGGAAGCTGGGACTTGATGTGCCTCATGACCAGCCTCTCGAAGCACTTCATGATGATGGGTGTGAGTGCAACAGGGCGGTAGTCGTTGAGACAGGAGACAGTAGACGTCTTCGGCACCGGCACGATGGTCGTTGACTTGAGGCATGTAGGAACAACGGCGCTGCTCAGGGAGATGTTGAAGATGTCAGTGAAGACATCCACGAGCTGATCTGCACATTCCCTGAGGACCCTGCCAGGAACGTTGTCAGGACCAGCAGCCTTCCGTGGGTTGATTCTGCGTAGAGTCTTCCTCACGTCGGCTGTGGAGAGACAGAGCACCTGATCATTTGAGGGAAGGGTGGATTTCCTAGCTACCGTGTTATTCTTTACCTGTACCTCAAATCGGGCGTAGAAGTCGTTCAGCACATCTGGGAGGGAGGCATCGCTAACACAGACGGGTGGAGTTGTTTTGTGGTTAGTGATCGCCTGGATGCCCTGCCACATGCGCCGGCTGTCTCCGCTGTCCTCAAGGTGGCCGTGGATCCTCCTGGCGTGCGCGCGCTTCGCCTCTCTGATGGCTCGGGAAAGTTCAGCCCTTTCTGTTCATGTCTCCTGCTCTGAAGGCTGAGTCCCTCGACTTCAGCAGCGCACGCACCCTAGCAGTCATCCACGGTTTCTGGTTGGAGCGTGTAGTGACGGTCTTGGAGATGGTCACATCATCAACACACTTGCTGATGTAGCTGGTCACTGATGATGTGTACTCCTCCAAGTTGACGGAATCACCGGTGGTTGCAGCCTCCCTGAACATGTCCCAGTCGGTGCACTCAAAGCAGTCCTGAAGAGCAGAGATTGCTCCTGCTGGCCAGGTCTTTACCTGCTTCAGAACCGGTTGGGAGCGTCGGACAAGTGGTCTGTATGCTGGAATTAGCATAACAGAGATGTGGTCTGAGTATCCGAGGTGGGGACGGGGCTCCGCTCGGTACGCGCCGGGGATGTTGCTGTAAACACGATCCAGCGCGTTCTCCCCCCTCGTCGCAAAGTCCACATGCTGATGGAGTTTAGGGAGAACTAACTTGAGATTTACATGGTTGAAATCTCCGGCAATGATGACCAATAATTATAGAAAGTATGGCCTGAAGAGCGAACTATATATACTATAAAAGTACATTTACACCAATCAGTACCATTTTAATGTACTTTGTATAATTTCCATTTTATATATGGTATAATACTTTATACTTATACATATAGGTACTTTTATATTTAAACAGCATACAATAAGCCTACAAGGAGTTTCAGAAATTAATTAGGGGGAAGTCTGAAAAAATTATAACGTAAATAAAATTAGTTCCCCCCATATCAACATGTTCATAAAGGTGATACCACAGTTCTTTTAAACAACTATATTGAATATATTAAATTTAGAACGAATTCTTTAGATTAACGTTAGTGTAATATAATAAATAAACCGAGCTCAAGTTGGATTAAAATAAAAAAAGAAATCACAAAACTGAAATAATTAAAATGTAGTGAAAGTTTTTTTATTTTAAAACAAAATACGTGAAGCGTTAAAACTCGTAGTAAAAGTAGAAACGGATTACCTACTGATCGGATTACCTACTGATCGGATTACCTACTGATCGGATTACCTGTGTGTAGCCCCAGGTGAGACCACCGGGAGAGGGCGGGGTATGTTGGCCGCTGCGTCTGATTGGCGGGAGCATTCGACCAATCACCAGACTACATTACCCGCCCCGCTCGTTACGTCACAGGCAGCAGGTTAGGCTGTAGCTCCTGAAGCTAACAGGATGAAGCTCCGGAGAGTCCGGAACGTTTAAAGTCGACTTTCTGGGCCCGAAACCGGTTCGTCCGGGTCCCAGCTGCTGCTCGTCCCAGTCCGAGTTGGTCGTGTTGCCCTCGGGTGTGTTGTTGAGGTTCTCCCGACAGTGTGTTCAGGTAAAAACACAAACATTAATCCCACCTTCACCGGATTTAATGTGATGTTAAAGAAAAACACACTTTTTACTTTTTACTTCTGTTTGACATAAAAAACAACTTTAAGAACTTTAACAGCCACATGATTAAAAACTAATTTGGTCTTCATTCAAATCTGGATGAACTTATTCTAGAAAGGCTGAAGAGGATTTAACGACCCCTTCAGACCAGGTCCAGATCAGGACCCACAGTCGCCAGACTTTACATCATGAAAAGAAAACCAAAGTCTCTTTAAAACACACACCGAGTTTGTATTTGTGATATTAAATTTTACTTTAACTTCTGAATCTGATTCTGAATTTACCTTAAATCCTCTTAATGTGATAAGATTCAAGATTCAAAAAACTCCAGAGGGAAATTCTTTTGCCTCATTACATTATTTTTGCCTAATAAAATTAAAATCTCAACAGTTTTTTTTGTTTCTCGCACTAAAAGAAGCAGTAAACAATGTTTTTTTTAATCCTTTCCAGAATTATAAATAAATAAAATAAGAATTAACTGCAAAAATAATTTGAATGTTTTCATCTCTAAACCGGACAAATTGTTTCTTTTAAATCCCTATCAATTCACACTTTCAGGATACAGAACACTCAAGTTCACAGAACATATGATGACAGAACATATGATGACAGAACATATGATGACAGAACATATGATGACAGACCATATGATGACAGAACATATGATGACAGAACATATGATGACAGAACATATGATGATAGAATACAGTGCCTATAAAATTTATTCACCCCCTAGGATGTTGATGACATTATAAATCAGTCATGGTCAATAAAAGTTGGTCACTTTGACAAAAAAAGGTCAGAAAAATAACTAATTAATGTTAAAGTGAAAACAGGGTTCTACAAAGTAGAAATAAAAAGAAAAAAAGGTAAGGTGAAATCAGTGTTTGCGTTAATATTCACGTCCTTTAAAATGACTGACCTAATCCAATAGAGGTCCAGATATTTGGTGCTAATAGTCCCACAGTTAGTTAAATAGGGATCACCTGAGTGCAGTGAATGTGTCTCAAGTGATTGCAGTATAAAGAAACTTGTGTCTGGAAAGTTCAGTCACTGGTTATTCAGTATTCCTGGCTACCATTACACCATGAAGACAAAAGAACACTCCCTGCAACTCTGAGAACAGGTCACTGAAAAGTATAAGACAGGGGATGGATACAAAAAATCTCCAAGACACTGCACATCCCCCAGAGTTCAGTGAAATCCATCATAAAGAAATAATAGGAATATGAGCAACTGAGATAGGAGAGACTGTACATACAACAACTGTTGACCAGGTTTTTCATCAGTCAGAGCTTTACGAGAGGCAAGGCATAGTCAATAGGCATGTTGAATCACGAATTGAGTTCACTAGAAGGCATGTGAAAGACTCCATGGTCCAGTGGAAGAGTGGTCTTAGGTCTGATGAGACCAAAATTATGCTTTTTGTCCATCAGACAAGACGTTATGTTTGATGCACACCCAACACTGCATATCACCACAAACACAACATCCCCACTGTGAAACACGGTGGTGGCAGCATCATGCTGTGGGAATGCTTCTTGGCAGCCGGTCATGGAAGACTTGTTAAAGGAGAGGGTAAGATGAATGCTGCAAAATATAGGACAATCCTGGAAGACAATCTTAATTAGTTGGCAAGACAACTACGGCTTGGGAGAAGATTTGTTTTCCAGCAAGACAATGACCTGAAGCATAAAGCAAAGCAACACAGAAATGGTTTAGAGACAACAAGGTGAATGTTCTGGAGTGGCCGAGTCAAAGCCCAGACCTCAATCCAACCTGACAGAGCTTGAGCAGTTTTTCAAAGAAGAATGACAAAGAATTCCAGTGTCCAGATGTACAAGTCTAATTGAGACCTATCCACACAGACTCAATGCTGTGATTGCAGCCAAAGGTGCATCTACTAAATACTGACCTGAAGGGGGTGAATATTAATGTAGACACTGATTACACCAATAAAATGTCAATAAATGTCAATAAAAGGATGAAACATCCCAGGGGTGAAAACTTTTTATAGGCACTGTACATGAAGATAGAACATATGCTGTGTGATTAACATTGTGTCTCGTGGCACAAAAACCAAGACGAGTTTTAACTTTTAAAGAGCTCAGAGGAACCGAGGGGGCAGGATAATACCAGCACCAACCTACCAACAAGTGTGATTGTTGTGTGGGCTGGCCTTATGTTGAGGTCAGGGTTGGAGCTGCAGATCTGTGCGCTTCCTCTGAGCTGAGGATGACGAGGATGTCTGTTCTCTGACTTTGGGCTTTTGTTTGGGACCATTTTTTACTGTGAGCTGCTTCTGTTCTACAAATCTTATCGCTGCTGATTCTCGTTTTTAAGCAGACTGTGCTAAAATGTCTCTGCTTGTAGCTGGTAAGTTCACGTCTCTGAGGAAATTTTCTTTATGACTAGTGAGATTTGAAGTTTTCTGGCTTTGCCAGATTCCGCATGAGTTTTTCTCGCTTTTAAATCAGAGCCGACTTCAGTCAACTGAGGCTACTGAAGGTTGACTTCAGTTACTAATGTCATTTTCAGTCATGGCTATTGTCTATAAATGATAAATGTTGTGTTTTTTATTTTACATCAACTAGCTGTGTATTTACAGTTGCTTTAAATCAAATTAAGTGATTAGTTGTTAGTCATAGAATTTAAGTGAAGCATTTCATTATGTTGCCTGTAAAAAGTTTTCACCTTTTTATGTGGTTAATGACTTTGAATACCAGTAGCTGATTTTGGATTTTATGACCAAAAAACATAAACGGATCTCTACAAAGGAACTATAAATTATTAAAAATATATTCACCAGCTTTTCTTCTATATCATCACTGTTGCAGCCAGTTGGTTTTAAAAGTCACACAATTAGTTAGATGGAGATCACCTGAGGTTTGTAGTATTAATACATCAATATGATTGTCACCAGTAGTTGGACCGTTTATACTGCAGTTTTTCATGTAGCCTCAACCGTTGATGTGTTTTTTTTTAAAACCAGCAGTTTTAACAGAAATAATTTTGCACAAACAGATAAATTCAGAGTGAAGGAAGAAGAAATCACCTAAAGACAAATGAAGCACAGAGTTACACTGTTTAAAAGTAAAGAACTATTAAAAATCCATTAATTTTGATAATTAATTAATTAATATAGATAACAATGTGTATATAGAACTTGTTCATGTAATAAAGTGTAAGTGGAGTTTCTTCAAATACAGTTGCAGATGAGAGGTTTTGGTCAAATAAAATAAGGGTTAGGGTTAGATAAAGATTTGTCTGTGTGTTTGCAGACCTGACCAGAGGGGCGATGACAGAGTTCCAGGAGAAGCTCCGTGAGCAGCACGAGGAGTCGATGCACCGCGAGCTGGAGGCGCTGCTCGTTACAGCCGACAAGGCCGGAGCGGAGGTGGAAAAACAGTTTACAGCACCGACATTAGAGGACGGATCTGGAACCAGTTACATATGTAGAACAAATATTTGAACACTGCTGCGTGTTCAGAGTCCGTTAGGTCAAACTCACAGCGTGCAGACTCCTGTGGGAGAGGTTTTTTTCTGCTGGTGGGACTTGAGGTGAACAACCCCAAGGTCCTTCAAAGCACCAAACGCTTGTGTGTTGCTGCAGCGAATGAGGAAAATATTAAAGACAGACTCATTTTGGATTTATTGAGATGCAGCAAAGAATATTTTTCACTTCTTCTCATTCCTTTTGCTGCTTCGTCTTGCTACTATTCTGATGTTAAATATAGATCCTGCTGATATTTGTGACTGAAACTATTGAACAGATTTGACTTTTTATCATTGAGAGCTGTCATCATTTAGTTTTTCCCCAAAGCAGAAGCTGATATTTGATGTGCTGTGTCTCAGATCTCTAGAAAAGATTTCGATGGCTTCAAGAAGCTCTTCCACAGATTCCTGCAGGTCAAAGGTCCTTCAGTCGACTGGGCCAAGATCAACCGGCCACCAGAGGACTCGGTAAGCACCACACACCCAGAGTCATAGCAGCACTGCACTTAAGCAAATCTCAGGGTTTCATGTTCCAGTCGCCGCTGAGGGTCGGTTCAGATATGAAAACAGCAGTTTAACCCAGTTTAATTTGAAACATACATGAGTAATTTACTTCAGCATAAAAACCAATACTGTAAAATCAAGTCGACTCGGATCAACATCACATAATGAGTCTGTGAGACCTGACTCACTTCCTGTTTGCTCCACGCGTATATGATCTATCATACAGCTTTTCTGGACTTTTAAAACACTGTGCATCACGTGATGAGTCTGAAAATGAACAGTGTGATATCAACAGCGCCAACTTTAGCTCCTCAAGTCAGTTGTTAACACATAGAAATGATCCAGGTCTCTGAGAGGCAGCTTCCCGACTGTGGGGAAAAATGTGGGACTGTTCCTTTAAAGATTCAGCGACTACAGGATGGAGGTGAACGTCACGCTTCAGAACCCAGCTACAGAAACCAGATCTGAGGACGGAGAACATTCAGGTTGAACTATTTATCAACAGGGTGACATTTCACACACACTCGTCCCAAAATACTCTGCTAAGTATAGTCTGACCGCTGCAGCATTCAGAAGTCAGGTTTAGGGTGATGAGGTGGGGTAGACGGACGCTGACATTTGTCTGCAGTGGGACTGTGGACGCTGCTGTGCAGCTGCTCGTCTTCATATCCACACCTCCACCCACCCTAACCCCCCCAACATGACCCACCCAGCACCAGCTACTGTTGATAATGAGCCTGATCCCACAGCACGACGTTATCGTCACGAACGCTCATCAAAGAATGTGAAACCTCATCTCCCGAACGTAGTTACGCAAGAAACACACACATTTAATTTTCATCCGTCAGTGGATTCGAACCCTGAACCTGAACAAAAGTACAATGTTAGGACTTAAAGTTAAATAATAAGCTTAAAAAACATATTGGAAATACTGAAAGAATTCCAGCATCACTTACAAAATAGATTTTTATTTGTATAAACTAACTGACAGTTTATTTATATATCATCAATTCAACATTATATGTACAGGGAAAATGAATGAAAGTAAAATGACATGTAATTACTGGTCTTCAACATGAAGGACTCTTTATTTCCTAGTTTATGTTATATTATATTATTATATTGTTATATTAAGTGATTAATATAAGGATTGAAACTTAAATCTATCGCTTTGGGTTGAACCAGAAAATAGAAAATGTCACTTTACAGTGGAAACGTGGGAACAAATAAGAACAAGAGTTAAATTAAATAAATAATAATAATAATAATAATAAAACCATAATTTACTGAAAATGTTATATTACAGTAGAGTGAAACCGAAACCCACAGAACTGATTTACAGTTACTGAGAGGAACAATGAGCTGAGGCTGCACCCACAGTGATGTTAGAACCACAGCTCAGCTTAATGCTGGTTCTGTAGAACTGTTTTCTGCTGGTTCTCAAGTCTGACCCTGACCCTGACCCTGACCCTGACCCTGACGTCTTCCAGCTCCAGTTGACTCACAGTCGTTTGTGGTCTGTTGTAACATTAACCTGACAGTTAACAGAGGTCACAAGTTGATCTATGTATAATGTGGATGAAGTCGCCTCCAGTTAGAAGCTGTTTTTAAAGGGCCAGTTCACTCAAAAGGCTTTTGAGTGGGCTTACCTCAGTGACATCTAGTCCTTCGCCGCTTCTCACCACACTGTTGGACTGCTGTTACACAGACTGAGTCATAGCCTCACATCATGTCCATAAATATGTGTCCTTCACTGCTGTCATGTGCTGCTGGTGAGGTTTTAAAGGTCGGAGGCACACCTGTCCAACACTGCTCTTATGGACCAGCACTCTGTTTACTGATTTGTTTCCTCTGTCCTCGGACCTGGACCTTGTTCAACACGTGACTCATACATTCAGGCAAAAACGCTGAAATGATAATAATCCTGTTAATCTGGTTCTTAGAGAGCAGTTTCATGACCAAAGCTATCAAAAGAGCAAAGAGCCGAAACCATGTTCAGTAGTAATTAGACTCAGTGTTGATCATGTGTTTACAGGTGAATGAGGTAGGAGCGTCCCAGCATGCACTGGGGTAAAAGATCTGCTGTACTTCATAGTAATGCACAGACTTGTTAATTAGCATTTAATGCATGTTCTGCTCTCGTACGTTAGTACACGTTAGTACACGTTAACACACATTAGTACACATTAATACACGTTGGTAGACATTAGTACACATTAATACACATTAGTACACATTAGTACACAATAATACACGTTAGTACACAATAATACACGTTAGTACACAATAATACACGTTAGTACACAATAATACACGTTGGTACACAATAATACACGTTAGTACACAATAATACACGTTGGTACACATTAACACACGTTGCTACACATTAATACACGTTGGTAGACATTAGTACACATTAATACACGTTAGTACACATTAATACACGTTAGTACACGTTAGTACACGTTGGTACACGTTAGTACACGTTAGTACACGTTAGTACACATTAGTACACATTAATAGACATTAGTACACATTAATACACGTTAGTACACATTAATACACGTTAGTACACGTTAGTACACGTTGGTACACGTTAGTACACGTTAGTACACGTTAGTACACATTAGTACACATTAATGCACATTAATACACGTTGGTACACGTTAGTACACGTTAGTACACATTAGTACACATTAATGCACATTAATACACGTTGGTACACATTAATACACGTTGGTAGACATTAGTACACATTAATACACGTTAGTACACATTAATACACGTTAGTACACGTTAGTACACGTTGGTACACGTTAGTACACGTTAGTACACGTTAGTACACATTAGTACACATTAATGCACATTAATACACATTAGTACACGTTAGTACACGTTAGTACACATTAGTACACATTAATGCACATTAATACACGTTGGTACACATTAATACACGTTGGTAGACATTAGTACACATTAATACACGTTAGTACACATTAATACACGTTAGTACACGTTAGTACACGTTGGTACACGTTAGTACACGTTAGTACACATTAGTACACATTAATACACGTTGGTAGACATTAGTACACATTAATACACGTTAGTACACATTAATACACGTTAGTACACGTTGGTACACGTTAGTACACGTTAGTACACGTTAGTACACGTTCAGAACGTCGTCCTTGTGTCTTTTGTCTTTCTTCTCTCAGAATAATCAAATGATCGTACACGTTAGTACACGTTGGTACACGTTGGTACACGTTAGTACACATTAGTACACGTTGGTACACGTTAGTACACATTAGTACACGTTAGTTCACGTTAGTACACGTTAGTACACGTTAGTACACGTTATTACACATTAGTACACGTTAGTACACGTTAGTACACATTAGTACACGTTGGTACACGTTGGTACACGTTAGTACACGTTAGTTCACGTTAGTACACGTTAGTACACCTTAGTACACATTAGTACACGTTAGTACACGTTAGTACACGTTCAGAACGTCGTCCTTGTGTCTTTTGTCTTCTCTCAGAATAATCAAATGATCGTACACATTAGTACACGTTATTACACATTAGTACACATTAGTACACGTTAGTACACATTAGTACACGTTAGTACACGTTAGTACACGTTCAGAACGTCGTCCTTGTGTCTTTTGTCTTCTCTCAGAATAATCAAATGATCGTACACATTAGTACACGTTAGTACACATTAGTACACATTAGTACACGTTAGTACACGTTAGTACACATTAGTACACGTTAGTACACGTTAGTATACATTAGTACACGTTAGTACACGTTAGTACACGTTCAGAACGTCGTCCTTGTGTCTTTTGTCTTCTCTCAGAATAATCAAATGATCGTACACGTTAGTACACGTTAGTACACGTTAGTACACGTTAGTACACATTAGTACACGTTAGTACACATTAGTACACGTTAGTACACGTTAGTACACGTTCAGAGCGTCGTCCTTGTGTCTTTTGTCTTCTCTCAGAATAATCAAATGATCGTACACATTAGTACACGTTAGTACACGTTATTACACATTAGTACACGTTAGTACACGTTAGTACACATTAGTACACGTTAGTACACATTAGTACACGTTAGTACACGTTAGTACACGTTCAGAGCGTCGTCCTTGTGTCTTTTGTCTTCTCTCAGAATAATCAAATGATTTTTCAGTTGCTTCATGTCTTTGCAGGTTTGATCTTCAGGACTCGTTCACTCTTCTTAATCGAACGACTCTCTGTTTTCTGTGATTTCCTGCTCTGAGTCTATTGAACAACTCATTTTTTACACTCTTCTCTTTAACCCTGTGTCGTCGTTCTGCTGCGTCTCTTCAGATCCAGCCGTACGAGAAGATCAGGGCGAAGGGTCTCCCTGACAACATCACTGCCTGCCTCAACAAGCTCGCTGTGGTCAAACTGAACGGCGGTCTGGGAACCAGCATGGGCTGCAAGGGTCCCAAGAGTCTGATCAGCGTCCGGAATGAGAACACTTTCCTGGACCTGACGGTGCAGCAGATCGAGGTAGAGACGCCGGAAGCTCCACATCACTGAGCTCTAAGAACCGAACCTCTGAGATTCAGGTTTTCTGTTGTTTTTCAGCATCTGAACAAAACCTTCAACGCCGACGTGCCGCTCGTTCTTATGAACTCCTTCAACACAGACGAAGACACAAAGAAAATCCTGCAAAAGTACAAACACCACCGGGTCAACATCCACACCTTCAACCAGAGCAGGTAGAGCACCACCTCCCACTGAACCAAAGCTGGGCCTGAGTTTATCAGGTGTCAGGACTAAAACCACTCCCTCTGACCTCCGAGTAGGACTAAAGTCATTTCAGAGAGGAGATAGAAGTACTACAAACTCAAAGAGTAGAAGTATGAGCAACACGTCGATGTGCTGAACCACAGAAGAATAAAAACAATTATTCAAAACTTTAAAGCCACTGTGTGAAACTTTCCTCATCAGCCTGCTCCATCACATGTACTCATTAAAAATGAAGACGTACACAGACGCTGCAGAGTCCAATAAATAAATCATTTAGTCTAAAGAAGGTTTTCATCTAACGTTTCCTGTTTTCTCAGATCTTATTTTGTCTCATGCAGCAACTGTCATGATGAATATTTTTGCCCAGGTATCCGAGGATCAACAAGGAGTCTCTGCTGCCGATCGCTAAGAACATGGGGGTGAACGGGGACAACTCGGAGGCCTGGTACCCGCCGGGTCACGGAGACATTTACGCCAGCTTCTCCAACTCCGGGCTGCTGAAAAAGCTCATCGCCGAGGGGAAGGAGTACATCTTCGTGTCCAACATCGACAACCTTGGAGCCACCGTGGACCTCTTCATCCTCCATCACTTGATGAGTCAGCCGGCCGACAGACGCTGCGAGTTCATCATGGAGGTCACAGACAAGACCAGAGCCGACGTCAAGGTCAGACTCACATTAATGGTTTTATTAGTTGGTCTGATCTCAGCGAGGTGTGACGAGCTGCGGCCTCTCTGTGCTTCCTGTTTCCTCTCCGCAGGGTGGTACTCTGATCCAGTACGAGGACCACCTGAGGCTGCTGGAGATCGCTCAGGTCCCAAAGGCCCACGTCGACGAGTTCAAGTCCGTCACCAAGTTCAAGATCTTCAACACCAACAACCTGTGGATCTCTCTGCCCGCGATCAAGAGGCTGCAGGAGAACAACAACATGGACCTGGAGATCATCGTCAACCCAAAGGTGACAAACGTCTCCAGGTTTTTATTTTTTATTTTTACAGCCTCCAGGCCTAAATCTATTAGATGGATTTAGAGGAATCTTAAATCATTTGGTTTTAAGAGTTGATGGTTACACGATTAGCCTGTTCTGTTTTTACATTAAATTGTAGAAGTTGACATTTAATGAACTAGGAAACTGTTTTCTGTTTTAAGTAGAGTTCCTGCAGGTTCTTAAAGGCTCCAAACATGGTTCAGTACACAAATGACACCAGGCCCAGGACTAAAAAACAATCCATAAAGTATTTATTACTTTAATTCCATTCATTCTTCATCCATCCAGAAAATCTGTGTATTGAATTGTCTTCAAATTAGTCTTATAAAGTCTGAACCCTGTTGAAAGATCCCACAGTTAATGACGCAGCCTTAAAGAAGTTAATACAGCACTTAGATGTTTATTTTCTCGGGATTTAAAGCTATTTTAAAAAGAGTTCTTTATTTTTCACAGCAGTATATTTTTAATTAATTTATCACTGAACATGACACGAAGAGAGTGGAACAGTGTGAGAAAACATTTAAATATTAGAGCCTGCTGCATTGTGGTCAAACAGTTTGACCTTTGACCCTTTGAATTAGTTTAAAGGCCGGTTTGATGCCTTTTAAATGTTGAATCATGGCAGATACCCTGTAACTGACTATAAACCATTTGAAAAACATGAACCAGCAGATCTCCTAACTAAAAACCCAGTCCTGCAGTTTCCTGCTCTTCAGTGAACTCCTGACTCTCTGCAGACGCTGGACGGTGGTCTGAACGTCATCCAGCTGGAGACGGCCGTCGGCGCTGCCATCAAGAGCTTTAAGAACGCCATGGGCATAAACGTCCCGCGCAGCCGCTTCCTGCCCGTGAAGACGTCGTCTGACCTGCTGCTGGTGATGTCCAACCTGTACAGTCTGGAGGCCGGATCGCTCACCATGAGCAAGAAGAGGGAGTTCCCCACAACGCCGCACGTTAAACTGGGCAGCTCCTTCACCAAAGTCAGTACCTGAAAAACGTGTTCCTAATAATAATAATAATAATGATGCGAGTTTTGTTATCATGCAAAAACAAAAGTCGAGGTCAAAGGATTGAATCATTTGTTGGATAAAACAAGGAAATAACAGAAATCAGTGAGATGGAGACAGTTCAGAGAGCAGATGAGTAACTTTAATGCTTCCGTTCTGCAGGTTCAGGACTTTCTGACCAGGTTTGAAAACATCCCGGACATGTTGGAGCTCGACCACCTCACTGTGTCCGGAGACGTCACCTTCGGAAAAAACGTTTCTCTGAAGGTAAAAACATCATAACTGTAAGGTTTACTGAAAGGTTAAAGGTGAAGTTGTCCTGCTGTAATCGTTCCCCTGGTTCATTTCTAATCATTAAGCCACCTGAGGTGAGGTGTTCCTCCTACTGATCAAGATCTAGGGTTTCTTCCAGATCTGATCTGTGACCTTTTGAAAAATACCCATTTCATTAAGTCTCACACAGACTATTACGGTTCATCCTAAACATTTTATCTGTCTAACAATGCTGTTTGGTTTGGTTTTTGCATTACAAAAGCATTTTCGCTGTATTTTAGGATGAATGTGAACGTTGTGGTTCATTGAACACAAATCAACATGGTTCTGATTTCATAACTGAAGATTTGCGTTTAGCTCGTTAGTGTTTACATTGATCTTAAATGATATTCGCTCTGTGTTTGTATCAGCTGAATGTTCACTTACGCTGATCACAGTCCGAAAACCCTGGTTCACTGTTAACGTCCCTCTTAAGAGGTAAAAGTTCTGCTTTTAAAACAGAGCAGCTTTAAAGGAAAGTTCCCTATTTGTCTTACAACGATTTACGAAGGAAACCACATGAACACTGGAACCTGAACCAATCTTCAAAACAGAGGCAGCACTGCAAAGTTGACTTTTACCATCACCTGCAGAAACAGATTGTTCGTCTCACTTTTCAGTTTTCCCTGATGATTAACGACAGTAGTCGTTAACTGTAGGAGTTCCACGTTCAGTGATGAGTTATTTTCCTGAGCTACTTCTGTGTTATCCTTACGGGGTTCAGTCAAATGAAGCATCGTTTAACACTTTATTTTCACGTCTCTATTCAGGGAACCGTCATCATCATAGCGAATCATGGCGACCGGATCGATATTCCTGCTGGAGCGATGCTGGAGAACAAGATCGTTTCAGGAAACCTGCGGATCCTCGACCACTGAGGCCTTCTGGGAAAAAAACAAAGCCATTTGCACCTTATAGAGAGGCTCTTCTTCTCTTCGCTGATGAACGGCAGGGCTGTTACACAATCATGTTTGTTTCCGTCTGTCTCAAATCAATGTTAAGTTAACCCGAAAGGGTCAAAGGTCAACGTCCTTGTTCTCACTCAGCTCCTCACAAACAAACTCGCTATTACAGCAAAATCTGAGCCGACTGTGGTCGTCTGTTTCTCAATTCAATTAAAAAAAATATATATGGGTCAATTAAGCTTTATGTGATCTTTAAAAACAGGTTTTGACTTTAACACTGATTTGATTTGTTGGGACGGGAAGATGGAGCCAAGTCAGACAGTGGAAACTACACTGCATACACCTTTAAGACTTTTTTTAAAATGAATTATTTGTAAAGAGGAACAAAAAAAGTTCCTGGTTCTCAAATGTCCTGCAGTGGAAATGTGACATTTTGCTTTAGCTGCTATTCATCATTCGTTCTCATTTTAGTGAGTGAACTCATGTAGAATGATGTGTTGTCCAAAGATTAGCAGAACACAAGTGGTTACACGTGGTTCCAATAGATAAATATTAAATCAAAAATAATTTAACTGGAGAAACGCTGAGCTTCACATCTGCATCAGTTCTGAATGATTTTCAACAGAAAAAAAAAAAGCCTGGAACAAGTCGCTCCATCATCCTGTTTTATTCACCTCAGGTTTGAAGGATTCAAGACAGTTTGGATTTGACTCGTCCAAACCCAACAAAGAGCGGGTTCACTCATTCTCTCACTCACACACACACACACACACACACACACACACACACACACAGTGGTATGGTAGGCACACCGTAGTGGAGAGCTCAGATGTGTCGTCTCTGACAGTCGATCAAAAGTAGGCACTTCTGAAGCAGACAGTGATGATGCTTTTTGTTGGAGCTGCGGTCACGTCACTCTTCCCTCTGTACGATACGCTGTGAGCTCAACTCAGGTCTGTACAAAACCTCAGAGTCGAGATTTATTTGATCTGATCGTAGGTACTGTAGCTGATCAATTATTTTATCTTGTAGTTTTGTCACAGCCTGTAGTGTTCGTGTCTTACTGAAGGTGACGTGACCGGAGCTGCACAGATCTGTTTTGTTTTTAGCTCAGAGCGACACAGGGACAGAAAATCTGATTTTAAAGGGAAACCTTCAGAGTTAGTTTGAGTATTAACAGCTAAGTCTGAGTGAGATATGACTCAACAGCTCAGTGCAGCAACTAAACAAAAAAACACATGTCACAAGTGAGTTTGTTGTGGTTGGACCCAAATATAAAAAGCTGCAAAAGAACAAAATGGATGAAACTACTGAATCTAACATCACTGTACGTCGTCGTCTCGACTGTAAATGTGTTTAGTTCTCACTGTTTTACTTCTGTTGTGCAAAAAGGAGTGAAGTTGAAGACAAAGCAGATAAAAACGTCGGTATCTGAGAAACCCGACTAATAATCACATGGGATTAAATCATTTTTGATTTAATGAGCTGGAAAAGAAAAAAGTTGTTTTTCCAGGAAGAGTTTGCAGAGATTAACGAGCAAATAACATCCAGATTTTCCTCTTTAAATCAGACTTTCTGTCCCATTCTGTGTCTCAGAGGAAACAAGGCTCATGCAGATTAAATAAAACGACAGGTCGACAGAAGTTCAACGGCTGATTCTCATGCTTTATGTTCTGCAGTCAAACTCTCCTCATCAGTTAATTACATGTATAAAAAATCTGCTTCACCTTCGTCTGGATAATCACAACTGGCTGAGACTCGATGCATGATTGGACTGTTTGAATTAAAAAAAAAGAGTGCAGCTGAAGAGTTTATTTCCCAAATTAGAAACCGTTTTACTTTGGTAACAACAGGATGTAGCAGACAGCTGTGATGCTTTCACAGTCTGTAAAATATTCAGGAAATCCACTCTTCAGCGACACATTTCTGCTCCACCACTCTTCCTCTGGGTCTCTATAGAAAAGTATTAGAATCTGTTTTTATGGCTGGATGTTTTTTTAGTGAACGTAGGAAACCTGCTGATTGTTTCAGAGCAGAAAGGAACAAAATGCACTTTTCCAAATAAATAATTTCTTCTCTTCAACCCACAATCTGAAACCAGAGACAGGAAGTTTTAGTTTCAGTGTGCGTTGATTTAAAAAAAAAAAAAAAAAAAAAAACTTCCGCTCCAACACGCTGGAGAAAAAAACCGCCACAGTATAGAGAGAAAAATAAATTACCCCGTCATGTCTCAACATTATCCACACCCTAATAATTTACTAGTATTTCTGTAGCACACAGTGAGAGGAGGTGCAGGCAGTTTGAGGAGGCTCAGTTGTTACTTGATAAGGTCTCTGAAGGTGGAGCTGTTCAGGAAGCCCCGTCCTGCTGCTGCTCTTCTTCTTCATGGTTTTGTGTGTTTTTGATCCCTGTGGGGCCCCCGCTCTCAGCCGGCCACCGTCGGGCCCTCGTGGTTGGGCCCCTCGGTCACAGAGTCGGTTGATCCTGGACTGCGCAGACTCGGTCCCCCATCACCTCTTCTGCTCCCAGATCTCGGCCATGTTCAGGTCGAGTCGCTCCAGGCTTTTCAGCGCCTGGACGTTCTCGGTGTAGAAGGCGACGTCCACCACCACCAACCTGCAGCAGGAAATGTGCACGTGAATCGAACAGCACAGGGAGCTAAATACTGTTTGACCCGGATCCAGAATTCCATTTTTAAAGAGTTCATTTAATTTGGATAATTCTTCTCTCCACCGTGGGGACAGTAACAGATCTACGTGAACTCACACAGACAGTTTAGGAAAATACCTCCAGTTTGTAAACTGATTTTTAATGTGTGGAGAACAGTTGCTGTAGCAGAAGGTGTCGGTTTAGTCAACGTGACACTAAAGCCATCCATTAAATAAAGAAAGGTATTTCCAAGTGAGCTACTGTCCCTGACTTCGTTTTCATGCTCTGACCAGACACTGGTCAATGTGTCGTACTCGCTCTAAAACAAAGCTCAACAACTTAAAAACAGAAACTGAGTGGAAGAAAATCACAACTAACTTTACTTAAAGACAGGTGAGTGACACCGTGTTGTGTTGTTACCCGTGCTGTGGTCCTCCGTCGTTAACGACACCGAGTCGAGCCAGCTGCCGCTTCAGGTGCATCTTATAACTGGTGTTGATCCGCAGAAACAACATCTGCAGAGGAAACATTGGACACACCTGTCACACCTGTGTCTGTGCTGTGAAAAACCTTTATGACAGATCAACATTACGTTGTGTTGAGTCTCACCTGCGTCTGTTCTTCAGGTAGAAGCTCATAAATGGCTTCGTGCATCTTCGCCATCTGCTTACAGACGTTTCTGAAGCAGGCCGAGGGCATCGGAGCCTTCACTTCATACTGAGGAAACAAAATCATCGTCATCATCATCCTGCTGAGATCACATGACCCAACATCTGGGCACACAGCTGGACGCAGTGGGAATCAAACCCACAACGCTGCTGGTGGCTGTGCAGTCACATGGACTCCATTTCCCATAACTCTCCACTCAGCTGAACTCCGTCCAGTCATTTAGTAAATCTAACGTACTTTTTCTACATGTTCCATTGACTCGACTTGTTACTTGTTGTTAATACACATTTTTTTTATTTCATTTCACTGAATTCGAGATTTTTTTCATCACAGACATGAGAATAATTTAATTTAATCTTGTAAATGGGTTTATAGCTAAACACACAGGCGTGTGCGTTTGTGATTAAATAATTATATAAAGAAAATGGTCTGGTGTGATCAAAACAAAGGAACTAAACTAAAACTAAAGACCTAAACCAGGACCTTACCTTCGATAAAACCTTCTCAAACAGACTGTCCATGATGGCCACCAGCTTAGCCGAGATCTCTGCTATGTGATCGTTGTAGTCCTGCAAAGGAACAAACACCATCATCAGCACATTATACACAAGTCTTTTTCTTTACAAAGAACTGTGTTTGAACTTCAAACTGTTAACCGTTTCTCTGCGTTACCTTCGTGATGTGGTCGAAGTGTCTGAGGACACTGAACTGTTTCGGCTGCAGTTTGGTCTCGAAATGAGCTCTGATGATGGGAATGTAGTGAACTACCAGCTGCAGGCAGCGAGACGCCAACGCTACAAATACACGACGACAAACAGCTCAGGAAAAGTCACACGTGCTGAGTAACAGAACTCAGTAACAGTAACAGGTTTTACGTACCCAGGTTTTTGGTGGTGATGGTCTTGAGGCCGACGACCTGCAGAGCTCCGGCTCCCAGAACCAGCTGGCAGCTCCGAGAGTTGAAGTGCTGCAGAAACAAGAGGAGACCGGATTTAAAAACTAAAGCCCAGAGTCAGATTTAGGACCATGTATGGAAGGTCTCAACAAATGCTGATTTGGCAAAAGAAAACGTCAGTTAACGTCCGAGTGCGTTGGTTCTGACCTTGAGGAGGTCTGACAGACGTGTCAGCATGTCTGTGGCGATGGATGGGATGTCGTTGACACACTGACAGTATTCCAGAAAGATCCGGATCAGCAGCAGCACCGTCCTGGAGACACAAAAAGACGACCGACTTAACGTTTGTGTTCTGAACCGTCGCCTGACGCCGACAGTAACTGTGTGTAATCTGTGCAGGAACCTACCCAACTACAGCGTATTTCTGCCCACTGACCAGCAGAAACTCAGTGGGCTTCCTGTCATCAGGACCTGCAGGGACAACAAACAGCTGAAGTCCCTGAATTTACTCATCTTAACAGTGTAATGTGTCCAGTGCTACACGGGACCTGCCAATAACTGTGTGCTGCAGCAGGAGCAGACAGAGGGTGTTGGGGGGGTCATACCTGGGGTTTTGCGTTCTGGTAAGGTTATTCTGCCGTCAGCGATGGAGTTGACCAGATCCTGAAACTCAGCAGGAACCTCGGCCTGCTTCCAGCGCTCATTATCCAGGAGGAGGCTGCAGGAGTGAAACCACAAACATCACTGCCTTCATCCGGCGCCACCATTTGACTTTTCATTCATATTTGACAAAGGTTTTGTTAAAACGTTTTTTTATTGTGAAACTGAATCACTAAAGACTGAAGTAAACAACAGTTACCAGAGCTTCTAGGTGTTTCGATTTTCTTTCTTATGGCTTGACTGCACAGCTGAACGTTACCTGAGCTTGGTCTTGCGCTCCTCGTGGAAACGGTGGACGAAGCGGTTGGCCTGGCTCTGCAGCGCCCCCCTCAGGGAGACGCTGTGCCGATCACACAGCTCCTCTGTGTCCCTGACAAAACCCTCAACGGCCTGCGAGAGGCATACGAACTCTGCCGAGCTCAAACGCTCCAGAGATCCGTCCTGATGGAGAAAAGATCAATGTGATGATTCAACTCTGGTTCATTTGTGTCGTCTGACAAATAAATTATAACATTTAAAATTTATTCCTGATTTCTGAACAGACATTTTTAAAATGCTCCAGGTTTCAGACCTTGGCTCTGGCTGTGAGGACTTTGACGCAGCGGTCGTGGCTGACGTCGGAGGCCACGTGCAGCAGCTCCTGGATGCTGCTGATCACACGGTTCAGTTCGAGGTCAGTGGGCATCATGTTCTCACCGGACCTGAGACAAACAAACACACTCAGTAAAAACTCACCTGAAGTCGTCATTATTTCATTTTTTCAGACTTCATGTGTATTAATGCTGTTGAGAGAAACTAGAAACCACACTCACATTTCTTATATGTGCAAACATAAAGTGGTAAGATCAAAGATACATAAATCGATCAAACATGATCTGATCGTCACTCACTGCTTCACAGTATTTCTAAGTTGATTTACACACATTCATTAAACATATAGAGTGATGGTGGGAAAAGTAGGTGAAACATTTTTTAAATAACTGGTTGAACGACCTTTAGCAGCAATAATCTCGACCGAATAGAGACGCTGTGTTAAGACTTCTAGAAACCCTCCAAAGAATCTGTCTGAGCTCAACAATGGTCCAAAGCTACAGGAAGAGCTCGCTGAGGTTACTGCTGCCAAAGGATCAACCAGTTACTACAACACCGTTTCATTTACTTTTTCCACTGTGACTCTGTATGTCTACGTCAATAAAGACACGAAAGACGATATTTGTGAAGATCAGAAAACTTCATGACCACTTGCAGAAAACCAGCCTTTTTCATGTGCCTGTAAATAACCAGTGAAGGAGGCGTGAAAAGTCTTGTGCCGTACATGAAGCTCTGCTCGCTGCTCACGGAGGTCTCTGTGGTTCCAGACTCACTGCCAGCAGCCTCTGTCCGAGTCGGCTGGATCCTAGAGCCCACCACAGAGCTCTGATCCTGGACCGCTACATGCTGCTGCTGGGCCTCGTTCAGGGCATCACTAATGAACAGACCCTCGTGGGTGAGGTAGGCCAGCTCGGCCTCCCCCTGCAGGAACGACGAGCCGCGGGAGGACTCCTGACCTGAGGGCCGCAAACTGGCCTCCTCCAGTAGCCGGTTCTTCTGGTTGGAGTCCAGAACTTCCAGAACCACATTTCTGATCACGTTCAGAGTGGCCTGAAGGAGAGAGCAGCAGCAGGGAAATATACACGGTTAAAAAACTAAAACCAACTAAATCAACTTTCAAACTCAGCGAGGTCAAATATTTTTTCCTTCCTCCATCTTTAGTTTCGTCCTCTAAAAACTACGCAGCTGACAGTTCTGACTCACCTTTATCCTCTGTAAGAACAGAATGAAAGTCTCAAAGACGATTTTCAGCAGCTCGAACCACTGAGGGAACGTCATCAGTCTCATCTGGTCAGCAAGCCTTCAGAAACACACAGACATTTCACAGAGTTAAAAACACAAACACGGACTTTGACGTGTGGCACTTTGCTTTAGCCGTTAAAGCTAATTGAGTTTTCCCCTCTGATTTATCACTCATCTTCCTGGACGTGCTAATCACAGAGTTGTGTTTTAACCTGTGTCTTCAGTCATGATCATGATCTTTCAGTCCGTCCAGTTTTGATATGTGAAGTAGAAGTAGATGTAAATACATATTGAAAACACAGACATGGAGCAGGTTTTAGCTACTTCCCACAAATAAGCACATTATTGCTCCTTCAGCAACATCTGAGAACATTAGTTACTGTCTATTTCGCATGTTTTTAAGGTTCAAATTATTAGGAACACCTGTTTAAAAAGGGTTTTCAGTGTAACAGGAACATGAACTAACCACACTACACTGTATAATGTCTGTTTAGGACACTGATCTAAACTAGAGCTGATTCATTATGTTCACGTTTCTACTTACTTAGTGACGACTTCAGTGTCGATTTCTTCTATGTACAAAACACTCTCAGCTACACACTGCAAACACAAACAGGACAGTTGAGGGACCATTTTTTCCAGTGGGAGATGTAATGTTTGATGACTGAGGTAGTTTACAATGCATTAATAATTCAGGACGCTGAAGACTGTTTTATTATCATGACGTGAACATGTTAACTGGGAGATTCACAATCACTGCTGGAAGTTTCTGAAACAACAGAGATGCTAACTCAGATACAGACAGCAGTGATGTGTTGAAGCCTGTTTCTCTCACACAGACAACAGTACGTTTCATTTTTGCCTGTTTACCTGACTGACGATGGTCTTGGCAGCCAAGATCATCTCATCACTATAAATATCCAGAAAGTCCAGCTTCCTCTGCCGCAGCAGACCGAACACCAGAGACTCCAACCGCTCCTAAAACACAATCACACACAGACGCACACCATCAGATCGAACCCCGTTTGTGTATAAACTAAGATTTGCTCTACAAGCTGAGATCGAGGCAGCAGCGGATCCATCATCAGATAATCCTCAGTCAGAGCTGGGCCACTCACTTTAAATCACAAACATATTTTGAGCACTAGGTTGAATTATATCATTATCACAGTTTGACTAAAATCACTTTGATTCAAATGAAAAATAATGTGATGCCCAGGATGAACTCAAAGATTATTCAGATCAGCGTGATGCTCCAAGAATAAATCGATTCACTGCATCAGGACAAATTAGTATTAACATTTAGACACCAATCATACCATACCAATCCCCACAGCACCCTAATTATCCTGATGTAGTTAACCCCCCCCCCCCCCCCCCCACCTGGGCCACGAAGCCCATTAAAACAAACACTCGATTAATCACAGACCCACATCCCGAAGACAGAGACAGATTTGAGCAGCAGACATTATTTCAAGGATTTCAGGGGATTTTAATGTTAGATCTGTGCGTGCGTGCGTGCGTGCGTGCGTGCGTGCATGCGTGCGTGCGTGCGTGCGTGTGTCCCACCTTCTCGGAGACAGCGTTTGGTTTGTGGACCTGTGATGAGCACATCATGCATTAAATACACAGCACTTTGTGATGAACCACTACCGGTAACCAGTTAAAGGGTGATGAAGGAGTTTGTTCAGACCTTCTCCAGGACCTGCGGCTCTTCCCTCAGGCTGCGGTTCAGGTCACTGCGGGCGTACATGCTGAAGTCCTCCACCATCATCTTATCGATCAGCTTCTCCAGTTCGCACAGTTGTGATCCCAAATGTCTGAGCAACACAAACACACCGTCAGTACACCGCCTGTATGAGTTGCATTAAAGGGCAATGTCACCAATTTTCAATTTCCTAGTTGTAGTTTGGGGAGAAATATACAACACTGAGCTGATAATTCTGATAATGAGTTTTCAGCTAGAACCAGGAGGTCACTCTCTCCTCTTGCTTTTGTTCATTAGTACACCTAAACTCTGTAGCAGCCAAGCAGCAGCTGGTAGTTTTTCATTAGAGACATTAAAGTCGCAGAGCTCAGCATAACTGAAACTGACATTTCTATCAACTAGAGGCAAATTTCCCTCAGGTATGTGTCTGTGCTGCCTCTGTAATTTACATTTGACAAGCTTGTTTTCCCGTATCACTAGCAGGGCTTTTGTGATGACTCCAAAATTAATATGACGTTGCCATTTCTGTTGGGATCATATACAAAACATGTGTTTAGACTAAACACAAGCTGAGTCTTAGAGGTTGACTACAATCCAAGTCAGAGGAAACATGGGCAAGAGACATCTGTAGAAAGTGAAGATGATTCTGTTCAAACTTTAACACACAGGAGTGAACAGGGTCATCGCACCAAAACACGCTGTCTGAATAATCACGGACAAACGTGGAGACATGAGGAGCTGAAGGCCTCACAGTCACCAGGTCTGATGTCACGTAGTAAACAATAATCAGCGGGATGACCAAACCGCAGTAACATTCATTGTGAAGCCACCTCTCTCCTGTCACACAAACGTACAGTAGTCCACGACACAGGATCTTCTTCCTGTATTTAGTTTTTTGACCAATCTGACCAATAAGCAGAGACAACATTCTCGCGTGATTTGACGTGATGCATTTGAGTTCACTTTTTTCTCAGTATTAAAAGAAAGTTTACAATCTCATCCACTGATTCAGACCAAAGCGAACTCGCTGAGGTCTGAAAACACCCTAAAAGACTTCTGTCTCTGCTCACCTGAAGCTGTGGATTCCCTGCAGCTCCTGCTGCAGCACCTCCTTGGTGGTGGCAATGAGCTCCAGCGCCCCGACGAACTCTGAGGTGGAGAGCAGCAGCTGCACGGTGGGCTGCGTCTGATGCACCGCTGCCATCAGTTTCAGCTTGTTGTGCAGCTTCACGCAGTTGTTGCGTGTCAGAGCAGTACGAAGGGCCCGTAGAGGCCCCTGGCACATGACGCGATCCATAGCAGCGGTCCGGCCCCGCAGGATGGCGACAGCCCTCTGCGTCTCCTGCAGCCGGTCCTGCAGCTCGTGCTGCGAGGACATGGCGTGAAAAAACGCCTCTGAACGCAGGGAAATCTGCCGGGCGATGCTCACCTCCACCACATCCAGGTAGTGACTCAGCTGGACAGAAGAAGAGAAAAACAAACATCATGTATTTGTCAGGTGAAAATATAAATCTTCATATTAACATGTCTGAATGTGCTCGATTATTATAATAGATCCGACAGATTCCCTGGATTCAACCAGTTGAGTAATGTCTGTAAACAAGGGGGCTAGCTTACAAAACCGCTACTGAAATTGTGTTCTGACCGTCTTCTGCAGGATCAAAGTGTGAGTTCACCTTTTCTTGCAACAGTTTAGAGGAGGCCACATCTCTGCTGCTCTTCCCTCCTGCGCTGTTGAAGTGAGACCAGGGCAGGACAGTGTTGAACGTCGCTGGGTCCTCCAAAGCAAAGTCAGGTTTCATAAAGATCTGAAAAATCCAGTCACAGACACAACATCTTGAGACCCTGCAGGGCATGAGGTCATCATGGAGACAGGTGAAATGATTGTTGTGTTGTCAGAGAAGCAAATGAATGAGTGGACACTTTTATATATATATATATATCATCCAGTGGAAACAGAGAATAAGTAAATGGATTACCTTCGGAACTTGTTCGAGCTCAGCTCTAGATTTGTCTGGAGAAAACAAGAAAAGAAAAGATATTTATAAAAATAATCATAGTTTATGTTTTATTTATTTGTACAGTGTGGTCCCGTCTGCTGCGACGCTGTTACACACATCTGCTGTTTCTAGTGGTGGAGTTTCCCACATAACAACTGTCAGCTGCAGGTCTGGTTTGGTGCCTTCAGGGACAGTACAGAGTGTAGGTCATTTGTGTTCTGAAACCCCTAGAATACCGTATTCAAAACCAAGTGACAAAAGTCAGAACCAAGCGATTTTGATCAAGAATTTCGGAACAGTTGAACTAACAGGAGAGATGATGCTGTGGTCATGTGTGTCAGGCCTGTTCAGCTGCAGATAATGTATGGGTGTGCTGCATCCTGTGTGTATGTCTTAAGGGACAGCACTTTTCTGAACGGAAGAGGATGCAGCAAGGAGAGTCTTGCAGCAGCAGCTTGTTAATTATTCATACCATGGTTGGTGGTGATACTGGAGACGGCATCCACATCGTCTTTGTTGGGACAGATCGTCTTGCAGCGCTCATGGATTCTTTCCCTCTAAAGATAAAAAGACAAAAAGTGCAGGGTGTTGAGTTTATGAAGCTTAAAAAACAATATATATATATATTGTTATATAAACAAAAATATTCAAGACAGAAATGTGAAGACAACAACAACAATGGAAACACCTTTTGTTCTGAGAAAAGTCTGTCCTGTGGGTGGCGCTAAAGAACAGAAACAAAAGCGTCTGAAGGTCACGGCTCCACATCAGTCAAACGGAAACAATCAACAGCTGTTTTTCCTGTCTTACATAATGTTTACACTCCATGAGAAACCGTGCTCAAACCTGAATGAGGAAATGAGCATAGAGCTGCTCTCATGTGATGCAGCATCAAGCAATAGGGAAGTCCTGTTAGGTGACAAAGTGTCTCTCAGTCTCCATCACATTCAGGTGGAGGTATTCACTGCTGCTCTCGTGGCTGACATGTTAGTCAGCACTGGGCTTCTGTTTCTCCAGGGAACCAACAGTGACCCTGCCAGATAGCCTGTCACCTTCAGTCAGTTTACTTTAAGCACAGAAGTACCAGTTCTCCATTAAGAAAGAGATTTCAATCAGGGAATCAATCAAACTTTCAGAAACGTGATTTCTGAGAACCTACTCATCATTACAACATTAATTTTATTTCTCAAGTTTAGAAAAAATGTCTAGATGTGTGTTATGTACACAAATGGGCAAATGGTAAAGGTGAAACTGATGTTAACACTGATGATATCTTCCAATTAACTGAAGCAGTGAGATGAGTGTCCTGGAGCAAAAAGGGAAATATCTGAATTATAGTGGAGTAGAAGCAACATAAAATGGAAATACTCTGAAACTCAAACTCTCAGCTGTAGTACTGCAGCACTAAACCTGCTCTTATTCTGTTGTTTTAAAGGGATGTTTACAATTCTGCACACAAATTATAGAGAGAACCTACTTAAAGTGAACAGATAACCAACTTTGACATATCGCAAAGCTTCAATTTTACTAAACTGAAAACCCACAAAGGGAAAATGGGGAAGTGCAGTTAAGGACAAAATGTTTCCCAAAGTTCAACACTGTGGCTTATTTTTACTTCAGAGTGAGACATTTCTAATGATTTTTATTAAGACGTAAAACAGGAAACATGTTCAGTAGAGAAGCCTTGATGTTTAACTGTGGATTCATAAATTCAGCTTTTCCTGTATGTATGAAGTGTTTAGTGTTTCCTTGGTACGCTGCAGTCGAGTGATGACTAGTGCATGCCAGTGTTCTTAAAAACAATGGGGACATGATTAATTATTGTTTGGCCTGATGAGTTCACCAGTCTTTAACGTAATCAGAAGTTAAAGCAGCAGCCGTGACACCGCTCACTGAGGCAACTAAAGTACTAAAAACACAGACACGATAGACTCCTTTTAAATTTAGTGTGACTCAACTCAAATGATCTCAAACACCCAGAGATAAGTGGAGCTGTGTAATATATGCCGTTCGAAAAAAAAACCAAAACAACATTCTGCACAGAGAAGTTTGATGATGACCTTGCAGCTTGATTCATGCGACCCTAATAGCGCACACGACAAGTGGAACAACCACCAATATGTGGCCTCAATGGCCCTCAAGGTTAAAGCTGGGACTCCCAACCAGTCAGAACTAAAGACGGTCAAATGTCTTCAAGGTGCTCAACTCAGTTTACTCCAGTCAGCACTGTTGGCGTAACGATGGCCTAAAAGACAGAATCTCCACAGACACTAATAAATCTGCTTTGAAATTATAGGGAAAAAAAACACTTCTATGAATTTGCCTGAGAATGATAAAGTGCACGTGCATGAGGACACTGCAGGTACTCAATTAAAATGGGGCCTTAAAGCTTTAAAAAAAAATTGTAATTGTATGGAGACAACAACCAACAACTCTTTCAATGTAAATATGGGCGCATACAGTCTTCTTCTCTTTCGTCTTTTCCCATCAGGGGTCGCCACAGCGAATCATCCTTTTCCACCTAAATCTATCATGAACATCTTCTACCCTAACACTAGCCAACCTCATGTCCTCTGTTAAGACATCCATATATCTCCTCTTTGGTCGTCCTCTTGTCCTCCTGCCTGGCAGCTCCATCTCCAACATCCTTCTACCAATATATTCTCTATCCCTCCTCTGAACATGTCCGAACCATCTCAGTCTGGCCTCTCTGACTTTGTCGCTAACACAGGCAACGTGAGCCGTCCCTCTGATGTACTCGTTCCTTATTCTGTCTAACCTGGTCACTCCTAAGGAGAACCTCAACATCTTCATCTCTGCTACCTCCATCTCAGCCTCTTGTCTCTGTCTCACTGCTACCGTCTCTAACCCATAGAGCAGAGCTGGTCTCACCACTGTCTTGTACCCCTTTCCTTTGAGTCTTGCTGACACTCTTTTGTCACACAACACTCCTGACACCTTCCTCCACCCGCTCCAACCTGCCTGCACTCTCCTCTTCACCTCTTTTCCACACTCTCCATCACACTGAACTGTTGACCCCAAGTACTTAAACTCCTGTACCTGCTTCACCTCAGCCCCTTGTAACCTAACGCTTCTACCTTGATCCCTCTCGTTCAGACACGTGTATTCTGTCTTACTACGACTGACCTTCATGCCTCTTCTTTCCAGAGCAAACCTCCACCTCTCCAGCTGTTCCTCCACCTGCTCTCTACTCTCACTGCAAATCACAATGTCATCCGCAAACATCATTGTCCAGGGAGATTCCTGTCTGACCTCATCTGTCAGCCTGTCCATCAGCATAGCAAACAAGAAGGGACTCAAAGCTGATCCTTGGTGTAGTCCCACCTCCACCTTGAACTCCTCTGTCTGACCTACAGCACATCTCACCACTGTCATACTTCTCTCATACATGTCCTGAACTACTCTGACGTACTTCTCTGCCACTCCCGACGACCTCATACAGTACCACAGCTCCTCCCTCGGCACCCTGTCATACGCCTTCTCTAAATCTACAAAGACACAATGCAGCTCCTTCTGACCATCTCTGTACTTTTCCATCAACATTCTCAAAGCAAAAATGGCATCAGTGGTGCTCTTACGGGGCATGAAACCATACTGCTGCTCACAAATCTCCACCTTCTTCCTAAGCCTGGCTTCCACTACTCTTTCCCACAGCTTCATTGTGTGGCTCATCAACTTTATTCCTCTATAGTTGCTGCAGTTCTGCGTGTCACCCTTGTTCTTAAAGATCGGAACCAGAACACTTCTCCTCCATTCCTCAGGCATCTTCTCACTCTCTAGAATCCTATTGAACAAACTGGTTAAAAATTCCACTGCTGTCTCTCCTAAGCACTTCCACACCTCCACAGGTACGTCATCAGGACCAACAGCCTTTCCACTCTTCATCCTTTTCAGAGCCTTCCTAACCTCATCCTTTCCAATCTCTGCTACTTCCTGCTCCACAACATCCACATCTTCCTCCCTTCTTTCCCTGTCATTTTCCTCATTCATCAGCTCCTCAAAATACTCCTTCCATCTTTTCTGCACACTCTTCTGGGTTGTTAGCACCTTTCCATCTCTGTCCTTAATCACCCTTATCTGTTGCACATCCTTCCCATCTCTATCTCTCTGTCTGGCTAGCCTGTACAAGTCCTTCTGACCTGACCTGACCTCCAGAGTCCTCTTACACACCACCATGCGGTGCTGTCTGCCTACACTCTCTCCTACCACCACTTTACAGTCACTAACCTCTCTCTGTGTTCCTCTCTCTTCTGGAAGTAAGTGTTGACTACAGCCATTTCCATCCTCTCAGCAAAGTCCACCACCATCTGTCCTTCCAGATTCCTTTCCTTTACACCAAACCTGACCATCACCTCCTCATCACCTCTGTTGCCCTCACCAACATGCCCATTGAAGTCTGCTCCAACAACAACTCTCTCTCCTCTGGGGATACTCTCTACGACCTCATCAAACTCACTCCAGAATCTCTCCTTCTCTTCTAACTCACAGTCAACCTGTGGTGCATACCCACTGACTACATTCACCATCACCCCTTCAATTTCTAGCTTTATGCTCATCACCCTGTCTGAGACTCTTTTCACCTCTAGAACATTGTTCACAAACTCCCCCTTCAGGATCACTCCTACCCCGTTTCTCTTCCTATCAACACCATGGTAGAACAGTTTGTTTCCTCCTCCAATGCTACGTGCCTTGCTGCCCTTCCACCTTGTCTCCTGCACACACAGAACATCTACCTTCCTTCTCTCCATCATGTCTGCCAGCTCTCTGCCTTTCCCTGTCATTGTGCCAACGTTAAGAGTCCCTATTCTCAAACCTATGCTCCTGCCTTTTCCCTTCTCTCTCTGCCCACGAACCCTTCTGCCTCCCCTCTTTCTTCGACCAACAGTAGTCAAATTTCCACCGACACCCTGTAGGTTAACAGCATCGGTGGCGGTCGTTGTTAACCCGGGCCTCGACCGATCCGGTATGAAAGTCTTATTGATGATTTGCATGGTTATTTTGGCAATTTTTACGCCGGATGCCCTTCCTGACGCAACCCTCTCTATTTATCTGGGCTTGGGACCGGCACAGAAGTCACTGGCTTGCAACCCCTGTGGCTAGATTGCATACAGTAATATGTATTTTAGATTTATATATAAACATAAAACATTAAGTTTTGACAACTCTTCACAAATACTGTGAATCATTATGGACATTATTTATTCAAAGATAAAAAAAAAAGTAGTTGGTTGTAGTAGAACAGATAAGTCGCACAGCCAAACCATCCACACACCAGCCATCAGCACAGATTGAGCCTGATGAGTTCTCATCCACCTTTTTAATGTGTAATACAAATACATTAATACATTAACCCTAACCCTAATACATTTGAGCCAAACTTCCACTGAGAAAGCTGCTATTTTAAGCCATTAAAAGGTGTAGGAGCTAAAACTGCTTCAACAGGATTCCTGACACACCCACAACAAGGGAACGTAGAAACTCTTCAGCTCCACCCTCACTCACAAGCAGAAACTCTGAGTCTACTGATGTCTGAGCTGCAGTGATGATCAGTAAATCCATCCCCCACAATCAGAAATGCTGTGAATAATTCAGCATGGGTGTTACCTGAGCCATCTCCTGCAGGTAAGGCCCAAAGTGTTCCCTGGTGATGTTGGGGAGGTAGAAGGAGGGCATCACTTCCGTCTCTGCAAAGTCCAGACCCCAAGTCTTGGTGAAGAAGTCGGACTCTCGTTTGGCGAGACGCGGGTCGTTCAGTGCGGCAGGGAGGTTGACCTTCGAGCTGTACACCGTCCACCTGTCGTGTTCCGCCACCACAGATGGGCCATCGCACAGGCCACGCCCCTCACCTGCTGGAGCACAGTAAAACAGTTAAAATGTTTGAAAAATTTCACAACAAACTGCAAAGACTGTATTAGTCTCACATGAACTAAAGAGCTGAAAATAAAATCTACAACAATTATCAATATATTATTATATTATTAAATCATGAATTCGTGTCCAGGTTCAAGCTTCTCAAATGTAAACATCATTGTAAACTGAAAATCTTTGGATTTTGGACTGTCAGTGGGATAAAGTTAAACACTTAAAGACACTGCCTCAGGCCTCAAGAAGCATTTTTCTTACCGGTGGGCTCCTTGGGACAGACATCAGGCAGGGATCGGACAGGCCGACAGCGAGGGGGAGAGGGATCCCGGTCCTTGTGGTAGAACCTATCTCGGCCCCCACTGCCAGGACGAGGCACTGGAGAGGAGCTGTGGCTGGAAGCCATGGCATTGGGACTTGCCTCCGTGGAGGCTAGCTGGACGCAGAGAGAGAGATGAAATTAGATCAAGTTAAACAAAACTAAAGGGTGAAGCTGTCAAAGATTTAATTCTGAATCTGTCATGATGCACCTATTAAACCCTCAGGATGTGCACTAGATGTTGTCTATAACAACAACCTGATTTTGTTTTAATGATGTTCAAGTATGTCCCTCGCTGGGCAAAAAACTAACTCATGCCTCATTCTATGCAGCTTAGTAGGATAATGGACTACTGTACATTGAGAGTACATGTAGGGTGCTGGTATACTATAGGTGTAAATGGCCACAATTTAAGCTGAAAAGCTGTCTAGAGTGCACTGTTAGCCTAATGGTTATAATGTATGACGCGTTTCTGCAACATTCTCTGGTTCGAGTCCATCTGGGGATCTTTGACACACTCTCCCTCTCCATCTCCTGTCTGCTTACGTATTAAATAAAGACTAAGAAGGATCAAAACATGACCAAAAGACAAAATACACACACCACAAGCCCCACAGGTCGCTATGTTTCCAAACTCTGCTGAATGAACTGCATAAGGTTTCACATTTTACCAAAAAATCCACAAATACCAGAAAATAGGAAATTACTGAGAAATTTTAGAAGAAGAAACTTCTGAGAGTAGTTGGTTCTCAGTCGATCAAACATTGACTGAAACAGTTTCTGTTTTACAGGTTCAGGAAGTGACACCTTTAAAGACTGTCTTCAGAGTGCAGTGCAACCCAGAACTGAAAGTATGTTTTACTTTCTAAGAACTACATTCAGATCTTGAAGGTGGGTTGTGAATCATTAGCACAAAAAAAGCTCAAAGTCAGAACTGATAGTAAGGAACCTGAGTACTTTTTGGGCAACTACTTGCACTGTTACTTGAGTACTGAGACTGTGTACTATTCCCAACTCTGCTAAAGTCGCTCTTTGGGTTGTTATTATTATATTACTATTATATATTATTTTTAGTATTTTCCAAAATTATATTGACGGTGATTTATGAAGCACAGTCAATAAAACAATGATCCACAGGCCTAAAACTCAGAAACTACACAGAATATTTGTGACTGTACTTGTTAAACTGTGCCGTGTTACAACCATTTAATTTCTCCAAAACCTATTAAGAAGCATACATTACACAGAAAAGAAGGTGTTTAGTGAGCCTGGCTAAGCAGCACAGGATGTGAAACAGAAGTGTTATTGTGCTGACAGTCCGCTCTAATCTGACTGCTCAGACTGAGGAGGTGTAAAACCCTCAGATGTTAATCCCATCGCACTGATGGGAGGACAGAAGAAACGTCTGCTGCTTTACTGCTACTACTGAACCACCAAACACTGTCCATTTTAACATAAAAAAACAATAAGCATCTAAAAGTAGAAAACATCATAGTCCTCTTGCTGCTTGTTCCAACTGAGACGTCTGTGAGGTAAAAATAGGAACAAAAAATCCACATATTTTTAGAGAGACATGATGCTTTGGAGGATCAGTTGCTGCAACCTGACTAAAGGTGTGGACCATCGCAAACTAAACTCTTATTTTGTATTTATATCTGAGAAGTTGAACCCCCTCCAGAATGAACAAGCAACTTTTCTGATTCATTTGACTTGGTCAGAGGAGAGAGATTTTACCATAATAAAAAACTGCAAATCTATAAATGACGAGTTGATTACAAAATACACGACAGCATCAACTGCAAAAATGTATTCCCACGTTAACATTTTGCTGCAGGTGTTTACAGCCGAGTGATTTTTAGTTGTGCAAGGCATTTAGTGTAAAGTTGCAGAAAGTATATCGACCATAATCATGCAATGTTGTTGTTGTTTCAGTGTGACCCTTGAGTTTAAAGGTTAACTATGTTTAAGTGTCTCTTGTTAAATATTTCTACCAGCCTGCAAACTGTAGCTTGTCTCACACTCACATTTATTTCGATCCTGTGTAGTAAATGCTTCAGTTTGGCCAAATAAATATGCTCATGAAATACAGTCTGTAATTGTTTTTGTTGAGGCGGACTTATTAGATTAGCATTAATATTTAATATTAATTAAAGACGCGGAGCCCCCCACACACACCTTCTCCCCCTGCGGTAATTAATTAATTACGCAAATAATTAAAGACTTCTTACACCAAACCAGAGGTAAACAGGAGATTCTAACGTGTTTATTTACAAATTAGGAAGGACCCTACAAGACAAATGGTTTACCTTCCTTAGCATGGTGTTGTTCACCCCAGCTCGTTCTCCGGTGCTGGTTTCACATTTTAGAATTCAAATCTCCTATTTTAAACGTTTCCTTTCCCACAGGTTTGGGATTGTTGACTCGCTGTCACTGCTTCCAATCAGGCATCGGTGACAGGAGCTAGCCAGCTAACTAGCTTCAGCTTAGCTCCGGAGCATCAGGTAGCCTGTGGAGCGATTCCACCAATCTGACAGTGAAGTCAACACCAAGTAATTGTTGCCACGAGAAACTCAGACACGTCTTCCTTGTGATGACACAGTTATTAATGCGCAGAGAATCCGTCACTTCTGTCTGAGGCTGAAGCTAAAGCTAATGTTAAAGCTAATATTGGTTGCGAACCTAGCTATGGGTTATTACACGTAGACGGGCTAATGCTAATGCTAACAGTTAGCAAGCTAACTTTCTCAGCTTTACGACCTCCGGAAGGTTTTGTGACAGCGGGGCTTCAGCCGCCTCCCTACCTATCTTATGAAGCACAGTGGCCGGTGTCGGTCCTCTTTACCATCACAGGAACAGTGGAGGAACCGGGATGACAACAACGGCACAAGATCTCACCGGTATACCAACCATGATGCACTGCGGGGGGCGGAGCAGCGACGGCTTCTTCTCGGTTGTTTCTCGTTTCTGTCCACGAAGCTCGCTGCTGCCACCTGATGGTCACAGCTGTAAAGACACACTCACCGGAGATCAGGGATTGGTGAATGATGACAAGTTGTCCAATGAGTGCTGCATTTGGCTGAAGCTGCGCATGCAGAATGCCCCTGTATACTGTTTATCATTGCACTTACAGCCATATAAGCCATAACAGAACCATTTACATTTTCATTTGGCAGATGCTTTTATCCAAAGCAACTTACAAATGAGGAACTTTGAGGAAGTCAAGGAGAAAAACAGCAAAGCAAAGCAAAGTGCTATCAAAGAAGTGTTTCTGTTTCATAAGATGCAAGTACAAGGGGTAGAAAAGTGCAAAGCAAGATGCAGAAGAGTTCTGTTTTCATCATTCTTTTAATTGTTGAAAGTGAGGTGGCTGAGCGTGCAGAGTTCTGCAGCTCATTCCACCATCCTGGGATCACTGAGCTGAACAGTTTTCCTTGGTGTCTACTGTGTGGTGCTGGTACCACCAGACGTTGTTCACTGGCCGAGTGCAGTGGACGGACAGGGTTGTAGACTTCAAAGTTTAAAGTTCAGTTCAAAGAACTTTGTTTTTGTGAACTCTAACTCTGGCCTTTGTGTTTTTGACATTAACCAGGACTTTGCATGTTATGGTGAACACTCTTGAGGATAGGTGTATGATGTTTTCTCTTGACCTCTAGACCTGCATCCTGGAGAGTGTTCTTGACTTCCTGCACATAATGGACTTTTTCTGCACCATGAAAATCTTTTTCCAGGCATTCACGAGCCTCCTCAGTCTACCAGCCCACTTTCCAGTCTTCCTGTTACAACCTGCTTTGACATCTCTCTTTTTTGCCATTTTGAGCTTTATTATCTTAATCACTAGTGTGGTCATTGTTAATTCCTCATACTGACAGACAACTCCACTAAAAACATTTTTTAATAGTCAATTTAGGTTTTAAATAAACAGCGACAGACGCCAAACATCAGTAATGTGTTTTTATTTTTTGCACCATAAATGTATACAGTAGCTTTCAAGGCATCTAACATAAATTAAAAACAATATGCAGGATTAACACAGACACTTTTGGTCTCCATCTGTTTAGTTCTACATTTACTTTCCTGCAGATTTTATCTGATGCACCTGGAGTCGCACTGAGGTTTTGCTGGTTTGACTGAAGAAGAGTGAAGAACAAATTATTAACTGGCATTTGCAAGTTTTCTTAAACAGATCATTTTGATATTTTTGCTAAACTTACCAGGGACAGAAATAAAAACAGGGAAGTGATTGTTTTAAGGAAACCTGATTCATTTAGATTTTTCTTTTATACAGCTGTGACGTTTGGCCTCATGGTGGTGCTGGAGGAAAAGTCAATATCAAGAATTTTTATCAGGATTTTTTCTTATTATTCTTAAATATCCTCAATATTCTGGTAATATGGTCAGAGATTAATTGTTGAGAGAACCTGTTCTACAATAAAATGTTGCATGTTGACCCAAGACAACAGCTTCAGGAGTTTCCCAGACATATTGTTGCTACATTAGGATACAAAGCAATTATAATTATTGCATTATTCTGTTTGCAGAGAGAAAAGTCACTTGATTTTAATTAAAATTTAAAAATTAAATATAGGTTTGTTATGGATATGACAAAGGGATGGTAAGATGGAGTTTGTGTCACAGTTTTTACACTTTCCTGAATAAAAGTGTTACCAGCGTTTCCCACAGAAAAGCTTCCAAATCAATATTTGGTCCAAAATGGGACAAACTGAACTAATAATCGTGTATTAGTGTTAATAGTGAGGCAGCAATCAGCTGTAGAGAGCAGCTGGAAACATGTCTGCATGTCCCCGTAGTAGTGCCAACTCAGTCTGGCAGCTGTCCAAAATGAATTTCCCCAAGGGGATCAATAAAGTATACATTATTATTAAATGCACTTGTGTTGGTCCAAATAAAGCTAAAGGAGTCATAGTCTGCTTTTCATGTTCTGATGTTACGTATGTACTTTAGTGAAGTTCAGGTTCCCATGTTACGCAGTCGCCCAAAGCTTCAACATGCGTTTAAATGCGGGCTGCTAGTGAAACTCCAGGCTTCAGTCCGGCTAAACAACTATCCATGTTTTTAGGGCTCTAACACCCACTGAGTACACCGTCCCACCCACCCGTCTGGGCTGTCTCACAGAAAGTGTTTTTGGGTTGTAAAGTGAGTGTAGTGTAAACTGAGGTAAAACCATAAAACAACAGTAGTTACAGTTACAGACCAGAAACAGACTCAGTGTGTTATCTGTTCACAGACTGTTTTCACAGTGGGATGGGGGAAGGGGGTCTTAAAGAACAGGAGGTTAAACTAGTCTTTTTAGTCTCAAGGCCAGAGGAGCTGTTGCATAAAGAGACATTATCTAACATGTTAAATGATATAACCTGTATCAGTGGAGCCCCAGAAGAAAATATAAACGCTAAATTCAACATAATACGACCACTTTAAATTAAATTATTAAAAGGATTCTGTTCATCTGTTGGTTAAGGCTTTAGACAAAGGGCCTGTGTGGTTTTCAGTCCAGCGGGCTTTGGAAGATGAGTCTGACGCAGCCGGACTCTTCGCTCAACGGCAGGATGCAGAACGGACAGGCAGCGTGGAAGGCGTGTGTGCCGTGCGGCAGCAGGATCTGACTCCAGTACGCTGCCGTCTTCTCTGAGCAGACGTGACCGCAGGGGGAGAAGGTGTGTGTGGGGGGCTCCGCGTCCACGTAGAAGGCCGCCTCACAGCCTAGCCACAGGGGGACGTAGGGGCCCCGCGCTCTGCACATGGGGCACTCTCTTTCCTGGCACTCTGCCTCCACCTTGGGGTCACGGCGACCCCCCCAGCCGTGGTAGCCGTGCACATGGCCGCAGCGCAGGTAGGCCCAGGGCTGTTTCTCGTCCAGGACGTCCTTGCGGCGCAGGCTGGGGAAAGCCAGCGTGTTAAAGCCCACGGGACACTGCGGCCGCCCAGCATTCAGCTCCTGCCGCAGCACCTCCAGGTGTTTGAGGGTGGGAGTGTGGGCCAGGCCCTCGGCCGTCCGCCACAGCAGAGTGGCACCACACAGGTCGATGAGCGATCCGTCCACCAGCTCGTTAGACTCAGAGTCCACCTGATGAACAGAAGAGTAAAAGAAGCACACGTCACTCACAGCGCTGCACTGTGTCTAGACACACAGGCTTTATTTAACAATAATCCTTTTATAAGAAGTGATTGTTTCAAGGTTACATTGTTCATTTTGTCAAGACTTGTTGAATCAACTTTGTAACTGTGTTTATGAAGGAAACATTGAGCATGTGCCCACTTACAGTAACACAGAAGATCACATGTTAAAATCTGTTGAGCCACAGAATTACACTCATACATTGACCTAGTTACACAATATCTCAACATCACTGGTGTCATGTGTTCTGACAGTGTGTGTACAGTACATGCTCAGTGTGTTTGTGACCCACCATCCTGCCTCTCTGCTGAGCTGATCTGGTCTCCCGCAGCGTGAAGACATTGCCACAGACTGAGATTTCCCTCCACAGGCCGGGTTGAGAGTCCTGGCTAAAGCCGTGGTGTGGATGCATCACCAGAACGCCGTTGGTGGTCAGACCATCCATCTGACCGTCTTGCATCCTCCACTTGGCTGCCTTCTCCTGTGGAGACATTAAGAATTCATGTTTCATCTAAAATGAACAACTTCTCAGTCATTACACAGAACAGAAGCTTACCCCGAGGAAGATGTTCTTGGAGGAGTCGAACCCTGCAGCGTAGATCCGTGCAGAATAAGGAGGGTTTCTTTGGCAGATGATGCGGCAGGCAAAACGGGAGATGGTGCTTTGAACTGTCTGACTGTCTGCGTTAGTCTGACCACCAGGCACCGTGTCTGTCACCACAAAGTCAATGGGACTCTCTGTAGATCGGCCAATCTGTAATGATACACACACAAACTGTCAGATTTATATTTTTTACATACGTGTGTGTTTGTGCTGCAGACTTAAATGAACTAGAGACTAAGGCAGAGAGGAACAAAGCATTGTTTAACAGCATGTTTACTACACAAGCCACTGTGTCTAAACGGTTTCGTATTCCGTATTTACAGTTTGCATATTTTTCCAGTCATTCCTTCATTTGTTCATTGATTTTTTTTCCCCATCTCCAAGTTTTTTTTATATTTTTGTGAAGTGCTGGAATTAACATTGAGGGCGTTTGTTTGGATGGGTTGATGATATTTATTCACAAAGCACTGCTGTCAGTGGCTCTGTAGCTCAGTGGTTAGAGCACTGGTCTCGTAAACCAGGGGTCGTGAGTTCAAACCTCACCAGGGCCTGATTTCTGTTTAAGGTTCAGCTGATTCAGAAGAATAAACGGGTTATTGTTCCCATTTACTACCTACTGAACTGTAGGAGGCTCAGTTAGAAGTATGAGTCAAAGAATTGTTCTCTGGAAAACAAAGGGTTCTGGCTCTCTCAGATTCAAATCAATGAAAACAAAATAGTCAGAATAAGTTAAAAGAGGCAAAAACAGTAACATGTAACAACGTGTAATTTAACACTGAGGCTGAATTTTAATCATCATTCCAGGTGTGTTACTGTCCATCGCTCCATCAGCTACAGCTGTTTGGATGATACAAACCTGGAACATGTCTGTGCTGCTGTCTTGGGTGTACTCCACCACCACCGTCTGCGACCGGGACAGAGTGTATGAAATGCTGTGCTGCTCCTTGTTGTTGATAGCCTTTAGGAACACAGAACATGTGCTGTGAGGATCTGTTGGTTAGGTATGAAAACATACATCTGTTCTTATGCTGTTTGTTCACAGAGGAGGTTTGTAACAGAAAAAGCAAAGATATGAAAATATGACACAAATTCTAGATTTTCACTTAGTATAAATCCATGTATCTATCCTGGTAATAAACCACAAACAGAACCAATACAAAAATAGGAACAAACATCTGATGAGGTGTTTGCTAACACAGACGAGCCAATCCCTTTTTTTTCTGTTGTACTGCTTTGGCTGCTTCTTCACCTAGCCTAGCCTAGCTTCTTAGTGTTAGAGATTAAACAGCTTATCGAGGACATAATGTAAGTGTGTTATTAACAGTTTGAAAGAAACGTGACAACAAGTTAAGCTATTAAAGGCTTGACAAGGATTTGAAGCTGGGATCTATTGCAGCCTAATCCTCAGCGAGAATCACACCCATAGACCATCAAGCGGAGAGAAGAAGACATCTCTCAGAGCAACAGCTGGGTTTCAACCAAAAACTAGCTTGGCTAACTTTGAAGGAGTTAGCCGAGAGGTTTCTCACTTCTTCCCAGCTTTGCACTACATGCTACATATCTTATCTGGATTTTTACAGTAGATGAAGCTACTGTGGGGTTTCACTGTCTTGTCCAAAGACACGAGCAAGAGCAAGAGCAACCAGGAACCAAACTGGGGTTTACAGATGACAGCTCTACCAACTGATTTGGAAAAGTAACCACTGAATTAAACTGACATAAAAAGGTACTCTGTGCTCCAGGTGAGGATCGAAGTCACAACCAGGGCATCACTCTGCTAGTTACTGTCTTATAAGTACCACGCACTGACCGATTGCGCCACTGGAGCTTTGCAAGCTGTACAGTACAGTTGGACAAACAGAGGTCTGTGGTTTGTGAATGACTAAAAAGACTTGCATGGTCATTTCACATGATGTACACTGTTCACCTGTACTTGTGTGTTGAGCGCTAACCTTGGCAGCCTGAGGTGTGCAGGATGTGTGCACTGTGCTGGGTTTCACACCGTTGGCTTTGTTTCTGCGACACAGAGCGAAGCGACTTTTCCGCCTCCCCTTGTCGCCATTGGGCAGAGAGCCGTTACACCTGAGCACACAGGATGAGAAACATCAGTCACAGAGGAGCCTTACAACAGAACATACTGCATCCCCTGTGAGACATCCAGGGAATGACACTAAAGAATCAATTATTCAACCATTTCAGACTTTCTGTGGTTCAAGTGTCTCAACTTTGATAATTTCCTGTGTTTGAAAACATCTAAAAATGCAACCTCAGGACTTTTTTGGATGATTAATGTAACATTAACTGCTGAGAACACAGAAATACAAAGGTGTTGTTAATCATCCAAAAACTCCATCAGCCTTAGACTCACTTGACTGCTCAGACCCACAGTAGCTTGTACTGCCGTGGCTTTTCAGTGCTGTACAAACCGAGTCCGGAGTTCCACAGAGTTTTATTTCAGTTCTGGAGACAATCGTGAAGCAATAAAAGGTCTAAGACCACAGCTCCAGCCATGACTTTCCTGACATCTCCCCAGTGTCCACAGTGAGATTGAGGTTGGATAAAGTTAAGTCTACATCCATATTTCTGTCTCCTCAGTCACTGTGCACACGTCACTTGGACAGGTCTTTCATAGTCTTTTTGAATAAGTGAGCAATAAATGTAAAGCTGAGTCAGAATCTTGCAAAGACATGGTGTAAGCCTATTTTAGATTTCCCTCTCATGTTTGCTGAAATGCACCCGTACGCCACAGCTCAGCTATAAACCAGGGGAAACAAAGTGAAAGAAATGTGTGCTGTGTCTGACAGATACTGACCCAGTTCAGCTTAAAGTGATGTTGAAAGGCTGTTTCATACTGTCCCTGAACACAGCACACCTGATCTGCAGGTGGCAAACAGCTTATACTATTTCTTCTACAGTATATAGACACAATGTCCATTGTGTCACTTTCTTAACATTACTAGGTCCAAGTCAATAGATCATTTTTCCAGTGTACAGTTACAGATTTGCAGACATCAGGGAGGAGAGATTAACATTTGGGAAATTCCATTGGGAGGAATGTTTGATGTCTGGAACAGGGTCTCAGTAGGAGGAGATGGAACCACAATAGACTGTGGACATTTGTGTCAGTCTCATTTCAAGAACTTTTCTTTCCCTAATTTAAGCACTTTATTATTGGGTTAATACCAATTTGACATACCAAGCTGACCAATGTATATGAGAACTAGAGGCAACTGAGACAAACTGCTTGGTCGCCTCACATCACCTTCATCTCCGCCAAACAGTGGCACTAGTACATCACTCTCTCTGTTTTGGTACTTTAATATTGGAAAGAAGAAGAAGACCTGGAATTATAGATGCAAACGGTAAACAAACGGTTTTCACACCACTCTCACTCACCACCGATGGTTTATAGCTACTTCTAACTGAGGATATGTCTCATAAGAAGCTGTAAAAGCCAGTGGGGTACATTTGTCTTATTGTGCAGTGATTCGCTAAGCAATGCACAAAAACAAACAGCTTGGTATGTATCTGCAATGTAATATTAGCTTTGCTTCATCAAAAGTGGTGATCGACACCAGCCACTCGTCACTATGTTCAAAAAACAATAATCAGTTTAAGTTTCTGGAGCTGTTGGATGTGTTTTATTTGCAGTTTTGCACCAGGATATCACTTTCCCCCATCTTCAAGTGTTTGTGCTAAGCTAGGCTAAACACTTCCTGTGCCGATCTCGTACTGCCAGTAAGTGTAAAAAACACATGTATTTCCAAACAGGATACTTCGTGGGACAGAAAATGCTGACAAGGTTTCAATTCAGATTCAAAAGCAGGATGATGTGGTTCAGTGGTTTATGATTTATTCATGAAATCTGTTAAATGTAGTTTTAATTAAACTACATTTAACAGCATAAGGAGCGTTGTGTAGTGAATTAGAAAAGTCTTGAAATTGAAAGTTGTGGGACTTTAAATGAAAAGTCGCTGCAGGTTATCTTGAGAGACAGACTGCTCTCAGCCACAGGTCATGTAAACATTTGAGCCCAGTTAAGAGTTGAGCCATTCTTTTACTGGATAATGCAAACTTCCTGTGTTTCAGATAAAGTAACGGTCACCTCTTTTCTTAGACAAACTCTGACTCCCCCACATCACCACTGTAGCTGCACGGTATGACACAACATGCACGTTCTGTTTTCACAAACTACATGGCTCTTTTAAATTAAACCTTATGACTGGTGTAATTGACAGTTACAGGCTTTGCCAGACTTTTCAATTCCACATGCAAACACTATAATACAAAAGCAAACAAAAGGTCTGACAACCGCAGCTCGCCAACAGATTTACTGACGTCTCTCGACCTCTCTGAACCACAGGCTCTCTGCTGTGTGTCCACAGCGAATGGCGTTTAGTCAGGAAGTCAGCAGCATTCTTTGCTGTGGTGGGGTTTCTCAACACATTTAACCGGATTTAAGCTGAGTTATGCTGCTTCCAAACACACACTACTGGACTGGATTATACAATGTACATAAAGTGCTGCCAGGCATCAAATGCCAGTAAGTATGAAACCTCAATATTTGTTTTTGTCCATCCAAATGAGAAAATTGTGCACAATTCTTTACTTTCAAATTTGTGTTTGCAGGGAACTTGTGACAAAAAGTGATTGTAATTACAGAGCACGCACTTAAAACTGAACTGAAAATACAGACAGAAAACAAATTTTTTGTGAAACCAGATTGAGATCACTTATGAGTGATATGTTGTCTCATGTCATCTCATGATTTAGATGTGAAGTTACTTTATGAAAAATGAACAATATCCAGTCCCATCACACTGACTAGAGTCGGGACAGAAATAACACTTCACTACTACCATCCATATGTTGACAAGGTAAGCAGCAAATATGCCATACACTGCAAGGTTCAGCCTGCAGAATGATGTACCTGATGTGTCTGATCTGCACACACATCATTTACAGTGGCTAACATTAGCTTGATTAAGCTAATGAAGCATCAGAGTCAACTGTACAACTGGACGGAATTTGTCGTGAAATTTGTAGCATGGATTTCATCAGCTGATCCTTGGCTACTGGATGTCATAGTGTCCATGAACGCATCACTAAGCTTTTAGCTAAGGTTTTATTGAGTGTACATAGATGTTTAGTGAAAAAACAAGAACAAGCCAAACGAGCAGTTGGGTCATGTAAGGCTCCACCTTGGTGACTGAGGAGTTTTGACCACAGCAGTAAAACCTTATGAGTGAACATCTTACCCCAGAACAATGAGCTCTCCATATTTGATGGGTCCTTTGGTGGAAGTGGGGGAGGTGGAGATGTTTTCTTGGCCAAGCGAAAACATGTGTGCAGCCTTCTGAGGGACGAGGGGTTAGGACTTTCCCACCCTCAGAGTGTTTCCATCAGTGCAGGTACACAACACATCACCTGTAAATAAAAACGTATTTTTTAAGATGTCAGATAAAATTTAAGTTTTACTTGTCAGCAAATATTGTGTCAGAGATGGCGTAACTGTGGAGATTTCATTTAAAATTTAAAAGGCCTAATACAAACACACACAAAAGCTTCAACACTACACTATTCATTACTACAATACACCCACAGTGTCTTTGTACTGCGAGCTGGGAGCCACAGTGTGCGTATTCACTGCAGTACACTGAGAGGGGTTGTTAGGTGTAAAACAGGGCTATTTGAGTTTGTGATTCACTCAGCAGCGCACCACGACTTATTTTATAATCCTTTGCACAGAGAAAAAGCACAAGCTGAGCATTCATTCAGAAGCTGGGCTCCGACGTTATAAATCTGTTACACAACATGAAGAATTTTGAAATGATGTGTGTGATTTTATAACGAAAATGGTAAATAAATGGTAAACGATCTGCACTTTTATAACAAAAAGAGTTCAGAGGTTTGTTGAAGTTCTTCAAAAGACTCATTACACATAATCTTCCAGCTTTTGGAGGTAATGTGGGTCAACATCTCCTAATAGCAGCATTAAAGACCACAGCCAGGATTCAAACCCCACTCTCCTGCTCGGAAGGTGGTGATTTGACCACTACACTATCCGGCCACAGAACCTAATGTGGATTCTAAGTGCTGCAGGCGGAAAGGCTGTTAGGTGGTGGTTATGCCTAAAATAGCCTCATCTGATTATTGTAGTACCTTTACAGTGGTTACACAAGTACACAGGTCTGTAATCACTGTGCTTGATGTTAGTTACTGAAATCGAGAAGCTGGGGTTTTTTTCTTACACCTTTTCAATCTGGTCCTGATGAGACTTTAGAAACTTGAAGAAGAAAAAAGAAGCTTGCAGCACCCACGAGGTGTCTCCTTCACATTATACCTCAGACGTGAGTCTGGACCACTGTCCAAGCAACTCCTACTGCTATGACTGTTGACTGTAGCTACTGTAGTTATTGTTTTCACTCATATGTACTGTTTTAGCTGTGGGTAAAAAAAGTTTTAGATCAGAGTCTGCAGATAGGACTCAGATTGAGACCAGGGCTGAAAATACTCATCAGGACAGTGACCAACTTCCTTGGAGAAATCATGCCGAGTCTTATCTGATAAGTTCAGTGGTTTGAAGATATTTTTGAACAGATGCATCATAAAGGGAGATGTCCTCAGTCCGGCCTCAGTACTCCATCATGAACTTATTTCAGTAGTCATGAGTACAGCCAGTGAAGTGCAGGTGGACAGAGGCGCATTCAGGGCCTGTAACTGGACGCCAGATAAGGAGGACGACTTCTAAAGTGACTTCACTCCTCTGCAACAACCACTCTTTGTGCGTCTCTTTCCTCTCGTGACGGTGACGTGCCTGACAGACTCACTCTTTGCTCTGTTCACGCCGTGGCTCAAAGCTGGTTTTATCCCTTGCTGGTGACTTGGATCTCATGGTTTCTAATCATCCTGAACAACACAAAACCCTGTGGAAAACTAAAACCTAGTTTTGACAACAGTTTGTCAGAATGTACAGTTCACTTACTATCAAGTACAAGTAAATACTAATATCCCATCAAAGTCAAAGAAATTCAAAGACCAGTCAAATGTTCAACAGCAACAACAATCTTTGAGTAAGAAGTGCACACGATGTCAACACCTTTCCTTTGACTCAAGTCCAAGTCCATTCTGGAAGAGGTGTGTGGACTGAGGACTGTGATCATTAATGTGTTCACATAGAAATTTCCTGGTGTAGAAATCATACATGTGGCTGTAGTCTTGCAGAAGGACTTTGATTATTTCAAATCAATTCAACATAAAGTTTTTTCATTTCAAAATTACTTAACTTACAATTTCTAGTTTTTATTGTCAGAACTTGAAGTCATTTAACTTAAATTGATGAGTTGAATGATTGAGATTTAACTCATTAAATTAAGTTGATTAAAAAACAAGTTTGGTAGTAGACTTTCCAGCATGCATTGTTTGACAGTTAATGCTCTCAAAATATTGTTCTTTTTTGTAGAAAACAGTGAAATCAGGTCATGGTGGTTTATTTTCACATTAGTAAAAACTATGTGAACCATAAAGGTTGAATTCAGACCCACTACCGCTCAACATTAGAGGCTCCAACAGGAGCAACTTCATAATTATTACTACAAAACTATGGTTCTTTTCCTCAGTCTGAGGAGAAAACTCTTCAAATTGACTGAGAAAGTTTTAATTCACATCATTCAAATGAAACTGACATAGATTTGTAAGTTCGACAAACAAATCTAAATCAACCAAACCTAGACAACACTTCACGTTTAGTTGTGTTAAAAGAATTAATTGCATTCGTTTGACCCATAGTTGAAGCAACTTAGCAAGTTATATATCACATTTTACCGGCTAACTCCAACCTGCCAAACACAGACCACTCACTGAAAGAAGGCTTTAACAAGTCGAGCGTGTTTTCACATCGGCTCTGACAAGGAAATACCCCCAGCCCACAAACACATCTACCCTGCTCACCATGGTAACAGCCGGGTCAATGGCTGCAAAGTGTCAGTGAGAAACTTCACAGGACACTAAACATAATGCAGGAGGTGTTTGTGTTGGTGGAAGGGGGTCATGGGCTGCTTGTGTGTGCACTAATAATCCAATAATGGGCAGATTAAGCCAATAACCCTATTATTAAAGCCTGCAAACAAATTAAACCGATTATTTCAGATGAGTTAAGATAAAAATTAGGACATAAAACTATATTAACAAAGCTGCGGTACCATAAGGCATCGTACAAGAGTTAAACCAGCGTTAAAAGGCCATTTTCATAGCTAGAAAACCTCAACTGTAAAAGATTTGAAAAGGTCTTTATAGGGCAGTAGTTCTGTATAATCACTTAGTGGCTTTCAGTAAAATACTGTGATTACATAAGTTTACATTTAGTCATTTGGCAGATATCTAAAGCAACTTACAAGGCTACGGCAGGCTAAGCGTAAGGAGGTCACAGTTGGGATTCAAACACCACTCCCACATGGAGGGGCAGTAATCTTACCATTACACTATCCAGGCGCTGCTGGTTTGTTAAGTTTATCAAGTTATTGTGTATCAGAGTTTATTATTTCAAAATTGTCTAGCAGTGCAAAGTGGATAACCACCTCAGCGAAAAGCTCCAATACAGCTCAACTTGTGATAATTTTTGTTATTAAAACATTAGATGCATTTAATGATGGTGTTTCTGTGAACAGTGGTTCCTCTGCTCTGTTCTCCCAAGGGTTAGTGTTACATTTCTTGAAAGTGCATTTATTTCCTCTGACATTAGGATGAATTACTTTTCTTTTTAACCACTACTGCTATTAAAACTCAGGAGCTGTGTTAATATTATGATACTGGTTTGAGTCATCATCAACCACTTTCACTGTCACTAGCGTTGACTGCACCTCTGCTTTAATGCACCCACACCAAACTTTTTCCAGATTTGCGGTCAATGGTAGCACAGGTTGACATGTCAATAAGCTTATTATGAGCCGACAGTTGGACAAAAAAGGCCAAACTTCAAGTTATAACAAAAACAAGAACAAAAGCAGCATCTGCCGGGACAGATGCTCGGATACGTTGGTGCATACTAATGGGTTTGTGTGGCCAGAACAAAAGAGGCCAGCTGGACTGCAGAGACCCGGACAGACCAGCCTGTCAACCACAGCCACTGCTGGAGCCCTGCTTATGTACAACAATTAAAGTTTAAGTACTTTGAATAAAATTGGAAATTATACTCTAATATTTGTATTTCTTTCCACAGATAATAAATCAGTGACTATTTCTGCAAATGACTAATAAGTAAAATAACAATGTCACCAGTTTCAGCTTGTTAAATTATTATTGATTGCGGCTTCTCTTTCTTTCTGTGTTCTGCTTCTAACACAAACAAGGCTAGATTAGTTTTCATATATTTGTAACTATTACAAACATTGAAAATCAAGTTCTTAAAGTCAAAGCGATTCAATTAAATGATGTAAAAGATATTCTGAAGATAAATTAGGATTCATTCACAATGGAAATAGTAGTTGAACGCAGCCCCAGTGTGTAATTAGCCTGTAATGGATAAAATATTAATAATATGAATACCCTTATGAACCAGGAGAATTACTAAACGATGATCTTACAAATGAGAAGTAACATCAGTTGTTATATTTGAAATATAAAGCTTATTAAGCTGACAGACACAACAAACATTATAAACTAGTTACAACCTATTTTAAACTTACGACTAAAACCAAAGAAAAGTCCTAACATTAAAAATAATGTTTTGGTATTTTTATAATAAAACAAATAAAAACCTTTTATTAGCTTCAGGATGTTTAGACTGAAGCTTTGTGTAAATGTATTAGATAAAATGAACCTTATACTGTTGTTACAGTATTTAGGTAACGTTAGTTAACGTTAACACACACTAAACACGGTTGGTTTACCTATTTTAACCAAAGTTAATAACTTTAAAAAGTGCTAATTTATCAGCTAACTAGCTAGCTTGTTATTCAGCACAACGTTTCCACGCTGGATGAGAAACTACTTTTTTAAACAAACTTACCGAAGTTACTGGTCGAATAAAAGTAGTTTAATCCCCCAAATGTGTCTGATTAAGATCCCGACTCTGTTAACTACTACTGTGCATAAACATGTAATAGGTACCTGAGAGTTAAACGGTAGATTTTATGAGTTTTCATCTGTAGAAGACTAAACTGAACCGAATCCCTCTGAGGTTTGGCTTCGATCTGAGTCAACTCCACTGGAACCGTCACCACGGCTCCTATTTCCGGTACGTATTTCAAAATAAAAGGAGTAACTTTAGAACTGGGTGTTTCTGTTCAGGCAAAACATTAAAATGTTTGAATACACAAACATTTTATGTTAGTAATTAACCTTAAATAAACAAACAAAAAAATACATTCCACTCAGGTTCAGGTCAAACTGCTGTTGCTCACCTGTTATAAACAAGGCTGCAGCTCAAGTGTCCAGCGGAGCATAACTAGAACCAGAGGCTGTGTTCACTGAGAGACAGAAAAACTACTGGAGTTCTCCGATCAGCATGGTACTATCAGAAGAACTCTGTCTTAGTAGTATTATGATATCTTGATTAAAATATAAAGCACACTGAATTTTCACTGGAATTGAATGTGCTGTTTAAATACGTCTTCCAGCTTAATGCAGTAGAGGTGAGAGCTGCCACTGTGACTGTGATGCTGGCAAATGTTAAACTTGGCTGTGGTGATGAAACTCCTGAGAATTTAGCAATTTTCAATGTGCTGCAGTATTTTTAGTTTTCATATACTGTATGTCTTCATTTAAGTAAAAGATTCAATATGACAATGTTAAAAAACAAATTCAAACAATATTGTGATGAAAAGTTTTTATTTATTAGTTGAATTCTCTTCTGCACAGTTTCTGAAAGTACTTGGCAGGTGAGTTGTACCAGGAAAACTGTCTCAGTGTCTTTTGTGTCATCATGTGATCCCAGGCGGACTGCTGGATCAGGACTCTGTGGGTGCTGTGTAGGGTCTTCCTGTCTTTTAACCAGAATAGTTTCTTATTAATGCTTCCAGAATTTGGATTTAAGTATCTTATTTTTTTTAGCTGGTAAAACAATTTTATGTTTATCTACAGCTCCATCTGCTCCTTTCTGTATTTCTAATAAATGGTATACATGTTTTCTTATTCTTATAGTTGTTTTATTAGCATTTGATGCTGTTTTCCTTTTGTGACTCATCAAGATCACAGCTGGTTCTTCAGTCGTTCCTTTTAGATTAAATCCTGTGTTATAACACCTATAAAGTTGTGAAGGTTCCCCTTTCAGGGACAGTTGGACAAATACAAAAACAAGAAAGAGGAACAGAAACCAAATGTGTTCTTTAAGCCTCACTGACCTTAATAGTTGGTGTAAATGTATGCTGCTGTGAAAGCAACCCAGGACCTATTTTAGAGACAGAACAGTTTAACGTCAAAACATCCAAAACTAATCATTTAAAAAAAGAAGCAGTGACAAGGGACCGGCGGAGTGTCACCCAGTTAGGGTGTGTGGTTGTTTCATATCTGGTCCTGTACTGAGCCAAATTAGAAACTGTGTCACTTTGTGAAAGCTCTTCAACCTAAATTATGTAAATGTGCTGCGCCGTTTTATGTTGCTGCTTTATTGTTTTATTGTGAAAGTTCAAAATGAGAACTTCCACTTTTCACTGAGGTCTCTCCCTCCTCCTGTCTCTCTCTCTCTCTTTACCCTCTGAAGTTCAGCTGCTGCCTTTTGTTTCTGACTCACTGCACTTATAATAGAGCGTAGTGCAGTGAATAAAAGACTTTCATGAAATACTAATCATGTTTAATTCACAGTGGAATAATGTGTTTAGTATCTACGGTTGATCATCCAACGAACCCACAGGACACAGACTCTGGGCCCCCCAGGTCAGAGCCTCTGTATGAAGTGAGTTCAGGTAAAAGACACTCGAAACATCTGAAAATGTGTACGTCGACTTTATGATGTTTTATTTCTCTGGGACGTGTGTTTAATGACTGTAGGTTGATCTGTGTTCAAAGTACCAAATGACGACACACACGTCAGGACAACAGTTTTCATCCTGTCTCCATTCATTTGTAAAAATACAGCTGTGGTCAGACTAATCTGCTGTTAGTGATGAGTTTAAACTCATCTTAGAAAAACGAGTCATGTTAATTAATGATGCTAATGTTTCCCTTTCCTTCATTAACCTTCCACTTCAACTTCTTCAGTTACAACTAGCAGATCCGTTCAGTGGTGTTGTGTGTTTGTGCAGAGCCATCTGCTGTTTATGCTGTGGAATCACACAGGTTCAATTTTAAAAGAGCAGACAAAGGGTCTTTATGTATCTTTATTGTTCTGCTTCTTACAGCGTTCATGAATGAAACTGAATACTAAGATGTTCTTTGTATTTATTATTTTTGTTGTTTTCATGTTGTTGGACATCAGACAGTGTGAACATGTTAAATGTCTTTATAAAGGCTGCAAGACAAATATCCTACTACTACTGTGTAATGGATTCACTTACAGGTACATTTTTGTGATATAATACTATTACAAAAATAAAAGTATAAATATGAATTGTGTTAAAGCATTAAAATGGAGGTATTTGCAATATTAGAACTGATCAAATGTCCCTCTTTACCTGGGCCCACCACATGATGATGTGTACAGACTGTTCCCACACTGTAAACACTGTCGTTTGTCATTTTTGTCCCTTCTCGCCTTCTGTAACACGTGAATAAACTTTCACATTTGAGCGCGTGTCTAATATTAATGTTGCATCACCACCCGCCAAAACTCATTGATTCCGTTTGTCTTTGGTTCAAAGTGCACGGATCCATCAGTCGGAGCCGGGACAGCACCAGCACCGAACCTCAGGTGAGCCCCTCTCTCTGTTTACCGGGTGATATGTACTTAAATCCAGTGTTTTTCAAACGGACTTCTGAATGGTCTCCACCAGTTTACACAGCTTCTGTACGTTTATCAGGAGTGCGGGTAATAAAACCCGCGTTAATTCAACATTTCCTATTTATTAGTAATTAGTAATATTCACAGTTGTAATGATACACAAACACAAAACTCGCTATGAAACTTTAACAAGACCTTTTCTATTTAATATTCAACGAAAACAGCATAAAGATTATTTGTTCAGTTTCTCAAAGTAGACTTGTAATAATTATTAGTGTTTTAACGAACATATTTTAATGTTATATAGGTCTAAACACTGAATAAGTTACTTTTACTTTGGATATTTTTGTCTTTATGGCTTTATCTCTTGATTTCGAGTCCTTGTATTGAAATAAATACTCATTATAAATATAGATAAATTCATCTTTCTACACTTTACAGTTAAATGATGTTTGACGTTTTCTCAATAAGACTAATAAGAAGTTCTAATAACATCGACAGTGAACGCATCCTAATGCCGCGTTCACTGCTGATGTGGCGCCATGTGGAGATGAGTCACCACTAGTATATGGAAATACAAAGCTGTTATTATTTTCATTAAATGTCTGCAGATTATTTTACTCTCTCAAATAAGATTTTTTAATTTTAGTAACACAGAGAAAGGCCTTGTTTGGATTCGATGTACAGTACAGATCTGCTGCTATGATGGAAAAATCTAAGCTCAGGGTTTAAAACATGTGTTGGTGTCTATGAGTAACTGTTCTTATGAGTCTGTATACAGTATAAATACTGTGAGACTTGTCTTCCTGTGTCTCATGTACAGTATAAATACTGGTATTAGTATTGTGGTCCTCATCTCTCATGAGCATATGTTAAAGGTGTGATTTGTTTTTAAAGGGATAGTCCACAAAAATCTTATGCTTAGGCCTTTAATGATGATGTTTACCTTCAAACTGTATTCGAACATGTGTCAAACTGTGTACATCCTTTACAAAGATCGTATCGTACTGTGTATCGTCACAGTTTTTGCCCATGATAAAACTTTTGTTATATCCTGACTTTGTACAAACTGACAGAGATGACAGATTTTACTGAGTGATGCTTGTCGTCCACTCCCACACGTGAACATCTGAATACACACTTTGATTAACAGGGACACTGATGCTATTTAAAACTCTTTCTCGACTTCAGGGCAGAATCGAGACCAAAGCATCAGGATGTGGAACGAGAAGAAACAGAGTCCACCTGCTGACCGGTGAGTCAAATAACAACAAAGAACATTTTCATTTAAAACTCTGTGGACCTGCTTCAGGTCGTGAAAGTGTTTTGTTCCCACAGCGGTCAGGCCGTAGCCCTGATCATCTTCGTGCTCGGTCTGGGAACTCTGCTGCCCTGGAACTTCTTCATTACGGCTTCTCAGGTTTCACTCGCAGTATTTTATTTTTTATTCTACTGTGTGTTATTTATTTCTTATTATTTACAAGTGTTCATTGATTTTTCTTCTTTTTTTTGTCTTAGTATTTCAACGGGCGCCTCACAGTTTCCAACATCACCTCTAACGGCACATCACACACTCAGACTAAAAACTACAACTACGACAGCTGGATGGCTTTGCTGTCCCAGCTGCCCCTGCTGATGTTCACACTGCTCAACTCGTTCCTGTATCAGTGGTATGTTTTCACAGTTATTATACTTTATGTTACATACAGTACTGAGTATAGGCCATCTGAGGATGGGTTCCCTGTTGAGTCTGGTTCCTCTCAAGGTTTCTTCCTGTTGCCTTCTCAGGGAGTTTTTCTTGCCACCGTCGCCCTCGGCTTGCTCATCAGGGACAATCTGATTATTATGATTCATACACATTCACTGTTCATGTACTGTTCTTTGGTTGTGTGAAGCTGCTTTGTGACAATGTCAATTGTAAAAAGCGCTCTACAAATAAATTGAAAAATTGTGCTATGAGGCGTTCAAGCACAGCATGTTGGTCATCCATTTCTTTTGGTATTCAGGGACGGTAGAGAAGAGTAGAGTAGAGTAGAGTAAAACAGTAGAGTTTCGATTTAAAAATTCTTCATGGTTTAATAAATATTTTGCCAAGTAATCACAAAAAAGCAAAACTGAAGAAGAATCTGCGTTATGACTCGAGCAGCAGATTTAAAATCGTTATAACTCTGTTATTGATACTGAAGAGTAGGAAACAAGAACCAAACTGGAACACAGCCACTCCCCCCACAATAAACCCTCTGTTTGCTTGCTGAAGACATCCACCTCTCTCATATTAACACTCCCTACACAGTATAGGTCACCTGTGTTGTGAGGTGTTCAGGTACAGGACAAAAAGTATGTAAGTGTAGATTATCTGTGTTGTGAGGCGTTTAGGGACAGTACAAAGACCTGAATCCTCCAAAAATCTAAAACAACAATAACAATAACAAAAACAAAAACTAAGCTATGAACCGAACTGAGATTCAGAAATGGTGCGTGAATCATTACTCAGACATTGATATTAAAGACAGATAAAGGATTCAAATCAAGTTCACAGAGCTAATCTAACACACGTCCTTCGTTCTACAGATACTCTGTTATGATATGAGGAATATGTCCTCACACGTGCAGTATTACAGTAACTGTCTCTTCTCTTTGCAGGGTGAGTGAGCGTATCCGTGTGGCCGTCAGCATGATCATCATCTTCCTCCTCTTCTCCCTCACTGCTGCTCTGGTCCAGGTCCCCATGCTGCCGGACACCTTCTTCTCTGTCACCATGGCAACGATCTGGTTTATCAACAGTAAGTTTACCCACAGACGATAACAAGTGTTGGTGGGAAACTGTGGTTCTTAACGTGTGTGTGTGTGCAGTGTTCAGTGCAGTGCTGCAGGGCAGCATGTTCGGCGTGGTCGGGCTGTTTCCTCCTCGCTACAGCACTCTGTTCATGAGCGGTCAGGGTCTGGCGGGGATCTTCGCTGCCATCGCCATGCTCCTCTCCATCTTAAGTAAGTGCTGAACCTCGTAACTGTGTGAGAGTCACATTCGGCTTCAACTGTGGATGTGAATGAAGCTGACGTGTGTGTTCGTCTGCAGGTAACGCAGATACAAGCTCGGCTGCGTTGGGATACTTCATCACTCCGTGTGTGGCCACTCTGGGGACTCTGCTCTGCTACCTGCTGCTGCCACACCTGGTGAGGAGAACGCCCTCTAACACAGTGACTCACGTTTAATGTGTGTAAACGTTAAGGTCAGAACGAGGTGTGGAGGAACAACAGGGTGTCTGCTTCTGTTTCTATGACCTTCTGTAGGAATGCTGCACTTAGAGGAAGGTGCTGAACATAAAAGTGATTTAATTGTTGAAGACATGTAACAAACATGCTGCTGTCTGCTGAATAGGATCTGTCAACAATTCAATTTCTTTTTAGTGCATTTAAACAAACAGAAGAAGAGCCGTAAATATGAAGTAAAATTTTATTTTTATTTTCCTGTTTATTCTCCTCTGCAGAATTTTGCCCGTTTCTACCTGAACACTAGTCACACCGACAGTGTGCAGAAGGCTCAGGAACTCCTCACTGGCACAGGTTCGTTGAGCAGCGTCCTCATGTGGTTTGGACCGAGTCATAAGTCATAAAGTGAAAGACTGACAAGTTTCTTTTCTTTTCTTTTTTTATTTTTGAAGAGAAAAAAATGTTAAACGGCAAAGACCTCGAGGCCAACGGGAAACTGATGATGGAGCAGGAGGCGAGTCAGGAGCGCTCGTCTGTTCTGACTGTTTTCAAAAAGGTGACGACGTCTCATCTGTTGCAGGATTTTTAATATTTGTCCAGAAAGAAGAGAGCAGCTGTTGTTCCTGTTGATTTGTTTTTCGACATTGATTCACTTCAACAGGACCAGACCTTGATATTTGGGTGGTTTTCCTGACTGACACTGAAGTAACAGGCTTTGACTTGTGAGATGTCTTTAACAATAAACCCTCCTGTGCTGCACAGATCTGGGTGATGGCTCTGTGTGTGACGTGTGTGTTTGCCATCACGCTGTCGGTTTTTCCTGTCATCACAGTCCGTGTACAGACCGTGTATAAGGGCAACGCCGCCTGGGGTGAGTCACCGTTAGAACAGCAGTCCAGGTGCTGGACTGTTCTTAAGCATAAAACATTTTCAAACACATTTAGGGGGTTTATGATGTGATACTATTTGTGAAATGCAGCCCGGCTCTGTCTCTCACAGATAAGGTGTTCACCTGTGTTTGCTGCTTCATCGTTTTCAACACCATGGACCTGGTCGGCCGCAGCACCCCGTCTCTTGTGCAGTGGGTGAGTCGTGCTGCAGGTTTTGAAGGAGATAAAATGTTTTTTAACTTCTGGTAAATTAGAAGAATGGACGTGATTTTTCCGTCTCTATTGCTGCAGCCGTCGAAGGACAGCCAGCTGTTTCCTGCTGCCGTGCTGGCTCGGCTCGTCTTCATCCCTCTGCTCATGATGTGTAACATCAAGGACTCAGAGCTCTCCTTCTTCACACACGACTGCGCCTTTGTCACCATCATGGCTCTGTTCTCCTTCTCCAACGGGTACCTGGCGAGCCTCTGCATGGCCTACGCTCCACAGTGAGTCTCGCTCACTTGCTCTGAGCTTTTCTGTTCTGTTTTGTTGCATGAACACGACTCTGACTCCTTCTGTCATGCAGGTTTGTGCGGTTTAAGGACTGTGAGACGGCCGGCTCTCTGATGACCTTCTTTCTGGCTCTGGGTCTGGCCGTGGGAGCCTCGTTCTCCTTCCTGCTGGGAAAACTGGTTTAGGAATTAGGCTCAGGAAAAAATGCTGAATATGAACCCAAGAAAAGCACTTTGTATTAGGACTGTTACTCACCTGCTGTTATTGTTAGTTGAGGATAATATCAGAGTCCATAAACTGCACAGAGATTATTAAAGGGAAAACTGATCCTTACAGGATATTAAAGGGATTAATGCTACAAACTAATCTGTAAGAGACCAGATCAAGTATATTTATTATTAGAGCTACTACTGATTACTGATTTATTGAGGAATTGAAGAAAATCTAGTAGAACACAAATTACAAAGAAACGTGTTATTTCAGCAACAACAAGATGTGTTTCAGGTCAGTCAGGTTAACAATACACAAAATGAAACCAGCAAGTAATAAATAAACACAGAGAGGTGAGAAAAGGTAACTGGAGTGTTTATTAGGAAACAGCTCCTGTAGAACAGATCTTCCATGAATGTGCATGTTGTACAGGTGAACCTAATAAAGCGACTAGCGAGTGTCTAATACAGCTATAATGTTTTGAATGTATATTTTAAATTCATGCTTTTATTCTGAAATCATCACAACCATTTAAAAATCTT